>NC_086154.1:9572298-9882693 GCF_035149785.1 Candoia aspera | reverse complement strand
CCTTTCAAAAACATCTTTGATTTTTTTAAAGGTTTGGTTTGAAAACAGCACTCCACCTTGACAGGGCTACCGCACCCTGAAATATGCTTTTAAAAATAGACAAAGGTGAACATGCTTGGCACTAGATCTTTCAGAGTAAAGCTTAGCATCCCACTGATGGCATTTGATGAAGGGGACTCTAGTCCAAAGTCTTGTGGCTGCAACAGAAGAAAAGGAACTGGAGCGGAAACTTCCAAGAGACATGGAGCCTTACTCAGCCATGTTGCCTCCTTGCCCTGTCCTTCCTTGGCTTCTCTGCTGACCTGGGCAGTCCTGAAATCCAGCAGAAGAACCTGGCCTATCTCAGAAGATTCCTCAGCCTCCTCTGCATGTGGTCTAGGCACCTGAAAGAGCAGCGAGGAGAGAATGCATTGAGAAGGTGGGACTTGAAAGCAGGGAGGTGGCTGATGTCAGTGAGCCTTTTCCATTCAGGATGAATGAAAAGAACCTGTCTAGGAATCACCAGTGCCTACAGAGGGGGGCTCAGTCAAAATTGGCAACATGGTGGACATAGCTTCCAGTAATCAATTCAACTTACGACAGTCATAGACCAGTACAAGCAGAGTGCTCAGTGAATATGTATAAATCTATCTGAATAGATGGTAAACAAAATAAAATTTAAGACCACGTTAAAATACATGTATAAAACCATCTAACTAACATCTATGAGTGAGGTCCAGGGTGCGGTCTATATTTAAATTATAAAATAAACCCTGAAACTGTATAAAGTATAATAATATCTACAATTACAAAAAAGTGATATATCTAAAATTTAAATGAATTACAGTTCCATAGGATGTGTTTGGCTATGGAAAATTGGCCCATCAGGGTCTGGCAGATCTTCCAGGCTGCTGCACCAGACCTAGCTACGTGGTGGACGCAGCATTGTGATGCAACGGGGGCTGCCTCACAACGGTACGTCTACCATCGTGCCAACGTCGATCTCTCCTAGGGGGTGCTGCTGCCTAGAATCCTGGAAGCCAAGTCTTTAAAAGTATGTCTGTTTTTTTTTTCTTGATTAAATATATAGGAGAAACAGAAAGAAACGAACAGTACAGGAAGTTATAAAACAAAAAAGGGGATTAATTTGATTTGTTCAGTTTAGGGGCTGCCCAACTCCAAAAGGCTCGAAGTATGACAGTTAAAGGAAACTAATAGAAGAAGAAGACAAAAACAGGGCATGTGTTAATGGATGCATACATGAACACATGTAACATTTCACATCAGCACGCTAGCCAATCTTGGATCCTAGCACCTTTGTCAATCTTCCCAGTTTAAAAAGTCCTGAGAATTTGAGGAGGGGAGCTGGGAGGAGGGAGTGTTCAATATGCAGGAATGAAGAAATTCAGGCTTTTTATCTAGGTTAGTCTCGGTTCAAGAATCCAACAGAGTGGATTAGACTGTAACCGAGTAGAGCCAGTTTGGTCTAGTGCAGTGCTTCTCAACCTTGGCAGCTGGAAGATGTGTGGACTTCAACCCCCAGAATTCTCCAGCCAGGATGCTGGCTGGGGAATTCTGGGGGTTGAAGTCCACACATCTTCCAGCTGCCAAGGTTGAGAAGCACTGGTGTAGTGGTTAAGGCACCAAGCTAGAATCCAGGAGGCTGTGAGTTCCAGTCCCACCTTAGGCATGACAGCCGGCTGGGTGACCTTGGGCCAGTCCCTCCCTCTCAGGCCAAGAGCCAATCAGGCGTGGTATGAGAGTTCTAATCCCGCCTCAGGCATGAAAGCCAGCTGGGTGACCTTGGGCCAGTCCTTCTCTCTCAGCCCAAGAGCCAATCAGGCGTGGTATGAGAGTTCTAGTCCCGCCTCAGGCATGAAAGCCGGCTGGGTGACCTTGGGCCAGTCCCTCTCTCTCAGCCCAAGAGCCAATCAGGCGTGGTATGAGAGTTCTAGTCCCGCCTCAGGCATGAAAGCCAGCTGGGTGACCTTGGGCCAGTCCCTCTTTCTCAGCCCAGCCCACCTCACAGGGTTGTTGTTGTGGGGGGAAAAGGAGGAAGAAGGAGTATTGGGTATGTTCCCCGCTTTGAGTTATTTATAAAGATAATAAAGGCAGGATAGAAAAAAATCTAAAAAAAAAGGGTGCCAAAAAAGCAAGACACGGAGAGAGAGATGGAATGAAAACCTCACAGAACTGACTCTTGAGGACCCAGCACACTCCATAGGTACTGAATTCACTCACTGCTGAAGTGGCAGCCATCTATACTGCAACATCTCGTTGCGACTCAGACTTTTAAACCTAGATCAGTTTTAAAAGAGGAAATGCTGTCGGTCTGCTGATGGGCAGTGCTTGCCCAGGCCACAAAGTACGGCAATAAATCTTGAGTTATGCCTGGTTTGAGGAAGGCTAACCTGGGGTCCTATGTAGCTCCATCATTGGGCTGGAGAAGGTTCCTCCAGAGCAGGGGCATCCATGGTGTACAGGTAGTCCTCACTTAACAACCATTTGTTTAGTGATGATTCAGACTTATGACGGTGCTGAAAAATGGTGCTGAAAAAAATGACTTGCAACCACTCCTCACACTTACGTTGCATCTCCATGGTCACGTGATCAAAATTCAGGCACTTGGCGACCGGTTCGCATTTATGACTATTGCAACATCCCATGGTCACAAGATTACCATTTTCAACCTTCCCGGCTGGCTTCTGGCAAACAAAATCAATGGGGAACCGTGTGATTCGCTTAACAACCACGTGGTTCTCTTAACGCCTGTGGCAATTTGCTTAACGACCATCACAAAAAAGATTGTGAAATTGGGTCAGAGTCGCTTAATGACTGCTTCACTTAGCAACTGAAATTTCGGTCCCAATTGTGGTTGTTAAACGAGGACTACCTGTGCAGTGAGAGATGCAGAATATAAAGGGACGGTCACAGCCACCACCTTGCTGCTTTTAACCCCACCCAACGCCCCAGCTTCAGGGCCCTAAGGTCATCCTCCTCCCACCTTTTGCTCCACTTTCTTGGCCTCGTGCCACTTCACCAGGAAGTCCTCTGCCAGGGCCACCGCCTGGGTGCAGCTGCCTGGTTGATGGTTCCGCACCCAACTCTGCATGGCTGCTGGCAGGATGCTCAGAAACTGCTCCAGGATCAGCAGCTCCAAGATCTCATCCTTGGTGTGTCTCTCGATTTTCAGCCACTGGCAGCTGAGCTCCCGCAGTTGCCCGCAAACACCTCTTGGCCCTTCCGCATCCCGATAGCGGAGTTCCCGGAAGTGCTGGCGTCGCCTCTCCCGTGTGGCGGCCTCTTCCTCCAAGATGGCCGCCTTCACCTTCCCATAGTCCCCCTTCTCTTTAGCGCAGAGGCTGCCAAAGGCTTGCTCAGCCTCTCCACTCAGGGCTGGCCGGAGAAAGGTCACCCACTTCTCCCGAGGCCACCGGCACGCGGTGGCGACTTGCTCGAAGGAGGCCAGGAAGGCCTTGGCGTCGTCCCAGGGCATGGGCCGCTCATACATCTGTGAAGCCCCCCACTCCAAGTCGGGCGCCTGCAGGGTCCTGAGGAACTCCTGCCACTGGGCCTCCCAGAGGTCCTGCAGGCCCTCAGTGGGTTCCTGCTTCACGGGAGGCAGAGGGGCCTCCATCAGAAGCTCTTCAGCGTTGCCCATCTGTGCCACCAGTGGGGCTTTGGGCAGACCCTCCAGTCTTTCCCACACACTAGGCCCAGTTGCCTCCTGCTCCTCCATTCGGGAAACGGAAGTTGACGCCCCTTTCTTCCAACTGTTTTGTTTTCCAGGCTCCCAGCACTTCTGATGGCTGTGCAGACCTGCTGGCTGGAAAATAACAGGAGACTCTTTAATTGACCTGCAGGGGAAAGAAGGGATGTCTTCAGTCACGGAGGGAGGGAGGTGCTACAGGTAGTCCTCCCTGACCGACTTCTCGTTCAGCAACCGTTCGAAGTTACAACGGCACTGAAAAAGATTTTCAACCAATCCCCGAAGTTGCAGCCATCGTGGCATCCGTGCGGTCACGTGATCACAATTTGGGCATTTGGCAACCAGCGTGCATTTACGACAGTCACAGCGTCCCACGGTCATGTGTTTGCCATTTGTGAGCTTCACAGCAAGCTGCTGACAAGCAAAGTCAATGAAGCAGCCAGCAAGAGGTCACAAGTCACAGTCACGCAACATCGTGCTTAGTGACCACGGGTGATGCACTTCACGACTGCAGCAGGAACTGCTGCTCTCCGAGCTGTGTTGTTTTCTTGCAGACGTTTCATTGCCAGACTAGGCAACATCTTCAGTGCAAAGAGGGAGTGGGCCTTGCTCTCAGTTTATATACTGTGGTGTGTCTAGCTTGTGTTGGTAGAGAGAGCAAGGCCCTCTCCCTCTTTGCACTGAAGAGGTTGCCTAGTCTGGCAATGAAACGTCTGCAAGAAAACAACATGGCTCGGAGAGCAGCAAGGACTTCACAGTTCAACCCTGAGCTACAAATATTCGCTTTGATTGGAACTGACATAGTAAGTTGGGTGCGGTCACATGATGTTTCATTTTACGACCATATCGCTTAGCATCGGAGCTGCCAGTCCTAATTGCAGTCAGTAAGTGAGGACTACTTGTACTAATGGCAAAAAGCAGGAACAAAACATCATGGATATTATTTCTCAAAGGCTCTGAGCTATGCTGTTCCCTGTTTTAACAATTTTAAAACAAGTGAGATAATTGGTTTTTTTTGAGATATAACCCAATGTTAGCTAGGTACTAGGTGCCATCACCTGCTGTGATGAAAAATTTAACACATGGCCTGTTTATTGTGGTTAATCTATTCAATCTAATGAATTTAAATGTATGTTCAATTAGCTTAAACATATATTTGAGAAAATCAAATTTAATTTTTATCATGTCCCCTGACGCTTACTTCTCTTGGCTCTGCCACTTTATGAAATGTGACCCTCAGCTTGCTCCTCAAAAGCCATATCTGGTTCTTGGTTCAATAAAAGATTGCTCTGCTTTCTACTCCAGAAAGCATATAAGGTAGCCAATACAGAATGTTGGTAGCAGAGGTACTTAACCAATTTTGCCTAAAAGAGGACAATATGTATGCTGCAAAAGTTGTACGAGGAAGAAACAACTTTCTATCAGTTAGGATAACATTAAGCTCACAAGGCAGATGAGGAAATATGAAGGGACAGCAGGCTGACACACACTAGGATGCTTTTTACACATACTTTTTAACACAACGTTTATATTATATTTATGCTGTTGTGGAGGTGTATGGAGAAAACGATGGTATGTGGACACCAGAAAGACTGGAAGAACTGAGAAAGAAACTGAGGATTGCTCCACCTTGATGGTTTTTTGAATATAAGAGCAGGGAGAGAGGATCTCTGTGAGGTTTTCAAGATTCTGTTATTATACTTTGCAACAATAGAGTAAAGCTCCAGGAGTCTTTGTAGTCTCTTTCCTGACCTGGTCCACCTCAAAGGGCTGACAGCTACGCACGCTGCCTTGGAATGGTCCCATGGCCCTTAAATTTAATATACTAGATTAACATTCCGTTTAAAATATATCTACTAAGCTACAATACTGAACTTCCTTCTTTATCTCAGAAGAAGCATGAAGCAGCACAGCCTAAATTAATTCACCGACAGGGAGAAAGCAGACATTGACCCAATCCTACCTAAAGAGAGAGACGGAGCAGATTGCACGAGGGGTGCACTGATCTGCTTCACAAAGTGTGGCCATAAAAGGGACCATCAGTGGAATTTTACGGAGGGGTGCATGTCTTGCAGTGATTGGTAAGCTGCCTAGTTTAACGGAATACAATTTCCTCCACTGCAGAAAGGATGTGAACTACAAGTAGCAAATTCAAAGATTCTCATCTTGCTCTGACTCGTTCTGTTTACCACCAACAATAAAGGAACCAGCAGTCAAAAATACGCCATAAACTAGCACTTGGTAGAGCAGCCATGAAGGCCTGGGAAAAGAGATTCAGATGCTGTGATGCGTCTATATCAACAAAGATCAGGACCGTGCACATCACGGTATTCCCTCTGACACTCTGTGGAAGCAAAAGTTGGACTTTGAAGAAGCAGGATAGGAAGAGTATTGTATTGATGCTCATGAACTTTGGGGTTGGAGAAGACTCCTGAGGAGACCGTGGGCAGCCAAGAAGACAAAGCGACGGATCACAGAACAAATCACCCCAGAGTTCTCACTTGAGGCACAAAGGGCCAGGCTCAGATTATCCTACTTCGGGCACACGATGTGAAGACCCCGCTCTCTGGAGGAGGCTCTGATGCTGGGAAAGTGGAAGGAAAGGGAAGAAGAGCAGGACCAGCAGCAAGGGGGGTGGACGCAGCTACAATGGCCATGAGAGAACTGTTGGAAGACCTGAAGGACCGGGCTAGGGGTAGATACAGTGACCCTACATCCTTTATTATTTTATAATTATTACATATAAATAAATGTAATGATTAAAAAAGAGTCTCTCCTTGTGGGGGAGATGGGCGGTGACAAAAATTCGATAAATAAATCAATCAATAAAATTTATAATTATATATTATAAAGGACAGTCCTTTATTTCAGAAAGCTGCCCTTTACATTTATTCAACTGAAGCATTTACTGTCTTGGTTTTGCTCTTGAATTTTCCTCTGTAAAGCAAAGTGATAACCAATTTTTAAAATATGCTTCCGAACCTCTTTTAGATTTGCCCCCTTTTCAGATTTGCCCTTTATGTTTCCCAAGAAAATACAGTCACTGTAAGGATAGGTCGTCATGGAGAAAATCTGTGTGGTTGCTGGCAGTCAAAAAAGACTTGATGGCACATCGTCAATCAAAAACTCCAAATATCACTCCTAAGAGACTGGCTACACAGGGCAAACCAGTATGTTTATAAACGGAAAGGCAAGTGCACTATCACGATTTCCTAATGGAACCTCCAGATCCAGCTGCAGACTACCATAAAGTTTCTGATGCAAAGAATGCATACTTTCCTGGAACGCCTATTCCCATTCCACCCCTAGCAGTATTTCTCTCCAGTCGCCTCCGCCCGTCTCTTGTACAGCCTCTCCTGGAATGTCTTGTTCTCCCTCAGCCTCTCTTTCAAAGCCAGAACATCCCACCCACCCCCTATTTTTTTCAACAACTCACTTCTCCCTGCAGTGAAATGCCTCCACCCTCTAAGCCAGAGGAGACTCTTCCACAGATGCGGAGTGTTGCCAAAGCTAAGAAGATACAGTTTTCAAAAGTATGATTCCCACCAGGAAAAGGTGGGGAAAAGGGCACCGGAAGTGGCTTCACCCGCTCTTCTGCACGGGCACTTCCGGTAGTTTTCTGCAAGCAAAGGGAGACCAAGGATTCTCCTTTGTCCGGTCTAGGAGAATTCAACTCAATGGACTTAACCCGTTCGGGGCATCTCTGAGCTAATACTGTACTTGGTGCATTTATTTATTCCCTGACTTTGTGTCTCTCCGATGTGTTGGACTACAATTCACTGTCAGCCACCTAGCTGAGGATGATGGATATGAGTCACTGGGTGAGTGGCGTCCCTATAAATTTAATTAATAAAATATTGTCACCTGGCATCTTTAGGTGGGTGGGCTCTGGGTTGCAGAAGGCTAGCCCAGGGTGTGTTAAAAGTGGCTTCAGATCAAGCTCCCCGCTGTAACACAGGTGTCTATTTAGTTTCCTTGGTTGCACATTGGACATGGTGCACCGCTGTTTTCCTCTGGTGTGTTTTCCACCTTCCCAGTCTAGTCTATAACCTTGAGATTTCCTAGTGGTCTCCCATCTGAATACAATTAGTTCCCCAATAACAGTGTAACAGAGTGTGTTGGAAAGTACTGTGGATATTTTCTCATGGTTTGCACCCATCACACTCCTAATCAATCCCTATATTCAGAGCACAGCAACCACAGATGCTTCTCAATTCAGCCAACATAAAAAAAAACAATTAATTGACAAACGGGGATAATGGGCAGGCAAAAGCAGGGGGAGAAATAGGAACAAAAGGCATTAATTTACATTTTCTGTCTATCCACGGGAGTTCAAAAAAGCCAAGACGGGGGCTGTGAGCATGCAATCGAAGCCCCGTGCCTTCTCATGTGCATGGCGCATGCGATGCACATCAAAAAGTGGCAGGACTTCAAGGAGAAGGACTTCAAGACCATGTTGACTTTTTAAAATTCCTCTAGACTTGTGAAGATAAAGGGCGGAAAGGGGAGCAGTGCAAGTTACCTTTAGTGCTTTGGAGAAAGGGCGGCATGCATGTATCATTAGCCACTCTGAGTGTCCTCTTGGGAGAAAGATCATTATAAATAAATCATAATTATCATAGTAATAATTTAGGCAAACAAAAAACCTCAGAACAAACAAAGTATGTTTGTTTAGTATTATCCCAAGTTCTCCTTCCACAATTATGGATTACTGTTTCTTGCTTGGGAGTGCAGCCTCTTCAGTGATGGCTTCAAAAGTGCGATTATTTCCCCTCCTCTCAGTCAGACCAGCATCCATCTCTCCCTTGTTCAGTTTCAGTTTTAATCCTATTACAGGTAGTCCTCACTTAATGACCATTTGTTTCATAATGGTTCAGACTTATGACAGTGCTGAAAAAACCAACGTACAACTGGTGCTCACATGACTGTCACAGCTCCCCACAGTGACATGATCATGATTTGGGTACTTAGCAACTGGTTCACATTTATGACCGTCACAGCATCCCATGGTCATGATTGCCATTTTCGACCTTCCCAGCTGGCTTCTGGCAAGCAAAATCAATGGGGAACCGTGTGATTCACTTAACAACCACATGGTTCACTTAATAACCATGGTGATTCGCTTAGTAACTGCCACAAAAAAGGTCATAAAATTGGGTTGGAATCACTTAATGACCACTTTGCTTAGCAACTGAAATTCCAGTCTCAATTGTGGTCGTTAAGCGAGGACTACCTGTACTTTTTTGAAAGGTCTGTCAGCCACTCAGCCTCAGGAGTGGCTGGAGTGGCATACAGGCCTAATATTCTGCAGAAAAATCTATCTATGTCATTGCTAATGTCATTGACCCTTGACTTTGTGGTGCATAATTCTTCAATAAGCTGAGCAAAATAAACTTTAAAATAAAATAAATGTCTCCACTTTGCACTCCTGGAGGAAAGGTAGGCTTTAAATTTCATTAATGGATTAATAGAAAGCCAGTTTGGTCTAGTGGTTAAGATTCTGGGCTAGAAACCAGGAGGCTGTGAGTTCTAGTCCTGCCTGAGGCATGAAAGCCGGCTGGGTGACCTTGGGCCAATCCCTCCCTCTCAGCCCAAGTGGGTGCAATGCAGACTAGCCTCCTCATGGTGCAATGTGACTTGTCATGGCTAAATAGTCTACACATCTGGCTGCTGGACCTCACAAGGATTTCCCAGCAAGAAAAAGCAGCATGAACACCAAACTGTTATGCCATATGATTAAAAAAAAAATCAGATTAATACAACTGGCAGGTGTGGGGGGAAATGCCTTATTTAGCTCAAGGGAATTAATTTCTTATTGCAGGAATTTTTTGGACATCCCCCTGGGAGGTGTCATACCCTGCGGTCCCTCTTGGGAACTGATTTGATTATGTATCATCAAATCGGTGTTGACTCTTGGTGACCACATGGACAGATTTTCTCCATGACTACAAAAGCAAATTAAAGCACAAAATTGTGTCATTCCGCAAAAAATGCCCGCAACAATGGCAGAGCAGAGCCATCGCTGCCAATCCTCACCCCGCCTTCCCAGTCAAGCAACCTGGCCCTGTAAGAGTTAAGTCATCTGAATTAGATTCCTAGAGAGGTGGGCAATGAGGTGGGAGGGACATCCAATCTCAGAAAGGCACTTCTCTCTCTGGCTGTTTCCAGCCTTTCCTTTTCCCCCAAAGACGGATTTCATCGGTCCTGCATCCCTACTTCTTGGGGGGCGGGGGGGGGATGGTGAGCCCCCCCCCGGCCCCCGTGGTGAATTAGGGGAAAGGGAGGCGGTGGGACATGTGCTGGAGGGAAGAGTGGAAGGGGTGTGTGTGTGTGTGAAAGGTGCCCAGCTCAGCCCAGTGCTTTGGAGCCCAGAGGTGGGTTTGCTTGGTGGGCAGGTGTGTGTGTACGATTGCGTGTTCAAAAGACAAGCAAGGCCTCCCTGCTTTTTGCCCCGGGGGCAGCTCCTCCCTTGGGGAGTGCCGCACATGGGCCCCCAAGGGGGTGCATCAACAGTTAACGGGCTTGAGAAAATTCAAGCGCCCTGGATGCAGTGGGAGAACAAAAACTAAATGTATTTAGGAATGTAACCCAAATCAGCTTCAGATTCCCACTCCTTTTTTCTCTTAGAAGAGGCAGAATGAAGTGGGTGAGAAGGTCAGCGGTAGAGTGGAAATGATTGCCATGAGGAGGACCACCACCAGAGAGGAGTGAAGACACGTAGCATCCTTATCCTCCTGAAGACCAATCAGATATCTCTTGGGAAGAAGAACTTGTTTTTTATTTTTTTAATCTTTTTTTTAAAATTCCATTTATATAGCCGCCCATCTCACATGACTCTGGGAGGCTTACAATTAAAATGAATGCGGAGCACTCATTCTCTTCTGTTTCTGTTCCTTGGGAAGATTCAGCTAGTGGAGGCATCTACCCGACCTTGACTGAGCTAGAAACCTAAGCAGTGTCAGCTCTAATTAATATATTTATCAAGAAGTAATCCTCTTAGAATACAGCAGGCCCTGTTTCTACGGAAACCTGATCAGGATGTTCTTCAAGGAGGGCAAATAACACTGTTTGGATGGAGAACTTTCTGGGGGAGTTTGGGTTTGTAAGCTTGCTTGGAAAGTTGAAAAGGCATAGCAAAAGGCAGTAACAAGCCACTTCCATAGCATGCCAAGAGAGCTGCAGGATTGTGTCCAAGCAAGTCTCCAGGGGTTGAGTTCAGCTGACAGTTACTTATCTGGTAGCTCGTAATGTGTTTGAAGCTTCTCAAATAGAAGAAAAAACTAAAACTTGCTATTGAGAGGCATTCTGCATCCCGCATGAACTTATCTCTGTCCTTTTGAACTCATGGCCTTCAATATGATAGCAATTGGTCAGGAAGGCTATAAACTGCATTCAAAAAAAAAATCTGCAATTTAATATTTAGCCAACTCACTTCAACTAGCTAGGTGGATTTAACCTTCTCTGTCTTAAGGATTTATTATTATTATTATTATTAGTTGTTGTTTATTCGTTCAGTCGCTTCCGACTCTTCGTGACTTCATGGACCAGCCCACGCCAGAGCTTCCTGTCGGTCAACACCCCCAGCTCCCCCAGGGACGAGTCCGTCACCTCTAGAATATCATCCATCCACCTTGCCCTTGGTCGGCCCCTCTTCCTTTTGCCCTCCACTCTCCCTAGCATCAGCATCTTCTCCAGGCTGTCCTGTCTTCTCATTATGTGGCCAAAGTATTTCCGTTTTGCCTTTAATATCGTTCCCTCCATGTCATGTTCACCGTTCCAATGTTACCGTTACATTGTAACGTTTCGCATGTCATTTGGCTGATGCGTGTTTTGTCTGGGAGGGGAGGAGGATTCCATCTCGTGGGATTGTTATGTGTTAGCAGCTGGATTGGAATGTGTTTGGGTTATCTCGTGTGTTCAAGGTTCCTTTCCCAGGACATCAGCAGAAACGGTTACCAGCACCTGGGGGGGTGGAGTTTGCTACGGCCGGGCGAGGGGAGGGATTACGTTTTGAGCCGAGGGTTTTTAGTTCGTATTTGGCGCGCTTTTACTCATTCTCAGCTTTCTCTGTATTTGCATACTATTCTTTTAATAAATCAGATATCATTAAGTTACTGCTTGTGAGTCTGAGTCTATTAGAGTAGGCAATCATTACACTCCAGTGAGCAGTCTGGCTTAATTTCCTGGAGGATGGACTGGTTGGATCTTCTGGCAGTCCAAGGCACTCTCAGAATTTTCCTCCAGCACCACAGTTCCAAAGCATCGATCTTCCTTCTCTCAGCCTTCCTTATGGTCCAGCTCTCGCAGCCATATGTTACTACAGGGAACACCATTGCTTTAACTATGCGGACCTTTGTTGTCAGTGTGATGTCTCTGCTCTTAACTATTTTATCGAGATTTGTCATTGCTCTTCTCCCAAGGATTAAGCGTCTTCTGATTTCCTGACTGCAGTCAGCATCCACAGTAATCTTCGCACCTAGAAATACAAAGTCTTTCACTGCTTCTACATTTTCTCCCTCTATTTGCCAGTTATCAATCAAACTGGTTGCCATAATCTTGGTTTTTTTGAGGTTTAGCTGCAAGCCAGGTTTTGCACTTTCTTCTTTCACCTTCATCATAAGGCTCCTCAGTTCCTCTTCGCTTTCAGCCATCAAAGTGGTATCGTCTGCGTATCTGAGATGGTTAATGTTTCTTCCAGCGATTTTAACTCCAGCCTTGGATTCCTCAAGCCCAGCATGTCTCATGATGTGTTCTGCGTACAAGTTGAATAGGTAGGGTGAGAGTATATAGCCCTGCCGTACTCCTTTCCCAATCTTAAACCAGTCTGTTGTTCCGTGGTCTGTTCTTACTGTTGCTACTTGGTCGTTATACAGATTTCTCAGGAGGCAGACAAGATGACTTGGTATCCCCATACCGCTAAGAACTTGCCACAATTTGTTATGGTCCACACAGTCAAAGTCTTTAGAATAGTCAATAAAACAGAAATAGAACTTTTTCTGAAACTCCCTGGCTTTTTCCATTATCCAGCGGATATTGGCAATTTGGTCCCTAGTTCCTCTGCCTTTTCTAAACCCAGCTTGTACATCTGGCAATTCTCGCTCCATGAATTGCTGAAGTCTACCTTGCAGGATCTTGAGCATTACCTTACTGGCATGTGAAATGAGTGCCACTGTTCGATAGTTTGAACATTCTTTTGTGTTTCCCTTTTTTGGTATGGGGATATAAGTTGATTTTTTCCAATCTGATGGCCATTCTTGTGTTTTCCAAATTTGCTGGCATATAGCATGCATTACCTTGACAGCATCATCTTGCAAGATTTTGAACAGTTCAGCTGGGATGCCGTCGTCTCCTGCTGCCTTGTTATTAGCAATGCTTCTTAAGGCCCACTCAACCTCACTCTTCAGGATGTCTGGCTCTAGCTCACTGACCTCACCGTCAAAGCTACCCCCGATATTGTTATCCTTCCTATACAGGTCTTCTGTATATTCTTGCCACCTTTTCTTGATCTCTTCTTCTTCTGTTAGGTCCTTGCCATCTTTGTTTTTGATCAGACCCATTTTTGCCTGGAATTTACCTCCAGTGTTTCTAATTTTCTGGAAGAGGTCTCTTGTCCTTCCTATTCTATTGTCTTCTTCCACTTCCACGCATTGCTTGTTTAAAAATTATTCCTTATCTCTTCTGGCTAACCTCTGGAATTTTGCATTTAATTGGGCATATCTCCCCCTATCACTGTTGCCTTTTGCTTTCCTTCTTTCTTGGGCTACTTCTAGTGTCTCAGCAGACAGCCATTTTGCCTTCTTGGTTTTCTCTTTCTTTGGGATGTATTTTGTTGCCGCCTCCTGAACAATGTTGCGGACTTCTGTCCATAGTTCTTCCGGGACCCTATCTACTAAGTCCAGTCCCTTAAATCTATTCTTCACCTCCACTGCATATTCCTTAGGAATATTAGTGAGCTCATATCTAGCTGATCTGTGGGTCTTCCCTAATCTCTTTAGTCTGATCCTAAATTGTGCAAGAAGAAGTTCGTGATCTGAACTACAGTCAGCTCCAGGTCTTGTTTTTACCGACTGTATAGATGTCCGCCACCTTTGGCTGCAAAGGATGTAATCAATCTGATTTCGGTGTTGTCCATCTGGTGAAGTCCATGTATAAAGCCATCTCTTAGGTTGTTGGAATTATTATTATTATTATTGATTTACTTTTTTGTCCAGGAGCTGGTAAATCTCAGTGAGGAGTGTACACTGCAGGTTTCTGACAAAAGAGTATTGCAGAGGACAAGGTGGCATCAAGGTTGTGGCTTCTCTAAGTAAGGGTCACTCCTAATAGCTAATTCCAGCAGACAGCTGTTAGTTTTATATCTCCTGTTTATTTGATGTGCTTTAAAGATGCCTAATCCATTACTCTGCGCAATATCAGTTATGAGATCCCCCCATTTGATACTCATGATAAGAGCCACATACCACTGCATTTTCTTCATTCTTCCCCTTATCATAGTCATTAAATGATACTATTCAGTCTCAGGCCTTTGTTAACTCCTTTCCTAAAGATGACCGACAGGAAATGGACATCACAGAAGAATCACTTTGGATGCCGGCAGAAGAAAGTTGTAAAGTGAGGGAACAGGAAGGAAGGAAAACAGAATCAGGTCAAGAAAAGATAAATAATCCTTCTGGCTCTTCAAGCAATAGCTGTCAAGATATCTCAGTCCAAGAACAAGTAAGTATAATAGAGGGAAATAGTAGCTGCCAAGTGTGTAAGGAAACTTTCACTTAAAACCCCAGCATCCAGGTTTGTTGCGCAATTCATGTGAAGAAGAAACCATATCAATGTTTGGAGTGTGAAAAAAGCTGCAGCCAGAGTACAGGCCTCATTAAACATCAAAGGATTCACACTGGAGAGAAACCATATCCGTGCCCTGAATGTGAGAAGAGCTTCTATCAAAAGACGGATCTCACGAAGCATCGAAGGATCCACTCTGGATAAAAACCCTATCAATGCTGGGAGTGTGGGAAGAGTTTCAGTCAAAGCACAACCTTCACGAAGCATCGAAGGATCCACATGGGTGAGAAGCCGTATCATTGCTCAAAATGTGGGAGGTGTTTCAGCCAAAGTACGGCACTCACTTGCCATCAGAGAATGCGCACCAGGGAGAAGCTATATATGTGCTTTTCCCACAATCCATACACTCACAGGGTTTCCCTCCTGTGAGAGTCCTCTGGTGTGTCACCAGATTTGACTTCAAACTGAAACTTCCAACATTCCAAGCACTCATATGATTTCTGTCTTTTGTGAGTCTTCTGGTTTATCACCAACTTGTACTTCCAACTGAAACTTTCCTCACAATCCGGACACTCATATGGTTTCTCCCTGGTGTGAGCCATCTTGTGATACACCAGGGTGACATGCCTGGTAAAGCTTTTGCCACATTCAGAGCATTTGTACTGCTTTTCTCTGGTGTGGATCCTCCTGTGCATAATCAGCCGTGATCGCCAATCTCTGATTCTTCCATGTATCTCTCTCTTTTTCTGACATTGAGAAATATCCTCCTTGACGTTTTCATGTAATATTTCAGTTTCACATAGTCAATTTTTCCCAGCTTAA
Organism: Candoia aspera; assembly: GCF_035149785.1. NCBI lineage: Eukaryota > Metazoa > Chordata > Lepidosauria > Squamata > Candoiidae > Candoia > Candoia aspera. The sequence goes on along the minus strand of NC_086154.1, from coordinate 9,867,404 downwards.
AACTCTCTTCCTGTTTTTCTCTCCCTAAAGATCGGAGGAGTCTGTTTTTCATCCTCCTGTCGATAGAGGGCGATCTAGAAATAAGCAACCCCCGCGCCTAGAAACTGTCAATAGAGTAGCGGCGTCTGTGGTTGCTGAGCACCGACATGCGACGGGAGGGGGAGCTGAAACGATAGAGTATTGGATTGCTAGAGGGGATATTGGAAGAGAGGAGGAGGGCAGGGGAACTTCCTGTTCCGGCTCATGCCTCGGGGGAGAGTGGCGTGGAGTAGCGCTCTGCGGTCTTCCCGGGGCTGGTCGGAGCAGCAGCGGCCGGAAGGTGAGCGGAGGACAGGCGGGAGGAGAGGCCGAGAGCGAGTGGGGCTGCCTCGTTTCCTCCGCGGGGGAGAATCGGATGAGCAACTCCGCTGCAAAATGCCAGCTGCTGCATCTGCCTCCCCTCCCCACATTTTCTTCCACTGGTGCTGCACGCTTTGAAACTGGTGCATCCACTTTTTCGGGAGATTTAGAGGGTCTCCTTCACGTCCGCGTTAACTCCTTGTGATTTTATGGAGATGCTGTTTCCTTGGCAACAATCTGGGACTGAACTGCCACGGCCGTCTCCCGGGATGTTTTTTTACTTCCAAGTCTAGCCAGAAACTCCCATCCATGTATTAACCGGGTTCAACTCTGCTTAACCCAGCACTTTTTTTAAATAGCCATTCAGGACCACTTGGGATGTTCAGGTGCAGAGGTAGTCTTCGCATACCACTTCTTTAGTGACCATTCAAAGTCAGGATGGCGCTGAAAAGGAGTCTTCCAACTGGTCCTGAAACTTGTGGCCCTCCAAGCAATGTGGGTGCTGGCAACCGACGCACATTGACGACGGTGACAGCATCTTGCACTCCCATGATTGCTGTTTGCCACCTTCAGATCCGGCTTCTGACCAGCCAAATCAATGGGGAATCCAGCAGGACGCTGCAAGTCACGGTCATGTGACACTGTTGCCTAGAAACTGAGGCACCCCGAGTTTGGCTGGAGCTGATAAAAACTTGGTCCCTCAATTTGGGAGAGAGACTGACTTTGCAAAGTGGATTTTGCCTACCTGAAAACAGGAATCACAGAGCAATTCAGGGAAAAGCAAAAGCATTTGTTAAGGGGGGGGGGTCAAGTCCTTTTATAGGGTGCAGAGACAAATGACACATACATTCAGTAGACGTGATACGTCATAAGGCAAGCAATCAAACAATAACAGACATTGATTACATGCGAGAATTGGACAACAGGAAACATTGAATCTAGGTAACATTCCCAAAGTGGCAAATTTATGGGTTCTGTCACTCCCTTTCCCAGCCATGTTTGTATCATCTTAAAACTTGCAAGTGTATTCAAGGACTTTCCGAATACGCTCTCTGTTGTTTAGTTGCTGAAAAGGCTAGTTTTTGCACCTAAAAGGAAGAAAGGGTTTTGGGTAAAAGGAAAACATGGTTTCTTGAACTTGAAAAGAAGGCATGGATGACCTCCTCAAATGCTAATATCACCTTTTTCAAAAAGCTAATAATGAAGCCTAAAAATTCCAGGTAACAACATTGCACTTAATGACCCACAGTGATGTTTCCTTTTACTGCCAAGTCTAGCCAACAAACACAGGATTTCCTAGTGGTCTTCCATTCACGTATCACAGATCTTTGACATTGTGCTTAATGACCGCAGCCAAAACTGCTGTAAGTCAGCACATTCCCGTGATGTCATTTTTATTTTTTAATTTATATATCCAATTTATTCCCCACTCATCTCACTCAGAGAGCGACTTAATGACCGAGCTGCTTAGTGACAGAGTTGCCGGTCTCAATTTCCATCAGAAAGGAGGACTACCTGTATTGTACGATGATGTCCCCAGAGTGGTTGTGGACAGGATTTTGTGCTCTTTTCTTTGAAAGGAGTTGAATGGACAAATCTGGTGCTTTAAGTCTTGCAGAGGCTTTGGGGGCCATTTCATCTGTTGAAGCCCCCCAGCCCTCTCAAAGTAGCCCCAAAATATTGACCATACCCACTTCTGGGACATTTTGCAGGCTGAAATTCACAAGGATTTTCTAAATACGTACATTCACAGGTGTGCATACTTGTATTTCTCTCTGTGTGTGTGTGTGTGTGTGTAGAATCCGTCCCCAGCATGTCCAGAGATCCTCGATGATAACCCTTTAAGTGCTAAGAATCTGTGATTGACCCAAGCCAGCAAGTGAATGTCAGGATATGAACATGGATATCGCTAGTCTTCCGTGTGTCAAAGGAATCATAAGGAATGTTAGAGGTTAATCTAGCCTTTGGCACGTTTACTTTTTCTTTCTAACGTATGCTGTTTTGTTGTTGTTTGCACATGTTGTGCAGCCATTTTAGAGTTGATAATTAAACTAACACTTCTCTGTGAATCTTGTAGACAAAAACGATGCCAGTAAGAGCCTTCTGGACAACTGAGAATCACAAGCAGCATTAAAAAGGAAAGCAAATCCAGCCAGCAATCAAAACTTTTTCACTTTCTCCAGAGAACCCCAAAACTCTTCTCTTTGCCCAGCAGGTGACAGACGAGGGAGAGAAAAACAGGAAGAGAGTTTTTGAGCTGGAAAAAATTGATTGTGTGGAACTCAAATATTCCATGAAAAGGTCAAGGGGGATAATTTCCAAATTCAGAAAAAGAGAGAAATACCTGGAGTTCAGTGGGGAGGAAGAGGTCACTGGGATAGCCCCATAGGACAGACGGTAACGCAAGTCTCATACTTTGAGGAAGGAAACAGGTGCTTGAATCAAAGCACCACAAAGCAAGGGATCAGAAATCATTCTGATCTCCTTGAGAATCCCAGAGTATCAGTGGTGGAAAGCCCCACAGAGGTGTATCTTCTGGGAAAAGCCCACATTACAGATGACAGCTGATGATGCACAAGAGGACCTACACTGGCAAGGAGGCCTACCAGTTTCCTCAATGCAGCAAGAGCTTTAGCCAACTGGTCAATCAAAAGAGGACTCACGCAGGAGACAAACTCTACGAGTGTCCGGATTGTGGGAAAAGTTTCAGTCCAAAATCAAACCTGGCGATACACCAGAGGAAAGCATTTGAGTTGGAATTCCAAACTCGCGATACATCAGGGGACTCAGAGTGCCCAGATTGTGGGAAAGGTTTCAACCAGAACTCCAGCCTGGTCACACAGCAGAAGACTCAAGCAGGAGAGAAACCGTATGAGTGTCCAGATTGTGGGAAAAGTTTCAGTCAGAATTCCGGCCTGTTGTACCACCAGAGGACTCACACAGGAGACAAACCATATGAGTGTCCAGTTTGTGGGAAAAGTTTCAGTCAGAATTCCAGCCTGGTGAACCACCAGAGGACTCACACGGGAGAGAAACCGTATGAGTGTTCGGTTTGTGGGAAACGTTTCAGTCAGAATTCCGGCCTGGTGTACCACCAAAGGACTCACACAGGAGAGAAACCGTATGAGTGTCCAGATTGTGGGAAAAGTTTCAGTCAGAATTCCCACCTGGTGATACACCAGAGGACTCACACAGGAGAGAAACCGTATGAGTGTCCGGATTGTGGGAAGAGTTTCAGTCAGAATTCCCACCTGGTGATACACCAGAGGACTCACACAGGAAAGAAACCGTATGAGTGTTTGGATTGTGGGAAAAGTTTCAGTCAGAATTTCCAACTGCTGAGACACCAGAGGACTCACAGAGGAGAAAAGCTATATGAGTGTCTGGATTGTGGAAAGTTTCTGTCGGAATTCCCGCCTGATGAACCACCAGAGGACTCAGGAGAGAAATCATTTGAGTGTCCGGATTGTGGGAAAAGTTTCAGTTGGAATTCCCACCTGGTGATCCACCAGAGGACTCACACAGGAGAGAAATCATATCAGTGTCCAGAATGTGGGAAAAGTTTCAGTCGGAATTCCAGCCTGGTGAAACACCAGAGCACTCACACAGGAGGGAAAACATATGAGTGTCCAGATTGTCGGAAAAGTTTCAGTCAGAATTCCCACCTGGTAAGCCACAAGAGGACTCACTCAGGAGAGAAACCGTATGAGTGTCCAGATTGTGGAAAAAGTTTTAGTCAGAATTCCCACCTGGTGATACACCAGAGGACTCACACAGGAGAGAAACCGTATGAGTGTCCAGATTGTGGGAAAAGTTTTAGTCAGAATTCCAGCCTGGTGTATCACCAAAGGACTCACACAGGAGAGAAACCATTTGAGTGTCCAGTTTGTGGGAAAAAATTCAGTTGGAAGTCTGACCTGGTGAAACACCACAGGACTCACACAGGAGAGAAACCATATGAGTGTCCAGATTGTGGGAAAGGTTTCAGTCAGAATTCCAGCCTGGTGAACCACCAGAAGACTCACACAGGAGAGAAACCATATGAGTGTCGAGATTGTGGGAAAGGTTTCAGTCAGAATTCCAGCCTGGTGAACCACCAGAGGACTCACACAGGAGAGAAACCATATGAGTGTTCGGCTTGTGGGAAAAGTTTCAGTCAGAATTTCCAGCTGGTAAGCCACAAGAGGACTCACTCAGGAAAGAAACCGTATGAGTGTCCGGATTGTGGAAAAAGTTTTAGTCAGAATTACCACCTGGTGATACACCAGAGGACTCACACAGGAGAGAAACCGTATGAGTGCCTGGATTGTGGAAAAAGTTTTAGTCAGAATTACCACCTGGTGATACACCAGAGGACTCACACAGGAGAGAAACCATATGAGTGTCCAGTTTGTGCGAAAAATTTCAGTCAGAATTCCATCCTGGTGACCCACCAGAGGACTCACACAGGAGAGAAACTGTATGAGTGTCCAGATTGTGGGAAAAGTTTCAGTCAGAATTCCCACCTGGTAAGCCACAAGAGGACTCACAGAGGAGAGAAACCGTATGAGTGTCCGGATTGTGGAAAAAGTTTTAGTCAGAATTCCCACCTGGTGATACACCAGAGGACTCACACAGGAGAGAAACCGTATGAGTGTCCAGATTGTGGGAAAAGTTTCAGTCAGAATTCCAGCCTGGTGTATCACCAAAGGATTCACACAGGAGAGAAACCATTTGAGTGTCCAGTTTGTGGGAAAAAATTCATTTGGAAGTCTGACCTGGTGAAACATCAGAGGACTCACACAGGAGAGAAACCGTATGAGTGTCCAGATTGTGGGAAAGGTTTCAGACATAATTCCAGCCTGGTGTACCACCAGAAGACTCACACAGGAGAGAAACCATATGAGTGTCCAGTTTGTGCGAAAAATTTCAGTCAGAATTCCAGCCTGGTGAACCACCAGAGGACTCACACAGGAGAGAAACCGTATGAGTGTTCGGTTTGTGGGAAAAGTTTCAGTCAGAATTCCCACCTGTTAAGCCACAAGAGGACTCACTCAGGAGAGAAACCGTATGAGTGTCCAGATTGTGGGAAAAGGTTTAGTCAGAATTCCCACCTGGTGATACACCAGAGGACTCACACAGGAGAGTAACCGTATGAGTGTCCAGATTGTGGGAAAGGTTTCAGTCAGAATTCCCACCTGGTGAACCACCAGAGGACTCACACAGTAGAGAAACCATATGAATGTCCAAATTGTGGGAAAAGTTTCAGTCAGAATTCCCGCCTGGTGAACCACCAGAGGACTCACACAGGAGAGTAACCGTATGAGTGTCCAGATTGTGGGAAAGGTTTCAGTCAGAATTCCCACCTGGTGAACCACCAGAGGACTCACACAGTAGAGAAACCATATGAATGTCCAAATTGTGGGAAAAGTTTCAGTCGGAATTCCCGCCTGGTGAACCACCAGAGGACTCACACAGGAGAGTAACCGTATGAGTGTCCAGATTGTGGGAAAGGTTTCAGTCAGAATTCCCACCTGGTGAACCACCAGAGGACTCACACAGTAGAGAAACCATCTGAGTGTCTGGATTGTGGGAAAAGTTTCAGTCATAATTCTAGCCTGGTGTACCACCAGAAGACTCACACAGGAGAGAAACCATATGAGTGTCCGGATTGTGGAAAAAGTTTCAGTCATAATTCCAGCCTGGTGAACCACCAGAAGACTCACACAGGAGAGAAACCATATGAGTGTCCGGATTGTGGAAAAAGTTTCAGTCATAATTCCAGCCTGGTGAACCACCAGAAGACTCACACAGGAGAGAAACCATATGAGTGTCCGGATTGTGGAAAAAGTTTCAGTCAGAATTCTAGCCTGGTGAACCACCAGAGGACTCACACAGGAGAGAAACCATATGAGTGTTCGGTTTGTGGGAAAAGTTTCAGTCAGAATTTCCAGCTGGTGATACACCAGAGGACTCACTCAGGAAAGAAACCGTATGAGTGTCCGGATTGTGCGAAAAATTTCAGTCAGAATTCCATCCTGGTGACCCACCAGAGGACTCACACAGGAGAGAAACCGTATGAGTGTCCGGATTGTGGAAAAAGTTTTAGTCAGAATTCCCACCTGGTGATACACCAGAGGACTCACACAGGAGAGAAACCGTATGAGTGTCCAGATTGTGGGAAAAGTTTCAGTCAGAAATCCAGCCTGGTGTATCACCAAAGGACTCACACAGGAGAGAAACCATTTGAGTGTCCAGATTGTGCGAAAAATTTCAGTCAGAATTCCAGCCTGGTGAACCACCAGAGGACTCACACAGGAGAGAAACCGTATGAGTGTTCGGTTTGTGGGAAAAGTTTCAGTCAGAATTCCCACCTGTTAAGCCACAAGAGGACTCACTCAGGAGAGAAACCGTATGAGTGTCCAGATTGTGGGAAAAGGTTTAGTCAGAATTCCCACCTGGTGAACCACCAGAGGACTCACACAGTAGAGAAACCATATGAGTGTCCGGATTGTGGAAAAAGTTTCAGTCAGAATTCCCGCCTGGTGAACCACAAGAGGACTCACACAGGAGAGAAACCGTATGAGTGTTCGGTTTGTGGGAAAAGTTTCAGTCAGAATTCCCACCTGTTAAGCCACAAGAGGACTCACACAGGAGAGTAACCGTATGAGTGTCCAGATTGTGGGAAAGGTTTCAGTCAGAATTCCCACCTGGTGAACCACCAGAGGACTCACACAGTAGAGAAACCATATGAGTGTCCAGTTTGTGGGAAAAAATTCATTTGGAAGTCTGACCTGGTGAAACACCAGAGGACTCACACAGGAGAGAAACCGTATGAGTGTCCGGATTGTGGGAAAAGTTTCACTACTAGATCTATACTAATAAGTCATGTAGGTTTACACACGGGGGAGAAATCATTCACACGTCACAACTGCGGACGCTGCTTAACGCAAAGTGCCTCCCTTCTCAAACACAAGATAATCCACATGAGGCCGAAGATGATGTGTGTAGAGAGGCCTTGAATTTCATTTCTGATCTCCCATTGAAAGTCCTGCTGAGAAATCAACTATTTAATTTGTGGCCTGATTCTTCTTAGTCAAACATTCGACATGAGGGCTGAGGGAAAAAGCGGAAAGTGTGAGTTTGATAAAGGCTGACTACATGGATCTGGCTATCAGCAGAACTTCCTGGACATTTCCTTTTGCAGAAATAGTATTTTCTTTTTTTTAAGACTTTAAGTTTCAATATAGAGACAATACGAAGTGTAGAAAAACTTGAGAAAAGAACTAAAAGAGGACAAATTAAAAATGCAGAAATATTTAGAAAGAAACACAAAGAATGTGAGTTCTGACCTTCTTCAACACAGAAAGGATTACAAATATATAATACCTTAATTTTTTGCTTTTAACTAAACCTTAATAAAAATTATTTCTATAAAAAATAACAATTTAATCATCCAGACTGAAAATCAAAACTTAATTTTTTTCAGATGCAAGCAAATAATCCAGAAGTGGTTTCCACATAGAAACAAATCCAGACACAGTATTTTCTCTTGTGAGTGCTGTCAATGTTGCCGTCTCTGCCAATTCCAGTAATTTCACCATCCATGCTTTCATTGTGCGAATTTGTTTATCTTTGCGCATACAAAAGTCTCAGAAGGGGTTAAAAAAACACAACGGGATTTTAACACTTTGTAATTGTTAACCGATCAGGTATTTCCAGCCTGCCTCAGTGTTACGTGTTCCTGCATAACGATTCTGTCTTCCTCTTCCATTCGCCCCCCCATCTCAATTTAAACTCTACAAAATTGAGCCACTCTGTGAAGTGGGATGACCATATCGCTTAGCAACAGTAATCTCAGCAGTCCCAGTTGCTGTCGTTAAACGAGGACCTCCTTGTACCTTCCTGCTGGCTTCCATCAAGCAAAGTCAATGGAGTACCCAGCAGGAAGGTGCAACTTTCGATGATGCGACGTCACGCTTAACTCTGGGTGACATCACGCTTAATGGCCACAACTGGAACTGCTGTCAGAAGTCAGTGCAGTCATGTGACGTTTTGCTTTACAACTGTGTCGCTTACCGACGGAGCTGCCGGTTCCCATTGTGGTTGGTAACTGAGGACTACCTGCATTGCATTTGAGATATAGTTGTGACTGCAGGTTATTAAAGGACTTCCTGTAGTAAACTGTTCTGTTAGTAAAGGGGGTGTAATGGCCTTTGCTAGCAGGTAGTAACCTCTCCAAGGCAGTAAAAATTGTTGCATTGCCCTGCCTGGGTGCTGTTCCTGTCCAGTGTTTCTAAAGGTACCCTGGTTGATGAGGACCATTAGTTGCATCGTGAAAGGCTCTAATGCCCCCCAAACTGGACAGGTTGTGTGTTGTCATCTCCAGATCAAATGTTTCCATTCATTCGCTTTGTGTTTGTTTCTCCTCCGGATTTCTTTAACCTTGTGTGACATTATCTGGAACAATTTTGATTCATACATAATGCTTCTTTTTCATTCATCACTAACATTATTGTGAAAAAGAGAGAGCGAAGGATCAACCCTACTTGCTTGTTACCGACTGGCAATTCGAAATTGAGTCTTCCCAGTGTAAGTCAAACACGGTGCTTACCGAATGAGACATCCTGGATCTCGGCTTTGTATGATCAGCCTTTAGCAGATTTAGAATCTCCTCCTGCAGGAACAAAGCCGGTTTGCTGGGAACACCGGCTTCAAGACCTGGGCGCGCTTTGAAGCAGCCCTGGCCAGCATGAGTGAAGCTGGCTCCCTTGGAGCCTGTGGCCTGTTGGGGCTCCCAGGTCATATTTCCTTTAGAGCCTCGGGAAATCAGGCACGAAATTTTAGGAGGTAGAGAGGGGTTGATCTCCACCGAGAGCCAAGCCCTGCAGAAGCCCAGGAATCTTTTGATCAGCTTTTGACCTGCCCTCCATGTGTTGTGCCCAAGCGGCCTGAGAATCCTCAAGGCTGAAAGCGAACTCCTCTGGGAATTGGGAAGGCTGCCCAGAGCAGTTCTGCCATCTAGCGAGATTTAAGGTCTGCAATGAGAGAGAGAAAGACAATACCTCCTTCCTCAATTGTGGTTTGCAAGCACTGCTGCTGGTCGCTTCCAGGTTTTGTGGCTTGTTTCATGATTGGTTCTGTTAATAGGATGAAGCTGGCAAGCTGGCAATCGTTTGGGGACTGCGCACACAAAAAGTGCTTCATGAGCTTTTGGGCCCAGCCCTGAGCTAATCTTGAAAGGCTACGTTGGGTCAAGCTTCACTCTTCAAGCTTTGCTGGGTGAAGCTTCACTCTTCAAGCTTTGCTCAGTTGCAAAGGTACGTTTTGCGGAGTTATCCTGCAGCCCCAAGGCGTCTAACTGGCTGGAACAGTCCTCACTGATCACTAAAGGAGGTGCATTTTTCATTGCCTGTTTGCACACCTTTTCCCCCCAGGATGCTTTCCATTGGTTTGGTTCTCCTTCTTGCAAAGGAAGGTTCTTGCTCCGTTACAGTGGTGAGGAGTGCACCCTTAGGAGGCCTCAGGAAACAGGTTGGGGACAGATCGTCATGGAGAAAATCTGTTGTATTAACATACAATTGAAACCAGAGGGTTTTCTTTTGGGATTGATAGACAAACAGCTGGGGAAAAGTCATGGAACTTTGCTTTTATATATGACAACTGCAGCAAGATTATTATACACGTAGCCCTCAGTTACCCCCCACATTAAAAATGAGTTGTTATGAAATAAGGTATTACTTATTTTCTACCCCTTTATTATTTTTACAAATAACTCAAGGCTGTGAACATACCTGATACTCCTTCCTCCTATTTTTCCCACAACCACCACCCTGTGAGGTGAGTTGGGCTGAGACAGAGTGACTGGGCCAAGTGAGTGAGGGGCATACAGGTGGTATGGGATCAGAATTCTCACCACTAAGCGATGCGGTTGTAAAGCGAAGCCTGACTGACTGCAACCCCCCAGGGATGTCAGATTCTGCAGCCCGTGTGCGCCCAAAGCACCACCCACCCATATTCCATAGTACATGCCCGCCCACCCAACCACTCTAGGGCGATGGTGCAGCAGCCACTGACATGTCCTCCTGAACCCAGCAGTAGCCACCCGTGGCCCAGCCACAGTCGAACCACACCAGCCACTTACCCAGCTGCCAGCATGCTCGTGAGCTGCCCAGGACTCACAACTTCCTGCCAGCTTGCCCACTGACTTTGCTTGTTGGAAGCCGGCAGGAAGTTGCGAGGAGGTCCTCACTTAATGAGGGCACCAGGGACTCTGGTATTGTCATCATTAAGCAATGTGGTCACACGACATCATGCTTTACTCCCACATCACTTAGTGGTGGAAATTTTGGTCCAATTACCAACACTAGGTGAGGGTGACCTGCATGCTCCTCCAGGATAACCGATGTCATACTGGCTCATTTTTAATTCAGAACCTCATGTGTCAGATGCCACACGGAAGAGATCTTCTGCCGTGGCACCCACCTGATGGCACATTGTCCCCCAGATATCAGACTAGCCCCAGCTCTGCAGGCATTTTGCAAGGACCTGAAGACATGGTTTGGCCAATGGGCTGGGGACACCGGAGCGTGGTGGAGCCGTGCAGTGGCTGCACTTGCAGTTCTAACTAATGGGATTCCCTCAGCTGTGAGTTTTATGCATTTCATGGTTTTTCTAAACTTTATATATTTTATCTCGTTTTTAAATTGTTGCATTGTTCTTTTTTCTTTTTATGTTTCTTTTGTTTGTTTGTAAACCACCTATATATTGTTGGAATTATCAGGGGTCAACTCAGCATTGTCTCATAAGCATAGTAAGAGGGCTTATCTGGCAGGTGTGTTTCTACTGAGAACAAGGCCCACTCCCTCTTTGCACTGAAGATGGCGCCTAGTCTGGCCATGAAACGTCTGCAAGAAAACAGCAAGGCTCAGAGAGCACCAAGGGCTCCACAGTTCAGCCCTGAGCTACAAATACTCGCTTCGATAGGCGTGTCTCTATTGTGCTTGTGGGAAGTCACCTGCTTTCCTCTTCCTCCTCAAGTCTGGGAGATTCACAGTCTCCCTCATTACCTCATGGGCAGACATGCAGGCAGGAGGACTCCTCCAACATTTCGCTTGCACACAGCCTTTCTATTCCACATAGAAAGTGTCTACAAAGAACCAGTGATGAAATGCCTTTCTACTGTGAACCGACCGGTATCCAGATCTGCTGAACAAAAGTAAGCTACCTCTACTTTTCCTCATCTAACTGCTGTGTGAAGACTGAATTTATTTCTGAACATAATTAAGCTTGCCGTGCAAGTTCTCTTTTTGGTCCATGCTTCTACTCTGCAACATTGCTGCTAGTTGCTTGGAGTTCTTTTATTAACATTTAAAAACTGCATCATTTATGCGGTGGGCGGCCATATACAGTGGAATGATAACCAAAGAAACCTGTTGCAGTGGCTGATGCTGGGAAGTCAGGATCAAATGCCCAAGAAGGCCCTGAATGTAAGAACAAGAGGGCCAGGCATGAATTCCCAGCCAAGCCCGTCTGGCAAGAACCAGGGAATCCTCCCTCCATTTGTTCAGTAAGCAGGATATAAAATGTTCTATCTAAGGAAGACGTTGGGCGGGGGGGGAGTTTTCTTGGGCCGAAAAGCAGAGGGAATCCGGTAGCAGTTTGTCAGGCTAAGGAATTTAATTCAAAGCTATAAGCTTTTGTGAACGACACCCCGCTTCACAGAGTGGCTCAATTTTTGTAGGGTTTAAATTGAGATGGGGGGGCGAATGGAAGAGGAAGACAGAATGGCTATGCAGGGACACGTAACACTGAGGCAGGCTGGAAATACCTGATCGGTTAACAATTACAAAGTGTTAAAACCCCGTTGTGTTTTTTTAACCCCTTCTGAGACTTTTGTATGCGCAAAGATAAACAAATTCGCACAATGAAAGCATGGATGGTGAAATTACTGGAATTGGCAGAGACGGCAACATTGACAGCACTCACAAGAGAAAATACTGTGTCTGGATTTGTTTCTATGTGGAAACCACTTCTGGATTATTTGCTTGCATCTGAAAAAAATTAAGTTTTGATTTTTGGTTTTGATGATTAAATTGTTACTTTTTATAGAAATAATGTTTATTAAGGTTTAGTTAAGAGCAAAAGATTAAGGTATTATATATTTGTAACCCTTTCTGTGTTGAAGGAGGTCAGAACTCACATTCTTTGTGTTTCTTTCTAAATATTTCTGCATTTTTAATTTGTCCTCTTTTAGTTCTTTTCTCAAGTTTTTCTACACTTCGTATTGTCTCTATATTGAAACTTAAAGACTTAAAAAAAAGAAAATACTATTTCTGCAAAAGGAAATGTCCAGGAAGTTCTGCTGATAGCCAGATCCATGTAGTCAGCCTTTATTAAACTCACACTTTCCGCTTTTTCCCTCAGCCCTCATGTCGAATGTTTGACTAAGAAGAATCAGGCCACAAATTAAATAGTTGATTTCTCAGCAGGACTTTCAATGGGAGATCAGAAATGAAATTCAAGGCCTCTCTACACACATCATCTTCGGCCTCATGTGGATTTTCTTGTGTTTGAGAAGGGAGGCACTTTGCGTTAAGCACTGTCCGCGGTCGTGGCATGTGAATGGTTTCTCCCCCGTGTGTAAACCTACATGATTTATTAGGATAGATCTAGTAGTGAAACTTTTCCTACAATACGGACACTCATGCGGTTTCTTCCTGTGTGAGTACTCTGGTGCACCACCAAGTGGGAATTCTGACTGAAACTTTTCCCACAATCCAGACACTCATATGGTTTTTCTCCTGTGTGAGTCCTCTTGTGGTTCACCAGGTGGGAATTGCGACTAAAACTTTTCCCACAATCCGGACACTCATATGGTTTCTCTCCTCTGTGAGTCCTCTGGTGGTTCAGCAGGTGGGAATTCCAACTGAAACTTTTCCCACAATCTGGACACTCATACCGTTTCTCTCCTCTGTGAGTCCTCTGGTGTTTCACCAGGCTGGAATTCCGACTGAAACTTTTCCCACAATCTGGGCACTGATATGGTTTCTCTCCTGTGTGAGTGCTCTGGTGATACACCAGGCCGGAATTCTGACTGAAACTTTTCCCACAATCTGGACACTCATACGGTTTCTCTCCTGTGTGAGTCCTCTGGTGGTTCACCAGCTGGGAATTCTGACTGAAACTTTTCCCACAAACCGGACACTCATAGAGTTTCTCTCCTGTGTGAGTCTTTTGGTGGTACACCAGGCCAGAATTCTCAGTGAAAGCTTTCCCACAATCCGGACACTCATACGGTTTCTCTCCTGTGTGAGTCCTCTGGTGGTTCACCAGGCGGGAATTCCGACTGAAACTTCTCCCACAATCAGGACACTCATATGGTTTCTCTCCTGCATGAGTCCTCTGGTGCATGACCAGGGTGGAATTCTGACTGAAACCTTTCCCACAATCTGGACACTCATACGGTTTCTCTCCTGTGTGAGTCCTCTGGTGGATCACCAGGTGGGAATTCCAACTGAAACTTTTCCCACAATCCGGACACTCATACGGTTTCTCTCCTGTGTGAGTCCTCTGGTGTTTCACCAGGTCAGACTTCCAACTGAAACTTTTCCCACAATCTGGACACTCATGTGGTTTCTCTCCTGTGTGCGTGCTCTGGTGTATCACCAGGTGGGAATTCTGACTGAAACTTTTCCCACAATCCGGACACTCATACGGTTTCTCTCCTGTGTGAATACTCTGGTGTATCACCAGGTGGGAATTCCGACTAAAACTTTTCCCACAATCTGGACACTCATATGGTTTCTCTCCTGAGTGAGTCCTCTGGTGGTTCAGCAGGTGGGAATTCTGACAGAAACTTTTCCCACAATCTGGACACTCATACGGTTTCTCTCCTGTGTGAATCCTCTTGTGGTTCATGAGGCCAGAATTCTGACTGAAACTTTTCCCACAATCTGGACACTCATACGGTTTCTCTCCTGTGTGTGTCCTTTGGTGGTACACCAGGCCGGAATTCTGACTGAAACTTTTCCCACAAACCGAACACTCATACGGTTTCTCTCCTGTGTGAGTCCTCTGGTGGTTCACCAGGCTGGAATTCTGACTGAAACTTTTCCCACAAACCGGACACTCATATGGTTTCTCTCCTGTGTGAGTCCTTTGGTGGTACACCAGGCCGGAATTCTGCCTGAAACTTTTTCCACAATCTGGACACTCATATGGTTTCTCTCCTGTGTGAGTCCTCTGGTGTTTCACCAGGCCGGAATTCTGACTGAAACTTTTCCCACAATCTGGGCACTCAAACGGTTTCTCTCCCGTGTGAGTCCTCTGGTGGTTCAGCAGGTGGCAATTGCGACTGAAACCTTTCCCACAATCTAGACACTCATACGGTTTCTCCCCTGCTTGAGTCCTCTGCTGCATGACCAGGCTGGAACTCTGGTTGAAATCTTTCCCACAATCTGGACACTCATACGGTTTCTCTCACGTGTGAGTCCCCTGGTGTATCGCCAGGTTTGATTTTGGACTGAAACTTTTCCCACAATCTGGACACTCATAGAGTTTGTCTCCTGCGTGAGTCCAATTTTGATTGACCAGGGTGCCGTGCTTGCTAAAGCTCTTGCTGCATTGAGAAAACTGGTAGGCCTCCTCGCCAGTGTAGGTCCTCTTGTGCATCATCAGCTGTCATCTGTAATGTGGGCTTTTCCCAGAAGATACACCTTTGTGGGGCTTTCCACCACTGATACTCTGGGATTCTCGAGGAGATCAAAATGATTTCTGATCCCTTGTTTTGTGGTGCTTTGATTCAAGCACCTGTTTCCTTCCTCAAAGTATGAGACTTGCGTTACCGTCTGTCCTATGGGGCTATCCCAGTGACCTCTTCCTCCCCACTGACCTCCAGGTATTTCTCTCTTTTTCTGAATTTGGAAATTATCCCCTTTGACCTTTTCATGGAATATTTGAGTTCCACACAATCAATTTTTTCCAGCTCAAAAACTCTCTTCCTGTTTTTCTCTCCCTCGTCTGTCACCTGCTGGGCAAGGAGAAGAGTTTTGGGGTTCTCTGGAGAAAGTGAAAAAGTTTTGATTGCTGGCTGGATTTGCTTTCCTTTTTAATGCTGCTTGTGATTCTCAGTTGTCCAGAAGGCTCTTACTGGCATCGTTTTTGTCTACAAGATTCACAGAGAAGTGTTAGTTTAATTATCAACTCTAAAATGGCTGCACAACATGTGCAAACAACAACAAAACAGCATACGTTAGAAAGAA
Organism: Candoia aspera; assembly: GCF_035149785.1. NCBI lineage: Eukaryota > Metazoa > Chordata > Lepidosauria > Squamata > Candoiidae > Candoia > Candoia aspera. Next base: position 9,851,823 of record NC_086154.1, on the reverse strand, counting down.
AAAGTAAACGTGCCAAAGGCTAGATTAACCTCTAACATTCCTTATGATTCCTTTGACACACGGAAGACTAGCGATATCCATGTTCATATCCTGACATTCACTTGCTGGCTTGGGTCAATCACAGATTCTTAGCACTTAAAGGGTTATCATCGAGGATCTCTGGACATGCTGGGGACGGATTCTACACACACACACACACAGAGAGAGAAATACAAGTACGCACACCTGTGAATGTACGTATTTAGAAAATCCTTGTGAATTTCAGCCTGCAAAATGTCCCAGAAGTGGGTATGGTCAATATTTTGGGGCTACTTTGAGAGGGCTGGGGGGCTTCAACAGATGAAATGGCCCCCAAAGCCTCTGCAAGATTGAAAGCACCAGATTTGTCCATTCAACTCCTTTCAAAGAAAAGAGCACAAAATCCTGTCCACAACCACTCTGGGGACATCACCGTACAATACAGGTAGTCCTCCTTTCTGATGGAAATTGAGACCGGCAACTCTGTCACTAAGCAGCTCGGTCATTAAGTCGCTCTCTGAGTGAGATGAGTGGGGAATAAATTGGATATATAAATTAAAAAATAAAAATGACATCACGGGAATGTGCTGACTTACAGCAGTTTTGGCTGCGGTCATTAAGCACAATGTCAAAGATCTGTGATACGTGAATGGAAGACCACTAGGAAATCCTGTGTTTGTTGGCTAGACTTGGCAGTAAAAGGAAACATCACTGTGGGTCATTAAGTGCAATGTTGTTACCTGGAATTTTTAGGCTTCATTATTAGCTTTTTGAAAAAGGTGATATTAGCATTTGAGGAGGTCATCCATGCCTTCTTTTCAAGTTCAAGAAACCATGTTTTCCTTTTACCCAAAACCCTTTCTTCCTTTTAGGTGCAAAAACTAGCCTTTTCAGCAACTAAACAACAGAGAGCGTATTCGGAAAGTCCTTGAATACACTTGCAAGTTTTAAGATGATACAAACATGGCTGGGAAAGGGAGTGACAGAACCCATAAATTTGCCACTTTGGGAATGTTACCTAGATTCAATGTTTCCTGTTGTCCAATTCTCGCATGTAATCAATGTCTGTTATTGTTTGATTGCTTGCCTTATGACGTATCACGTCTACTGAATGTATGTCATTTGTCTCTGCACCCTATAAAAGGACTTGACCCCCCACCTTAACAAATGCTTTTGCTTTTCCCTGAATTGCTCTGTGATTCCTGTTTTCAGGTAGGCAAAATCCACTTTGCAAAGTCAGTCTCTCTCCCAAATTGAGGGACCAAGTTTTTATCAGCTCCAGCCAAACTCCAGGTGCCTCAGTTTGTAGGCAACAGTGTCACATGACCGTGATTTGCAGCTTCCTGCTGGATTCCCCATTGATTTGGCTGGTCAGAAGCCGGATCTGAAGGTGGCAAACAGCAATCATGGGAGTGCAAGATGCTGTCACCGTCGTCAATGTGCATCGGTTGCCAGCACGCACATCACTTGGAGGGCCACAAGTTTCAGGACCAGTTGGAAGACTCCTTTTCAGCGCCATCCTGACTTTGAATGGTCACTAAAGAAGTGGTATGCGAAGACTACGTGAACATTCCCGAATAGCTACTTTAAAAAAAAGAGCTGGTTTAAGCAGAGTTCAACCTCATTAATACATGGATGGGAGGTCTTTTGGAAGGACAAAAAACATCCCAGGAGACGGCAGTGGCAGGTCGGTCCCAGATTCTTGCCAAGAAAACAGCATCTCCATAAAGTCACAAGGAGTCAACACTGACGTGAAGGAGACTCTTTAAATCTCCCGACCGCCAGAAAAGCCACTTTTGCCACTTGGACTTTTTGTCTTTACTCTTTTTATATTAATTATTGTAATTTTATACTTTATATTTTATGATTGTTGTTTTAATTGATTGTTGTAAACCGCCCAGAGTCCCCCGATGGGAGGAGATGGGCGGGGACAAATTGGATGGATGGATGGATGGATGGATGAGTCCCCCGATGGGAGGAGATGGGCGGGGACAAATTGGATGGATGGATGGATGGATGTGCATGCACCAGTTTCAAAGCGCGCAGCACGGAGGAAGAAAATGCGGGGTGGGGAGGAATAAGGGGCAGCCGGCATTTCGCAGCGGAGTTGCTCCTCTGATTCTCTCCCACGGAGGAACGAGGCAGCCCCACGCACTCCCGGCCTGCCTCCCTCCCCACGCACTCCCGGCCTGCCTCCCTCCCGTCCGCCGCTCACCTTCCGGCCGCTGCTGCTCCGACCAGCCCCGGGAAGACCACAGAGCGCTCCTCCGCGCCGCTCTCCCCCCAGCTGGGAGCCGGACCCGGAAGTTCCTCTGCCCTCCTCCTCTCTAGCAATCCAATACTCTATCGTTTCAGCTCCCCCTCCCGTCGCATGTCGGTCCTCAGCAACCACAGACGCCGCCACTATATTGACAGCTTCCAAGGCGTGGGGGCTGCTTATTTCTTGAGCGCCATCTAGCGCCATGAGGCTGAAAAACACACTCGTCCGGTGTCTAGCCTAAGGCGTTGGCGAGATTTTTTGGTTGATTATGTGCAACCAAGTCGTTTTCGAGTCCCAGCGTGAATACATTTGCTCCATGACGATCTGTCCCCAACCTGTTTCCTGAGGCCTCCTAAGGGTGCACTCCTCACCACTGTAACGGAGCAAGAACCTTCCTTTGCAAGAAGGAGAACCAAACCAAGGGAAAGCATCCTGGGGGGAAAAGGTGTGCAAACAGGCAATGAAAAATGCACCTCCTTTAGCGATCAGTGAGGACTGTTCCAGCCAGTTAGACGCCTTGGGGCTACAGGATAACTCCGCAAAACGTACCTTTGCAACTGAGCAAAGCTTGAAGAGTGAAGCTTCACCCAGCAAAGCTTGAAGAGTGAAGCTTGACCCAACGTAGCCTTTCAAGATTAGCTCAGGGCTGGGCCCAAAAGTTCATGAAGCACCTTTTGTGTGCGCAGTCCCCAAACGATTGCCAGCTTCATCCTATTAACAGAACCAATCGTGAAACACGCCACAAAACCTGGAAGCGACCAGCAGCAGTGCTTGCAAACCACAATTGAGGAAGGAGGTATTGTCTTTCTCTCTCTCATTGCAGACCTTAAATCTCGCTAGATGGCAGAACTGCTCTGGGCAGCCTTCCCAATTCCCAGAGGAGTTCGCTTTCAGCCTTGAGGATTCTCAGGCCGCTTGGGCACAACACGTGGAGGGCAGGTCAAAAGCTGATCAAAAGATTCCTGGGCTTCTGCAGGGCTTGGCTCTCGGTGGAGATCAACCCCTCTCTACCTCCTAAAATTTCGTGCCTGATTTCCCGAGGCTCTAAAGGAAATATGACCTGGGAGCCCCAACAGGCCACAGGCTCCAAGGGAGCCAGCTTCACTCATGCTGGCCAGGGCTGCTTCAAAGCGCGCCCAGGTCTTGAAGCCGGTGTTCCCAGCAAACCGGCTTTGTTCCTGCAGGAGGAGATTCTAAATCTGCTAAAGGCTGATCATACAAAGCCGAGATCCAGGATGTCTCATTCGGTAAGCACTGTGTTTGACTTACACTGGGAAGACTCAATTTCGAATTGCCAGTCGGTAACAAGCAAGTAGGGTTGATCCTTCGCTCTCTCTTTTTCACAATAATGTTAGCGATGAATGAAAAAGAAGCATTATGTATGAATCAAAATTGTTCCAGATAATAAGTCATACAAAGTTAAAGAAATCCAGAGGAGAAACAAATACTAAGCAAATGAATTGAAACATCTGATCTGGAGATGAGAACAGACAACCTGTCCAGTTTGGGGGGCATTAGAGCCTTTCACGATGCAACTAATGGTCCTCATCAACCAGGGTACCTTTAGAAACACTGGACAGGAACAGCACCCAGGCAGGGGCAATGCAACAATTCTTACTGCCTTGGAGAGGTTACTACCTGCTAGCAAAGGCCATTACACCCCCTTTACTAACAGAACAGTTTACTACAGGAAGTCCTTTAATAACCTGCAGTCACTACTATATCTCAAATGCAATGTAGGTAGTCCTCAGTTACCAACCACAATGGGAACCGGCAGCTCCATCGGTAAGTGACACAGTTGTAAAGCAAAACGTCACATGACTGCACTGACTTCTGACGGCAGTTCCAGTTGTGGCCATTAAGCGTGATGTCACCCAGAGTTAAGCGTGACGTCGCATCATCGAAAGTTGCACCTTCCTGCTGGGTACTCCATTGACTTTGCTTGTTGGAAGCCAGCAGGAAGGTACAAGGAGGTCCTCGTTTAACGACGGCAACTGGGACTGCTGAGGTTGCTGTTGCTAAGCGATATGGTCACCTCACTTCACAGAGTGGCTCTATTTTCGTAGGGTTTAAATTGAGATGGGGGGGCGAATGGAAGAGGAAGACAGAATCGCTATGCAGGGACACGTAACACTGAGGCAGGCTGGAAATACCTGATCGGTTAACAATTACAAAGTGTTAAAACCCCGTTGTGTTTACCTCCTTCTGAGCTCCCTCCTTGGTACCAATCAAATATATATCCCCACTCCTTTTCGCACTGAAAATGTTGCCTAGTCTGGCAATGAAACGTCTGCAAGAAAACAACAAGGCTCAGAGAGCACCAAGGACTCTACAACCATTAGAATGGAGGATTTATTGGGGACGCTTGTGGCAGTGACAAAAGCCCTGTAAAGCTTCAGATGCAAAGGCTGCTCGGCCTTGCAGTTGAACATGAGGGGTGGGAGCTGCAGGAGTATTGAGCTCAGGAGAAAAGGCATCGTGGTTTTGAGCGTAGCATCTCCAGGTTTAGGAACAGCCCCTGCTCTCCATCGCTCCTTGGATCAGCAGCTTTCCTGGTTCCACTTCAAGGTAACAGGAGAAATCCCAGTCAGTGCCTTTCCCTTACCTTCTCGCCGCATTTTGCCAGGTGGCTGCACCTTCATTTCATTTACTATTTATTACTCAAATTTAATTACTGCCCACCTCCCCCAAAAGAGGGACTGGACTCTCCTGCGTCCTTTTCCAAGTTGGAGACAGTGATAGATGATTTTACGTAGATAGAACTTAAATACAAATATATTTCATATTCATATATTCTATATTTCGCCTTGGTATTGTTGGAAGGAAATCTTACCAGGTCCGTTCCGACCCGGGAATAAAAGGACTCAGGGGGTTGCTTGGACAGAGGGGATCTTTATCATCATCTTTATTTTTCTGCGGCAGTCAGAGAAATCAGCTGCCGGAGGCGGCTACACTGGCATTTTCCCCAGGAGCCCTTTATATAGGGAAGCTGGGCTCTTGTTAGCCGAAAAGGCAGGAAAGCCCTTGAGGAAATTAGGCCCCCGCTGAGCTGCGGCTTCTGCCTGCCGGGCTGAGACTATTGAAATGGGGGGAGTGGATTTTCCTCACCTTCATCAGGGAAACCTCGGCTAGTTCCTGACATTTTGTTTCCTTAGTCTGATTAGCTTACTGGGGAATCTGTTTTACCCACTTGTGTTTTCCTGACACAATTCTATGTCCAAGTTTTCCTGTTCATATTTTAACCCTGACCTGTTGTGCTGTATTTCCCTGTGATTTCTATTCCTTTGCCTTGTCCGGAGGGGAAGTGGTTTTGGCGGGAAACAGCGTTCAGGGAAAGGCCGGGGAAAGAGAGTTCGGAAAGGACGAGGAGGGGGACGCCTTGAACCCTTCTCACAATATCTTAGAACACTTGCACTTTTATTATGGCTCTGAAACCCTGTTCTGTTTCCTCGAAGACTTGTTGGCCTCCTTACTCTTCCTTTCTCACAGGCCTTGACAGATAGCTGTTACCGTAGAAACGAGATCAGGTGTACATTCCAAGGACAGAGGAAGGTATTGCTTAGTTAATGGTCAAGGGGCAGAAGGAAGGAAGGAAGGAAGGAAGGAAAGAAATGAAGGAAGGAAGGGAGTGAGGGAGTGAGGGAGGAAGAAGGTTCCTTATACGGAAGAAAGTTGAGGTGGTGTGGAATCAAGACAGGACTCAGGGCACAAATAATCAAGGCTGACCGCGGTCTTTATCGATACCGCACACACTGGAGGGGTCCTCACCAAGATGGTGGGTGCCTCCCCTGCAGACAAAAGCAACGCATGGGTATTGACACGCTACAGAGAAGGAAACGATGGAAGTACACATAGTCATACGATGGCGGCAGCATACACGCATATTCACAAGCAACAGATCTCAAGTTCCGCTCTCTCCCACTTGCCTACTCTGAAGGAAGCCATTGTCCTAGTGGGAAGAAAACGCTGTGAATACAGGGATTCCTGGGCTGCTCTAGGAACGTCCTGACAAAAGTCAGCAGGAGCTGCAGAAGCTGGTGTGAGATGGCCCCAAGGCTGTTGCCACATACCCTCCTTCCTTCCTTCCTATTTCTTTTCTATCCCTTTATTATTTTTACAAATAACTCAAGGTGGCAAACACACCTGTTACTCCTCCCTCCTCCCATTCTCCCCACAACCACCACCCTGCGAGATGAGCTGGGCTGAGGGAGTGCATGGCTGGCCCAAAGTCACCCAGCCGGCTTTCCTGCCTCAGGCGGGACTAGAATTCACCGCCTCCTGGCTTCTAGCCCGTTGCCGTCACCACCGGACACGGGAGTGACGGGTCGTGGCATTCGGTAAGCTGGCCCATTTGAGGTAGCCTGCTTCAAAGCCTGTTGCCCTCTGATGCACTGTTTTGCACAACTGGAGGTTACAAACCAACCAACAGACACAGGGGTTTTCGTAGAAAATAGATATATTCTTAGTAGGTTTTCTGGGGTCTAATTTATCTGTTCTTTTTATTGTAAAGGGTATTCCACTGTTCCCTTAGTGTCAGTGTTAATGGGTCTCTTTGCATCTTTGCATATTCAAATTCACTTAATATTCCTTCCTTTCTGGTCTGCACTTACTTCTTAAGCATGACATACATTATTATTAAGATCATCCTCACACTCATACCCATTGCCCCACTTTTTGCCACCTGCGGGTTTGGGTGTACGCATGAGACATCTCCCAAAAGAAAAAATAGGAAGTCTGCGCAGGATGGTAATCAAAAGAAACAGACGAGCTGCCATAAACCCTTGCAGTAGCCAGCCAGCCATGGCCTCCACCAAGCCATTCCATTCCATTCCATTCCCTCTCTATTGTCCTGTTTTATCCCCCAAAGACGTCAGTATTCCGTAGGCACTTAGTATACTTTGCCCTCACTGGGGTGGACTCTAAATACTGTTCAGAATGCAAGATCAACATCTTGCATTATGCATTATGGTATGGCCCCCTCAAAGATCCAGAGGCTTTTGAAGCATTTCAAGCATCTGCAGCTCCTGCCCACAATAACATGGGATGTCATAACAGGTCTGCACAAAAATATGGCACCAAAAAAGAGCAAGAGAGCGGAAGGAAGAGAGAATTAAATGTAATTTGAATATTTTAAAGCTTAACAACTTTGCAGAGGTTTACATTCGAAGCCACTCGGACCTTGAGGCTCAGGACAAAAGAGCCTCTTGCTTCCTCCCCACCCCCGGCCTGGTCCTTCTGCAGAGGGATCATATGCAACGTGATCTACTAGGGAAAAAAAGTATTATAATCTGGTCACTGAATTGTGTTACTGAAATGAACAAGCCGTGAATTCTTTGGTGTCTTCTGAACTCAGCAAAATCAGGATCATTCATCTGCATAGCTAAAATGCCACTTACCGGCTCCAAATAATTCTCCTCTCCTTACTCTTGGGAAAATATAAAAAGAAGCCCTGAGAGAGGGGTGGAAGAAATGGAAACATCTCCCATGTCTTGGGAAGGGAGCTTTGCCCTACCTTGGTCCCACGTTCACAGCAACGCTGACACTACCCAGTTTTTTCCTTCTCAAGAGACATGAATGGTTCTTACACAGTGCATTTCTAGACATGAAACATCTTCCACTGTGCAGTTCTTCTCTCCCACCTCCACCACCGAGCGGGATGCAACAAAAGGCTCAGCCTCTTGGCGCTGCTGTCACCCACAGCCATCCAAGGCTAACAAGCAGGCACCTCCAGGCAAACACGATCACAGCAGGGGCTGTTCCTACACCTGGAGATCCTATGCTGAAAACCACGATGCCTTTTCTCCTCAGCTCACGATTCCTGCAGCTCTTAATCGTGTTCAACTGCAAGGCAGAACAGCCTTTCCATCTGAAACTTTACAGGGCTTTTGTCACTGCCACAAACGTCCCTACGAAATTCTCCATTCTAATGGTTGTAGAGTCCTTGGTGCTCTCTGAGCCTTGTTGTTTTCTTGCAGACATTTCATTGCCAGACCAGGCAACATCTTCAGTGCGAAAAGGGAGTGGACTTTGCCCTCTGTTTATATACCATACTTTGCCCTGGTTGTTTGGTGGGGGTGTTCTTCTCTCCTTAAAAGTTCCTAGATTGGGCTGTTGTTTGCTGCTGGTTTGTTGACTGAGTTAATGCTTCCTAAATTAGGGTGTATTGTTCATCTGCTGTTAATTCCGGTGTCGATCTTTGCATATGCGGGTGTTGATTGCTTCCAGGAATTCTCTTGCGTTTTTCTGGATTTGGCTTGTTCTAGGATGCTCACCATTTCCCAGTTGAAGGTATGGTTGAGTCTGTCCATGTGTTGTGAGATGAAGGAGTTCTCATCGTGTCTTCTGACTGCCAGTTGGTGTTCGTGGATGCACTCTGCTAGTTTGCTGCCTGTCTGTCCCACATAGTGGCTGCTACAGTCCTTACACTGTATGGTGTAGATAACTCCTGTTTTTTCTTCTTGGGCTACTGGGTCGTTTGGGTTGCGCAAGATGTTCTGCTTCAGCAAAGGATCGTTACCTTGTCGTGGTGCTGGAGCTTGAGCACCTCAATGATGCCATGAGCTAAACCGTGAAGGGCCACCCAAGACGGGAAGGTCATGACAGAGAGGTCAGACTAAATGCGATCCCTGGGGAAGGTAATGGCAACCCACCCCAGTATTCTTGCCGTGAAAACTAAAAGGATCAGTACAACGAGAGATATGTCGGTATTCCATCGGAAGATGAGACCCCCAGGTTGGAAGATGGTCAAAATGCTACTGGGGAGGAACAGAGGATGAGTTCAGCTAGCCCCAGGCGTGATGACGCAGCTAGCTCGAAACCGAAAGGATGGCTAGCGGCCGACGGTGCTGGTGGTGAACGGCGAATCCCATGTTCTAAGGATCAACACACCATTGGAACCTGGAATGTAAGATCTATGAGCCAGGGCAAATTGGATGTGGTTATTGGTGAGATGTCAAGATTAAAGATAGACATTTTGGGCGTCAGTGAACTGAAATGGGCCACTTCACATCAGATGACCACCAGATCTACTACTGTGGACAAGAGGACCACAGAAGAAATGGAGTAGCCTTCATAATTAATAGTAAAGTGGCTAAAGCAGCGCTTGGATACAATCCAAAAAACGAAAGAATGATCTCAATTCAAATTCAGGGCAAGCCATCTAACATCACAGTGATCCAAATATACGCCCCAACCACAGATGCTGAAGAAGCAGAAGTAGAGCAGTTCTATGAGGATCTGCAGCACCTACTGGACAACACGCCTAAAAGAGATGTTATTTTCATCACAGGAGACTGGAATGCTAAGGTGGGCAGTCAAATGACACCTGGAATTACAGGTAAGCATGGCCTGGGAGAACAAAACGAAGCAGGACATAGGCTGATAGAATTTTGCCAAGACAACTCACTCTGCATAACAAACACTCTCTTCCAACAACCTAAGAGACGGCTTTATACATGGACTTCACCAGATGGACAACACCGAAATCAGATTGACTACATCCCTTGCAGCCAAAGGTGGTGGACATCTATACAGTTGGTAAAAATAAGACCTGGAACTGACTGTAGTTCAGATCACGAATGTCTTACTGCACAATTTAGGATCAGACTAAAGAGATTAGGGAAGACCCAGAGATCAGCTAGATATGAGCTCAGTAATATTCCTAAGGAATATGCAGTGGAGGTGAAGAACAGATTTAAGGGACTGGACTTAGTAGATAGGGTCCCGGAAGAACTATGGACAGAAGTTTGCAACATTGTTCAGGAGGCGGCAACAAAATACATCCCAAAGAAAGAGAAAACCAAGAAGGCAAAATTGCTATCTGCTGAGACACTAGAAGTAGCCCAAGAAAGAAGGAAAGCAAAAGGCAACAGTGATAGGGGGAGATATGCCCAATTAAATGCAAAATTCCAGAGGTTAGCCAGAAGAGATAAGGAATTATTTTTAAACAAGCAATGCGTGGAAGTGGAAGAAGACAATAGAATAGGAAGGACAAGAGACCTCTTCCAGAAAATTAGAAACATCGGAGGTAAATTCCAGGCAAAAATGGGTATGATCAAAAACAAAGATGACGACCTAGCAGAAGAAGAAAAGACCAAGAAAAGGTGGCAAGAATATACAGAAGACCTGTATAGGAAGGATAACAATATCGGGGGTAGCTTTGACGGTGTGGTCAGTGAGCTAGAGCCAGACATCCTGAAGAGTGAGGTTGAGTGGGCCTTAAGAAGCATTGCTAATAAGGCAGCAGGGGATGACGGCATCCCAGCTGAACTGTTCAAAATCTTGCAAGATGATGCTGTCAAGGTAATGCATGCTATATGCCAGCAAATTTGGAAAACACAAGAATGGCCATCAGATTGGAAAAAATCAACTTATATCCCCATACCAAAAAAGGGAAACACGAAAGAAGGTTCAAACTATCGAACAGTGGCACTCATTTCACATGCCAGTAAGGTAATGCTCAAGGTCTGGCAAGGTAGACTTCAGCAATTCATGGAGCGAGAATTGCCAGATGTACAAGCTGGGTTTAGAAAAGGCAGAGGAAGTAGGGACCAAACTGCCAATATCCGATGGATAATGGAAAATGCCAGGGAGTTTCAGAAAAACATCTATTTCTGTTTTATTGACTACTCTAAAGCCTTTGACTGAAGGGACCTTTTAGACAGTATCTTTTTGTCCTCTCTGCTTAGTGTCTGCTTCATCTTTAGTTATGGCAGTTTCAGCCTAGTCTCACACAGCCAGGGAGGACAAACCTCGGAGCAGAAACAGGGAATCAGAAGGTGGAGGGGGGGGGGGGAGGGACCGCTGGAAAAAGCCCATCCCTCTTCCCCCCCAGGACTCCCCCCTTCTCTTCTTACATTTGGAGAATCCACCTCCTCCTCCTGATTTCTTCCCCCCCCATCCACTTGCCCTCTTGCAAGATAGTTGGCCCATCTGGCACTGCTTCTGCACCCCTTCCCGGGGGAGGGATGGGATTCTGCAGGAGGAGTCTGTAGCACCTTCTCTGTCCCACCAGTTGTATTCAAATGCCTGGCTCTGTCTGAAAAGCTGCTATTTGATGCCTTCGGCTCTGGGGCTGCCACAGATAACAGGGCTCTCCCCCAAACACGTGGAGCGTCCCTTGTTCTGAGTAGGACAGTCGCTCTCCTGGCTTCCTTCTCCTGTTTTCAGGGTTTCCATCTTTAAAATGAGGCTTTTCCACCAGTAGTATTCAGTGTCCCCAAGGATGAAATGACATTTGACATTTGGCACCTGCAATGTAGGACTCCACCCCAATGCTCCAGGTCACATCGCCAATCAAGCAGAGGGAATTTCATGCAACCCCCTTTCCCAACCGGGATCAGCAGTAAGAGGAAAATGGTTGTCCAGTCTTTTCCTGAAAACCTCCAGCGATGGAGCACCCACAACTCCAGGAGGCAAGCTGTTCCACAGCTTAGGAGTTCTCACAGTCAGGAAATTCCTCCTTCTTTCCCAGTTGGATCTCCCTCTGACGAGCTTCCCCCTGTTAGAAGGAATTCTTACCAGGGTTCGTCCCGAGCCAGGAATGAAAAGACGCAGGCAGTTGCTGGAACAGAGGTTGAAGGTTTATTCTCTGAGAACACGAAATGCAGAGTAAGCGTGTTGTGGAGGGTGGCCGCACCAGTATTTCCCTCATAAGTGTCCTAACAGCCAGGAACCATGCTGAGACAAGGAACTGGTCTCTAGTGTTTTATTGCTTGTACAAAACAGGAATCCTAACAAACTGAAGAAGCATGGGAAAAACCCAGACATATAAACCCCAAGGTTAAGGCAGTCCCGATCTGTGTCTCTTTGAATGGCTGCCCAATTCCTCAGTGCTACGCATGCGCTTTACAGCCTGGATGGGAGCCCCCTGCTCACCATCCTTACTCATGACAATAAGCCCTTTATATCGGAGAGCTGGGCCATTGCTATGCAAGGGTGTTCCCGCCCCCTAGGAATTTGAGAAAAGTGCAGTTTCCCGGATTTCAGAGAGGGGGCGCTCTGTGGTTTGGCCCCCTGCTGTTGGTGTTTCCTGACCTGGTGGTCTGTGGCTTTGTCTACTAGCCTGGAATGTTCACCTTGGAAGGGATCTTTTGTGGTTGGATTATGGAGATCTGTTTGGCTGGGGAAGAACCTTTACCTGGATGGGTTCTGCTAATATCTGTGAATGAGCAACCTTTGGTGTTTCCAGGGTTTCTGACTGAATCAGAAGGAAGTCCTTTGTTTAAACAGTTGGGCTTCCTTTTACATATTAATCTCTGGCATCTCCTTTTTGCATCAAGCTCATTCTTATGTGCAACCTTTAACCTTTTACCTTGCTCAAGGTAAAGACAGTGGAGACAGTGGAGACAGTGTTTCCGAGGGAAGACAACACAAACAGCAGGGAGAGATCTTAATTTCTTCCAACACCCCCACACTGTTTCTTCTCCTACCCTCAGGTGCCATGGAGAATACACGGACACCCCCTTCCCTGTGGAAGCCCTTCAACTCTCTTTTTAAAAAAGTCATAACGCATCTAGAAGGCTATTGCTTATGTGAGAGGGGGGTAATATGAAAAAGTGCTGTTTAAAGAAAAACCCCAGTATGTGCCTCAAACTCATGGCTGAAGGGGAGGCTAGCCACAAATGGTATCAGATAAAATTGTTTAGTTAGGAATTAATGGCTAAGGAGATGGGTGTCAGGTAAACTTGATTAGGTTAGGAATTTATAGTTGATTGAGTAAGAACGCTGGCACCTAAATATATGTGTTTAAGTAAGAACAGACCTTAAACCAAGGATGAGATAAGGTCTGCGGAAATCATCCCACAGACCCTTAGATAAGTAACTAGACAATGCAAAATGCTTAGGAAAACAGGAAGATTGTGAGCTGAGCCCTCGGAGGAGGGGGAGGACAGATAGGGTATAAAACTACTGGCTTTGGATGCATTCAGGGTTCCTTCCTGCGAGGAGGGACCCGCCATTGCAATCGCGAAATAAATCTTTGCTCTTTCCAAGTCATCGAGCCTCGAGTGTTTAATTTTGGGGATCCTTTGTCCCGCTGACACTTAGAATCACAAAATCACAGGGTTGGAGGGACCTTGGCGGTCTCCTGGCCCAATCCCACTGCTTAAGAGTTCTCACAGTCAGGAAGCTCCTCCTTATTTCCTGGTTGGATCTCCCTCTGACGAGCTTCCCCGCCTTGTTTCTTCTCCTACCCTCAGGTGCCATGGAGAATACACGGACGCCCCCTTCCCTGTGGCAGCCCTTCAAGTACTGGAAAACGGCTATCATGTCTCCCTCGGTGACATGGTTACTCTCGTTAAGAGAGTATTCTCTTCGTTAAGCCAAACATGCCCAGTTGCTGTAGCTGTTCTTCGTAGGATTGAGCCTCCAGGCCCCTTGCGTCTTGCTTTTCTTTCTGTGGTATTGTTCTTTGGGCCTTTATTATCTTGTTTTTTAGAACTTCCCAAGCATCCTGAACTGTTTTCCCCTCTAGGATGTCCATCCGTGGAATCCTTCCTGTTCTTGCTCTCAGTTTGCTGAAGTCAGCTCTCTTCAAAGCCAGAAGACCAGTCTGACCTGGTTCCGTTCCCCTTGCCTGCATGATGCTGAATCCTAGCATGACACGGTCACTCTCCCCCAAAGTCCCTACAACTTCCACTCCTTCAACCATTTCATCCCTATTAGTAAGTATTAGGTCCAGCATCGCTGACCCTCTAGTCCCCTCTTCCACCCTTTGGATGATAAAGGTGCCAGGGTGGTTAAAGTCCCCCGTTACTGCAGCGGTGTGTTTCCTGGACACCTCCGCCGACTGATTTGCAGAGCCTTCATCTATCTCCTCTGCTTGGCTGGGTGGCCTGTAGTGCACCCCTATGGCGGTGTCATTTCTTTTTCCCCTGATACTCACCCAGATGCCTCCAAGAAGGCGTTCGTCTTTGATGCCATGTATTTCTCTACAGGTCTAGTAAGTCTTTACGTACAACACAACTCCTCCTCCTCCTTTGTTGGGCCTGTTTCTTTGGAACACGTTAGATCCTTCTAGTAGTAGATCCCAGTCATGGGTTCCCTCCCACCAAGCTTTTGGAACTCTTGCGCCTTCCGAAGTTTTGGAGAAAACCATTCAATGACAGGGGGCTTAAAACCAGCTCTCAAATTAAATGCAAGGTGCCTCATGTCAAGTAGGACAGGACAGTTTCAGGAGGGACGTCTCAGAATTGGAGGAGGACTTTCAGTATGCGGTCCCCGTTGCCATTAAGCGAGGACCTCCTCGCAACTTCCTGCCGGCTTCCAACAAGCAACCTCACTGGGCACAGCAACAAGCAAAGTCACTGGGCACACTGGCAGGAAGTCGCAAGTCTTCCTGAGTGCACCCTTGGGAGACCCGAAGGAACAGGTTAGGGATAGAACAAAGAGGAGAAAAATCCATTGATGTGGTCGCTGGCAGTCGAAAAGGACTTGATGGCACATAATCGAAAAAGCGGCTTAGGGTAGAGACTGGACGAGTGTGTTTTTCAGCCTCATGTCGCTAGATGGCGCTCTAGAAATAAGCGACACCCGCGATTGGAAAGCTGTCAATACAGCAGCGGCGTCCGTGGTTGCTGAAGTCCCACATCCAACGGGAGGGGGTGTGGAAACAATAGACTATTGGCTTCCTAGAGGGGAAGTTGGAAGAGAGGAGGAGGGAAGAGGAACTTCCTGTCCCGTCTCCCTGCGGGGAGGAGAGTCTCGCGGAGGAGCTTTTCTGTGGTCTTCCCGGGGCTGGTCGGAGCAGCCGCGGCGGAAGGTGAGCGGCGGACGGGAGGGAGGCGAGGCCGGGAGCGAGCGGGGCTGCCTCGTTTCCTCCGTGGGGAGAATCAGGTGAGCAACCCTGCTGGAAAATGCCGGCTGCTGCATCTGCCGCCCCTTCCCGCGTTTCCTTCCCCGGGTGCTGCGTGCTTTGAAACCGGTGCATGCACTTTCCTGGCGGTCGGGAGATTTAGAGGGTCTCCTTCGCGTCCGCGTTGACGCCTTGTGATTTTATGGAGATGCTGTTTTTTTGGCAACAATCTGGGACTGACCTGCCACTGCCGTCTCCCGGATGTTTTTTTTCCTTCGAACTCTGCTTAAAAGTGCCAGCTGTGTATCTATTTCTCTCTGTGTGCATCTACGTGTGTGCGTAGAATCCATCCCCAGCCTTTCCAGATATTTTTGATGATAGCCCTTTGCTAAGAATCTGTGATTGCCCCAAGTCAACAAGTGAATTGCAGGATTTGAACTTGGATCTCGCTAGTCCTCTTTGTGTCAAATGAATCATAACGAATGTTAGAGGTTAATCTAGCTTTTTGGCACATTTGCTTTTTCTTTGTAACCTATGCTTTTTTTGAAAAAAGAACTTTATTGATTTTCAAAATATAAGTAAAATACACAATATAGAATACAAAAGAGATAGAGTACAGAAAACTAAAGAAAAAAAGGAAAACTATAAAAGTGCAAAAAGACATAGAAAATATAGAAAGGAAGTGACTTCCGACCTTCTCCAACCCAGATATAAAAGCATATTATACAAATATAATATCTTACCATTAATTAAACCTTTAGTAACATTATTTCTATCAAATCAAACCGTTTATTTGTCAAAACCCAAAATGAAAGCTTCATTTTTTTCAGATACAAGCAAATAGTCCAAAAGTGGTTTCCAAGTAGAAACAAATCCAGACATGATTTGTTTGTTTGTTTGTTTATTATTCAAATTTCTATCACCGCCCATCTACCCCCAAAAGGGAATTCTGGGTGGTTTACAATAAAATTAACCATTTAAAACCATCAATGTATAAATTACAAAGCAAGCAACTGAGATAATAAAATGATGAATATAAATATAAAATCCAAGTGGCGGAGATTACATTCGGTAGGGAGGGTTAGGGTTAGGGTTAGATGTTAACTCTAACCCTAACCAGGTGGGACGGGTCGATGTTATGGGGATGAGGCGGTCCCTCAGGTGGCCTGGCCCCATGCCATGTAGGGCTTTAAAGGTCATAACCAACTCCTTGAATTGGACCCAGAAGCAGACTGGCACCCAGTGCAGCTTGTGCAGTGGGTTGTCACATGTGCCTATCTTGGGGCACTCATAACTGCCTGCGCAGCCGCATTCTGGACCAGCTGAAGCTTCCGGATACTCTTCAAGGGTAGCCCCATGTAGAGCGCATTGCAGTGGTCTATGTGGGAGATGACTAGGGCATGAGTGACGGATTGGAGGGCATCTTGATCCAGGAAAGGGCGTAACTGGTGCACAACCCGAAGTTGCGCAAAGGCCCTCCTGGCCACGACTGCCACCTGTCTTGAAGCAGGAGGCGTGAGTCCAGGGGGACCCCCAAGTTCCACACCGGTTCTGAATGGGGCAGTGCAACCCCATCCAGAACTAAAGATGACAACTTTCCGGATACCGAGGAGCCATCAACCCACAGCCACTCCTTCAGCTGAAGCCTGTTGTTCCCCATCCAGACCCCCACCGCCCCCAGGCACTGCGACAGGGCAGTCACCGCAACGCTTACCTCACCCAGGATGGAGATATATAACTGAGTATCATCAGCATATAGATGGTACCTCATCCCGTGGTGACAGATTACCGCATTATGTGTTTTTGACAACTTATCAGGTGCTAAATATCAACTACACATCATTTTATAAAAGCTCTCTGTCAGAGTGTAATTCAAAGTAAATTTCAAACCTTTGTTGCACATGTTCTCCCATTGTTCCAGCATGATATTATACCCAAAATTCTTATCCCATTTAATCATGAAAAAGTCTTTGACGTGTTCATCTTCTAAGTTCATTTGTAACAACATCTTACACGTCTTTGTGATAACATCTTCATCATTTGTACAAAGTTCCATTTCAAACTCTGTTCTTTCATTAACAAAGTTATACCAAGTTCCACAAGTCTTTGCATCTCAACCACTTTTTCTCTCCTAACAAAGGCTTCTTGAGGTGACAGCCTCATTGGTACATTAGGAGACAATCTTGCTTCATATTTATTTCAAACCCTCAATATGGCACTTCTAACAAAATGATTTTGACATTGGCCCTCTCGCTCTCAGCCCAACCCATCTCACGGGTCTCCCCTTACAGTCCTCCACCACATCTTCTTTTTTGTAAGATTGTTTCATTCAGTCTCCATCTAAATACCATAGGTATTCTCCTTATTGTCAAACTCACAGGATTGTGATCAGGAAATGTCTCTGGCAATAATTACTTTACAAATTTTATTAGCCCAATTGCTTGAAATCCTTATCATGCCTCTCAGAATGAAAGGTATATTCTCTCAGCAATTCATTTTTATGTCGCCAGGAATCCACCACTGCCAAATTATCCATCGAGTCAAAAAAGGGACTTTGGAAGTTTTCCTTGTTTAAGTTTAATTTCTTTCTCAGATGTCCTGTCAATCAATGGGGAAATTACTTCATTCCAGTCGCACAGTAGGCACCAGCTTTGATATGAAAAAGATGACAATTCATTCAAAAGGTGTCTAAAAATTTTACTTTTGTCTTCATTTGGTACATATACTCCCACAATATTAGATTTAAGTCTGTAAAGTTCCACGTCAACTACTTCAGATATACCACGTTCATCAGCAAGCAATGCGTGGTTTCAGTTGTGGTTTTATTTTATATTTTATTTTATTTTATTTTATTTTATTTATTTTACTATTTTATTTTATTCAGATTGTGTTACCGCCCATCTCCCCCAAAAGAGGTTTAACATATAATACAAGGCCATTAATTTTCCTCAAACCTGCTGAAATAAATTCCTCTCCCAAATGTTTATTTATCAAATAGTTAGTACCCTTTTTCCTTATATGGGTTTCTTGTAGGCATATCACATCATAGTTTAATTTTTTCAAAGAGCGAAAAATCGTTTTTCTTTCCCTGGGGGGATTGGCCCCATGTAGATTGCTAGTGAGATCATTCAGACTTATTTTCATGTAAACAACCCACCAACGCCTTTAGGCATAGTGCCCACCTCTGCATCCTGTACAGTAGCTTCCAAGTGTTTAGTCTCAGATGCAGCCCTTTTGGCTGCATCTTCTTCCAACTTAGTTCCACGTCTAACAAGGAAGTCCTTGGCTTTAGGGATTGAAGTTAATCTGAATCTTCGTTGTTGGTAAATAAAACTTACCCCTTCTAATTTTTCCCAACGAAAGCCAATCCCATTCTTTTTCAGGACATCTGTTAGAAAAGCATATTCTTGTCCTTAATATTCTTAGAGGAATTCCTTTTTGTACAATTATATCCACCTTATCAATATTTAATCTGGAATCAAAATGACTTTGTAACATCTGATCCCTTGTTCTTCTCCTAGGAAATTGAACGAAAACATCTCCTGGCTTGTTGTTTCTTGCTGCCTGTCTTGAGTTAATGCAAAAGACTTTTTCTGTTTCCTTGGTGAATCTGTTGTCCTCCCATTCTAGTAGAATTGCCAATGCTTGTGATATCTTTTCCCTAAGGTTTTCATCCTTGGCCTCAGGGATTCCCCTCAGTCTCAGACAGAATTCTTTGTCCCTCAGTTCAAGTCAGGCAATTCTATCAAGCGCCTTTTCCTTTTCCAATTGAGTACTGTCCATCTTATTTTCCAAAACTTCAACTCTGCTAGTTACCTGCTTCACCTCTCCATCAGTCTTTTCCAATTTCTGTTCCAATTTTTTTTCAAAGTCAGTAAATTTTGTTTCCATCTTTTTTTCAAAAGACTCAAAGTAAATTTAGTGATGAGTTCTTTGAGCATCATCTTGAGCATCTTGAAGTCACCTGAGCCCCTACATTGAATCCTCCTCATAGCCATAATTTTTAGCTCTTTAGCTCCCTCTAGTGTCAAAACGTATTAATTATAATCCAAACTGAGAGGTAAAAACAAAAAAACAAAAGGGGGGAAGGAAGTATCCAATTACAGAATCACATGTTACAACCGAAAGTCTTCCCTTATCAATGTTTATAAAAAGTAACCCATCCCAGCTTAAAAAAGCAACAATAGAAGGCACTTTCCCACAGGAATCATTAAAAAAACAATCCCAACAAAACAGGTTCTTTTAGTATCCAAAAACTTGAAAGAAAAAAATAGCAATGATTAATTCTTTCACTTCAAAACAAGTTATTTATACAGTTCAGCTTTCGGTTTCTTTGCCCAAAGCATAAATCCTTCAAAGTAGTTAAACTTTGCAGTAAATGCAATCTAAAAAAATAATGAAATATTAACAAGAGAATTAGTATTTCTGTGTTGGAAAAAGCCTCTCTTAATTAAGAAAATGTGCAGTGATTTCAGAAATGGGGTGGTCAGAGTAAGTGTCCGGAGTCTCTGGCTTCAGCACAGCCTGGAGAAGATGACAGCCCCACCTCCCAGCTGCTCCACTCCACATTTGGTCGGAGGAACACTGTTTCACAATCTGCTGGCTAGAAGCAGCTGTCAGGAGGACACAAGGGATGATTCCTGGACTTCTCCTTTATCCGGAGAATGTTTCTGGGATCAAAGGGTCCTGCCGCAGCGACCAAAACATGCCATGATGTTGATTCCCCTACCGGAGATTGGGAGGAACCGGTCAGTCTGCCATTCATCCCCTACCAGAAGTCAAAATCCATTGTCATGTAAGCTTTTTTGTTGTTGTTTTCACACGTTGTGCAGCCAGTTCATAAGCAATAATTAAACTAACCCTTTTATGTGAATCTTATAGACAAAAAGAGCCTTCTGGACAACTAAGAATCACAAGCAGCGTTAAAAAGGAAAGCAAATCAAGCCAGCAATCAACATTCTTCCATTTCCTCTGGAAAACCACAAGCCTCTTCTCCTTCGCCAGCAGGTGGCAGACAAGAGAGAGAAAAACAGGAAGAGTTTTGAGCTGGAAAGCGTTGACTATGTGAAACTCAAGGAAACATTACATGAAAAGGTCAAGCGGGAGAATTTCCCAATTCAGAAAAAGAGAAATTTGTGCGAGGACCAGAGACTGCAGTTCACGGCTGATGATGGACAAGAGGATCTACAGCAGAAAAAAGCCATACAAATGCTCTGAATGCGGCAAAAGCTTCACGTGGAAGAGCTCCCTGCAGGCTCATCGAAGGACCCACCCTGGAAAGGACCCCTACCAGTGCCCTCTCTGTGGCAAAAGCTTTAGCAGGCACGACACCCTGGTAAAACACAAGAGCGCACACACTGCGGAGAAACCATATGAGTGTCTGGATTGTGGGAAACGTTTTAGTTATAATTCCAGCCTGGAGAGACACCAGAGGACTCACACAAGAGAGAAACCATATGAGTGTCTGGATTGTGGGAAACGTTTTAGTTATAATTCCAGCCTGGTGAAACACCAGAGGACTCACCCAGGAGAGAAACCCTATCAGTGCCTGGATTGTGGGCAAAGTTTTAGTCACAATTCTCACTTGTTGATACACCAGAGGACTCACACAGGGAAGAAAACACATGAGTGTCCGGATTGTGGGAAAAGTTTCAGTGTGAGGTCTGGGCTAGTGAAACACCAGAGGACTCACACAGGAGAGAAACCCTATGAATGTCAGGATTGTGGGAAAGCTTTCAGTCGGAATTACACTCTGGTGATACACCAGAGGATTCACACAGGAGAGAAACCGTATGAGTGTCCAGATTGTGGGAAACGGTTCAGTTGGAATTCCTCCCTGGTGAGACACCAGAGAACTCACACGGGAGAGAAACCCTATCAGTGCCTGGATTGTGGGAAAAGTTTTAGTCATAGTTCCCACCTATTGATACACCAGAGGACTCACACAGGAGAAAAACCGTATGAGTGTCTGGATTGTGGGAAACATTTCAGTCAGAGTTCCTACCTGCTGATACACCAGAGGACTCACACAGGAGAGAAACCTTATGAGTGTCCAGTTTGTGGGAAAGGTTTCAGTCATAAGTCCCACCTGTTGGTACACCAGAGGACTCACACAGGAGAGAAACCATATGAGTGTCCGGACTGTGGGAAAAGTTTCAGTCAGAGTTCCTACCTGGTGATACACCAGAGGACTCACACAGGAGAGAAACCGTATGAGTGTCTGGACTGTGGGAAAAGTTTCAGTGAGAATACCAGCCTAGTGAAACACCAGAGGATTCACACAGGAGAGAAACCCTATCAGTGCCTGGATTGTGGGAAATGTTTTAGACATAATTCCCACCTGTTGATACACCAGAGGACTCACACAGGAGAGAAACCATATGAGTGTCCGGACTGTGGGAAAAGTTTCAGTTCAAAATCGACCCTGGTGATACACCAGAGGACTCACACAGGCGAGAAACCCTATGAGTGTCTGTATTGTGGGAAAAGTTTCAGTCAGAATTCATACCTGATGATACACCAGGGGACTCACGCCGGAGAGAAACCATATGAGTGTCCAGATTGTGGGAAATGTTTCAGTGGGAAGTACAGCCTAGCGATACACCAGAGAACTCACACAGGAGAGAAACCCTATCAGTGCCTGGATTGTGGGAAAAGTTTCAGTTGGAAGTTCTACCTTGTGATACATCGTAGGACTCACACAGGAGAGAAGCCATATGAGTGTCCAGATTGTGGGAAAAGTTTCAGTTGGAAATCCTACCTTGCTATACATCGTAGGACTCACACAGGAGAGAAACCGTATAAGTGTCCGGATTGTTGGAAAGGTTTCAGTAAGAATTCCCACCTGGTGACCCACCAGAGGACTCACACAGGAGAGAAACTCTATGAGTGTCGGGATTGTGGGAAACGGTTCAGTTGGAAGTCCGACATGGTTATACACCAGAAGACACACGCAGGAGAGAGACTGTATGAATGTCCGGTTTGTGGGAAAAGATTCAGGCAGAATTCCTACCTGGTGATGCACCAAAGGACTCACACAGGAGAGAAACTGTATGAGTGTCCGGATTGTGGGAAACGTTTCCGTTGGAAGTCCTACCTTGTGATACATCGGAGGACTCACACAGGAGAGAAACCGTATAAGTGTCCGGATTGTGGGAAAGGTTTCAGTCAGAATTCCCACCTGGCGATACACCAGAGGACTCACAGAGGAGAGAAACCCTATGAGTGTCCGGATTGTGGGAAAAGTTTTAGTTGGAAGTCTGACCTGGTTATACACCAGAGGACACACACAGGAGAGAGACCGTACGAATGCCTGGTTTGTGGAAAAAGTTTCAGGCAGAAGTCCTACCTAGTGATACACCGTAGGACTCACACAGGAGAGAAACCATATGAGTGTCCCGATTGTGGGGAAAGTTTCCGTTGGAAGTCCTACCTTGTGATACATCGGAGGACTCACACAGGAGAGAAACCGTATAAGTGTCTGGATTGTGGGAAAGGTTTCAGTCAGAATTCTGACCTGGTGATACACCAGAGGACTCACACAGGAGAGTCCTCTGGGGTTCTCACCTTAGGAGTTCCTTGATTGGGCTGTTGTTTGCTGCTTGGTTGATCGACTGAGTTAATATTTCCTTGATTAAGGTATGGCGATGACGATTCTCAGTCATCCAGGTGGAATTGTCTGTAGGTTGTGTCATGGCAACTGGATTTCTTTCCTTTTGGTAGAAATGTTTCGCTGCTTGTCCAAGCAGCTTCTTCAGTCTGGCCATTAAGGTATATTGTAATTGTTCATCTGGTGCTACTCTTTGCATATCAGGCTGTTGATTGCTGCCAAGGAGGTGTTCTGGTCTTCTGGTTTTTCTAATGTCTCTCTTGAATGGTATTTATATGTTGTTTACCTCTATGTTTCTGTTGATGGCTGCTTTGTCTGAGTGCCACACTTGCAGGAATTCTCTGGCGTTTTTGGATTTGGCTTGGTCTAGGATGCTCTCAGTTTCCCAGTTGAAGGTATGGTTGAGTCTGTCCATGTGTTGTGAGATTAAGGAGTTTTCATCGTGTCCTCTGACTGCTAGTTGGTGTTCATGGATGCGCTCTGCTAGTTTTCTGCCTGTCTGTCCTACATATCCTGTATGTAGATGACACCTTCATCATAATAAAAAAGGAACAACTGGAGGAAACACATGAAACCATCAACCATCAACCATCTTCAAAGGAATAAAATTCACAAGGGAAGAAGACAATAACAACGCACTACCCTTCTTGGACATCCTCATCAACAGAGGAAATGATGGCATCCTTTTGCCCTCCACTCTCCCTAGCATCAACATCTTCTCCAGGCTGTCCTGTCTTCTCATTATGTGGCCAAAGTATTTCAGTTTTGCCTTTAATATCATTCCCTCCAGTGAGCAGTCTGGCTTGATTTCCTGGAGGATGGACTGGTTTGATCTTCTGGCAGTCCAAGGCACTCTCAGAATTTTCCTCCAACACCACAGTTCCAAAGCATCGATCTTCCTTCGCTCAGCCTTCCTTATGGTCCAGCTCTCGCAGCCATATGTTACTACGGGGAACACCATTGCTTTAACTATGCGGACCTTTGTTGTCAGTGCGATGTCTCTGCTCTTAACTATTTTATCGAGATTTGTCATTGCTCTTCTCCCAAGGATTAAGGGTCTTCTGATTTCCTGACTGCAGTCAGCATCCGCAGTAATCTTCGCACTAGAAATACAAAGTCTTTCACTGCTTCTACATTTTCTCCCTCTATTTGCCAGTTATCAATCAAGCCGGTTGCCAAAATCTTGGTTTTTTTCAGGTTTAGCCGCAAGCCAGCTTTTGCACTTTCTTCTTTCACCTTCATCATAAGGCTCCTCAGTTCCTCTTTGCTTTCAGCCATCAAAGTGGTATCATCTGCATATCTGAGATTGTTAATGTTTCTTCCAGCGATTTTAACTCCAGCCTTGGATTCCTCAAGCCCAGCATGTCTCATGATGTGTTCTGCGTACAAGTTGAATAGGTAGGGTGAGAGTATATAGCCCTGCCGTACACCTTTCCCCATCTTAAACCAGTCTGTTGTTCCGTGGTCTGTTCTTACTGTTGCTACTTGGTTGTTATACAGATTCCTCAGGAGACAGACAAGATGATTTGGTATCCCCATACCGCTAAGAACTTGCCACAATTTGTTATGGTCCACACAGTCAAAGTCTTTAGAATAGTCAATAAAACAGAAATAGATGTTTTTCTGAAACTCCCTGGCTTTTTCCATTATCCATCGGATATTGGCAGTTTGGTCCCTAGTTCCTCTGCCTTTTCTAAACCCAGCTTGTACATCTGGCAATTCTCGCTCCATGAATTGCTGAAGTCTACCTTGCAGGATCTTGAGCATTACCTTACTGGCATGTGAAATGAGTGCCACTGTTCGATAGTTTGAACATTCTTTTGTGTTTCCCTTTTTTGGTATGGGGATATAAGTTGATTTTTTCCAATCTGATGGCCATTCTTGTGTTTTCCAAATTTGCTGGCATATAGCATGCATTACCTTGACAGCATCATCTTGCAAGATTTTGAACAGTTCAGCTGGGATGCCGTCATCTCCTGCTGCCTTGTTATTAGCAATGCTTCTTAAGGCCCATTCAACCTCACTCTTCAGGATGTCTGGCTCTAGCTCACTGACCACACCGTCAAAGCTACCCCCGATATTGTTATCCTTCCTATACAGGTCTTCTGTATATTCTTGCCACCTTTTCTTGATTTTTTCATCATCTGTTAGGTCCTTGTCATCTTTGTTTTTGATCATACCCATTTTTGCCTGGAATTTACCTCCGATGTTTCTAATTTTCTGGAAGAGGTCTCTTGTCCTTCCTATTCTATTGTCTTCTTCCACTTCCGCGCATTGCTTGTTTAAAAATAATTCCTTATCTCTTCTGGCTAACCTCTGGAATTTTGCATTTAATTGGGCATATCTCCCCCTATCACTGTTGCCTTTTGCTTTCCTTCTTTCTTGGGCTACTTCTAGTGTCTCAGCAGACAGCAATTTTGCCTTCTTGGTTTTCTCTTTCTTTGGGATGTATTTTGTTGCCGCCTCCTGAACAATGTTGCAAACTTCTGTCCATAGTTCTTCCGGGACCCTATCTACTAAGTCCGGTCCCTTAAATCTGTTCTTCACCTCCACTGCATATTCCTTAGGAATATTAGTGAGCTCATATCTAGCTGATCTCTGGGTCTTCCCTAATCTCTTTAGTCTGATCCTAAATTGTGCAGTAAGACGTTCGTGATCTGAACTACAGTCAGTTCCAGGTCTTATTTTTACCGACTGTATAGATGTCCGCCACCTTTGGCTGCAAGGGATGTAGTCAATCTGATTTCGGAGTTGTCCATCTGGTGAAGTCCATGTATAAAGCCGTCTCTTAGGTTGTTGGAAGAGAGTGTTTGTTATGCAGAGTGAGTTGTCTTGGCAAAATTCTATCAGCCTATGTCCTGCTTCGTTTTGTTCTCCCAGGCCATGCTTACCTGTAATTCCAGGTGTCATTTGACTGCCCACCTTAGCATTCCAGTCTCCTGTGATGAAAATAACGTCTCTTTTAGGCGTGTTGTCCAGTAGGTGCTGCAGATCCTCATAGAACTGCTGTACTTCAGCTTCTTCAGCATCTGTGGTTGGGGCGTATATTTGGATCACTGTGATGTTAGATGGCTTGCCCTGAATTCGAATTGAGATCATTCTATCGTTTTTTGGATTGTATCCAAGCGCTGCTTTAGCCACTTTACTATTAATTATGAAGGCTACTCCATTTCTTCTGTGGTCCTCTTGTCCACAGTAGTAGATCTGGTGGTCATCTGATGTGAAGTGGCCCATTTCAGTTCACTGACGCCCAAAATGTCTATCTTTAATCTTGACATCTCACCAATAACCACATCCAATTTGCCCTGGCTCATAGATCTTACATTCCAGGTTCCAATGGTGTGTTGATCCTTAGAACATGGGATTCGCCGTTCACCACCAGCACCGTCAGCCGCTAGCCATCCTTTCGGCTTTGAGCTAGCTGCGTCATCACGCCTGGGGCTAGTTGAACTCATCCTCTGTTCCTCCCCAGTAGCATTTTGACCATCTTCCAACCTGGGGGTCTCATCTTCCGATGGTATACCAACGTATCTCTGGTTGTACTGATCCTTTTAGTTTTCACGGCAAGAATACTGGGGTGGGTTGCCATTACCTTCCCCAGGGATCGCATTTAGTCTGACCTCTCTGTCATGACCTTCCCGTCTTGGGTGGCCCTTCACGGTTTAGCTCATGGCATCATTGAGGTGCTCAAGCTCCAGCACCACGACAAGGTAACGATCCTTTGCTGAAGCAGAACATCTTGCGCAACCCAAACGACCCAGTAGCCCAAGAAGAAAAAACGAGTCATCTACACCATACAGTGTAAGGACTGCAGCAGCCACTATGTGGGACAGACAGGCAGCAAACTAGCAGAGTGCATCCACGAACACCAACTGGCAGTCAGAAGACACGATGAGAACTCCTTCATCTCACAACACATGGACAGACTCAACCATACCTTCAACTGGGAAATGGTGAGCATCCTAGAACAAGCCAAATCCAGAAAAACGCAAGAGAATTCCTGGAAGCAATCAACACCCGCATATGCAAAGATCGACACCGGGATTAACAGCAGATGAACAATACACCCTAATTTAGGAAGCATTAACTCAGTCAACAAACCAGCAGCAAACAACAACCCAATCGAGGAACTTTTAAGGAGAGAAGAACACCCCCACCAAACAACCAGGGCAAAGTATGGTATATAAACAGAGGGCAAAGTCCACTCCCTTTTCGCACTGAAGATGTTGCCTGGTCTGGCAATGAAACGTCTGCAAGAAAACAACAAGGCTCAGAGAGCACCAAGGACTCTACAACCATTAGAATGGAGAATTTAGTAGGGACGTTTGTGGCAGTGACAAAAGCCCTGTAAAGTTTCAGATGGAAAGGCTGTTCTGCCTTGCAGTTGAACACGATTAAGAGCTGCAGGAATCGTGAGCTGAGGAGAAAAGGCATCGTGGTTTTCAGCATAGGATCTCCAGGTGTAGGAACAGCCCCTGCTGTGATCGTGTTTGCCTGGAGGTGCCTGCTTGTTAGCCTTGGATGGCTGTGGGTGACAGCAGCGCCAAGAGGCTGAGCCTTTTGTTGCATCCCGCTCGGTGGTGGAGGTGGGAGAGAAGAACTGCACAGTGGAAGATGTTTCATGTCTAGAAATGCATTGTGTAAGAACCATTTATGGCTCTTGAGAAGGAAAAAACTGGGTAGTGTTAGAGTTGCTGTGAACGTGGGGCCAAGGTAGGGCAAAGCTCTCTTCCCAAGACGTGGGAGATGTTTCCATTTCTTCCACCCCTCTCTCAGGGCTTCTTTTTATATTTTCCCAAGAGTAAGGAGAGGAGAATTATTTGGAACCATTAAGTGGCATTTTAGCTATGCAGATGAATGATCCTGATTTTGCTGAGTTCAGAAGACACCAAAGAATTCAAGGCTTGTTCATTTCAGTAACACAATTCAGTGATCAGATTATAATACTTTTTTTCCTAGTAGATCACTTTGCATATGATCCCTTTGCAGAAGGACAGCCAACAACCAGGACCAGGCCGGGGGTGGGGAGGAAGCCTGAGCCTCAAGGTCCGAGTGGCTTCGAATGTTAACCTCTGCAAAGTTGTTAAACTTTAAAATATTCAAATTACATTTAATTGTCTCTTCCTTCCGCTCTCTCGCTCTTTTTTGGTGCCATATTTTTGTGCACACCTGTTATGATGTCCTATTTTATTACGGTTAGGAGCTGCAAATACTTGAAATGCTTCAAAAGCCTCTGGATCTTTGAGGGGGCCATACCATAATGCAACATCTTGCATTCTAAACAGTATTTAGAGTCCACCCCAGTGAGGGCAAAGTATACTAAGTGCCTACGGAATACTGACGTCTTTGGGGGATAAAACAGGACAATAGAGAGGGAATGGAATGGAATGGAATGGCTTGGTGGAGGCCATGGCTGGCTGGCTACTGCAAGGGTTTATGGCAGCTCGTCTGTTTCTTTTGATTACCATCCTGCGCAGACTTCCTATTTTTTCTTTTGGGAGATGTCTCATGCGTACACCCAAACCCGCAGGTGGCAAAAAGTGGGGCAATGGGTATGAGTGTGAGGATGATCTTAATAATAATGTATGTCATGCTTAAGAAGTAAGTGCAGACCAGAAAGGAAGGAATATTAAGTGAATTTGAATATGCAAAGATGCAAAGAGACCCATTAACACTGACACTAAGGGAACAGTGGAATACCCAACAAGTAGCCCCTTTACAATAAAAAGAACAGATAAATTAGACCCCAGAAAACCTACTAAGAATATATCTATTTTCTACGAAAACCCCTGTGTCTGTTGGTTGGTTTGTAACCTCCAGTTGTGCAAAACAGTGCATCAGAGGGCAACAGGCTTTGAACCAGGCTACCTCAAATGGGCCAGCTTACCGAATGCCACAACCCGTCACTCCCGTGTCCGGTGGTGACGGCAATGGGCTAGAAGCCAGGAGGCGGTGAATTCTAGTCCCGCCTGAGGCAGGAAAGCCGGCTGGGGGACTTTGGGCCAGCCATGCACTCCCTCAGCCCAGCTCACCTCGCAGGGTGGTGGTTGTGGGGAGAATGGGAGGACGGAGGAGTAACAGGTGTGTTTGCCACCTTGAGTTATTTGTAAAAATAATAAAGGGATAGAAAAGAAATAGGAAGGAAGGAAGGAAGGAGGGTATGTGGCAACAGCCTTGGGGCCATCTCACACCAGCTTCTGCAGCTCCTGCTGACTTTTGTCAGGACGTTCCTAGAGCAGCCCAGGAATCCCTGTATTCACAGCGTTTTCTTCCCACTAGGACAATGGCTTCCTTCAGAGTAGGCAAGTGGGAGAGAGCGGAACTTGAGATCTGTTGCTTGTGAATATGCGTGTATGCTGCCGCCATCGTATGACTGTGTGTACTTCCATCGTTTCCTTCTCTGTAGCGTGTCAATACCCATGCGTTGCTTTTGTCTGCAGGGGAGGCACCCACCATCTTGGTGAGGACCCCTCCGGTGTGTGCGGTATCGATAAAGACCGCGGTCAGCCTTGATTATTTGTGCCCTGAGTCCTGTCTTGATTCCACACCACCTCAACTTTCTTCCGTATAAGGAACCTTCTTCCTCCCTCACTCCCTCACTCCCTTCCTTCCTTCATTTCTTTCCTTCCTTCCTTCCTTCCTTCCTTCCTGGGGCCCCTTGACCATTAACTAAGCAATACCTTCCTCTGTCCTTGGAATGTACACCTGATCTCGTTTCTACGGTAACAGCTATCTGTCAAGGCCTGTGAGAAAGGAAGAGTAAGGAGGCCAACAGAAGTCTTTGAGGAAACAGAACAGGGTTTCAGAGCCATAATAAAAGTGCAAGTGTTCTAAGATATTGTGAGAAGGGTTCAAGGCGTCCCCCTCCTCGTCCTTTCCGAACTCTCTTTCCCTGGCCTTTCCCTGAACGCTGTTTCCCGCCAAAACCACTTCCCCTCCGGACAAGGCAAAGGAATAGAAATCACAGGGAAATACAGCACAACAGGTCAGGGTTAAAATATGAACAGGAAAACCTGGACATAGAATTGTGTCAGGAAAACACAAGTGGGTAAAACAGATTCCCCGGTAAGCTAATCAGACTCAACAAGGAAATTAAATCAAAAGGGCTAAGGAAACTAGCCGAGGTTTCCCTGATGAAGGTGAGGAAAATCCACTCCCCCCATTTCAATAGTCTCAGCGGGGGCCTAATTTCCTCAAGGACAGAAACCACAAAGCAACGGGGTTCGCAACCACAAAAACGCCTCCTGTCTTTTAGTCGGCCAATCACGGCCTCTTCGGAGGCCCCCTCGCAAGACGCGGGCCAAAGACGTTCTTATTAAAGAGGAGCGCTTTCCCGCCTTTTCGGCTAACAAGAGCCCAGCTTCCCTATATAAAGGGCTCCTGGGGAAAATGCCAGTGTAGCCGCCTCCGGCAGCTGATTTCTCTGACCGTCGCAGAAAAATAAAGATGATGATAAAGATCCCCTCTGTCCAAGCAACCCCCTGAGTCCTTTTATTCCTGGGTCGGAACGGACCTGGTAAGATTTCCTTCCAACAATACCAAGGCGAAATATAGAATATATGAATATGAAATATATTTGTATTTAAGTTCTATCTACGTAAAATCATCTATCACTGTCTCCAACTTGGAAAAGGACGCAGGAGAGTCCAGTCCCTCTTTTGGGGGAGGTGGGCAGTAATTAAATTTGAGTAATAAATAGTAAATGAAATGAAGGTGCAGCCACCTGGCAAAATGCGGCGAGAAGGTAAGGGAAAGGCACTGACTGGGATTTCTCCTGTTACCTTGAAGTGGAACCAGGAAAGCTGCTGATCCAAGGAGCGATGGAGAGCAGGGGCTGTTCCTAAACCTGGAGATGCTACGCTCAAAACCACGATGCCTTTTCTCCTGAGCTCAATACTCCTGCAGCTCCCACCCCTCATGTTCAACTGCAAGGCCGAGCAGCCTTTGCATCTGAAGCTTTACAGGGCTTTTGTCACTGCCACAAGCGCCCCTAATAAATCCTCCATTCTAATGGTTGTAGAGTCCTTGGTGCTCTCTGAGCCTTGTTGTTTTCTTGCAGACGTTTCATTGCCAGACTAGGCAACATTTTCAGTGCGAAAAGGAGTGGGGATATATATTTGATTGGTACCAAGGAGGGAGCTCAGAAGGAGGTAAACACAACGGGGTTTTAACACTTTGTAATTGTTAACCGATCAGGTATTTCCAGCCTGCCTCAGTGTTACGTGTCCCTGCATAGCGATTCTGTCTTCCTCTTCCATTCGCCCCCCCATCTCAATTTAAACCCTACAAAATAGAGCCACTCTGTGAAGTGAGGTGACCATATCGCTTAGCAACAGCAACCTCAGCAGTCCCAGTTGCCGTCGTTAAACGAGGACCTCCTTGTACCTTCCTGCTGGCTTCCAACAAGCAAAGTCAATGGAGTACCCAGCAGGAAGGTGCAACTTTCGATTGAGCGACGTCACGCTTAACTGTGGGTGACATCACGCTTAATGGCCACAACTGGAACTGCCGTCAGAAGTCAGTGCAGTCATGTGATGTTTTGCTTTACAACTGTGTCGCTTACCGACGGAGCTGCCGGTTCCCATTGTGGTTGGTAACTGAGGACTACCTGCATTGCATTTGAGATATAGTAGTGACTGCAGGTTATTAAAGGACTTCCTGTAGTAAACTGTTCTGTTAGTAAAGGGGGTGTAATGGCCTTTGCTAGCAGGTAGTAACCTCTCCAAGGCAGTAAGAATTGTTGCATTGCCCTGCCTGGGTGCTGTTCCTGTCCAGTAATGTTTCTAAAGGTACCCTGGTTGATGAGGACCATTAGTTGCATCGTGAAAGGCTCTAATGCCCCCCAAACTGGACAGGTTGTGTGTTCTCATCTCCAGATCAAATCTTTCAATTCATTCGCTTAGTATTTGTTTCTCCTCTGGATTTCTTTAACTTTGTATGACTTATTATCTGGAACAATTTTGATTCATACATAATGCTTCTTTTTCATTCATCGCTAACATTATTGTGAAAAAGAGAGAGCGAAGGATCAAGCCTACTTGCTTGTTACTGACCGGCAATTCGAAATTGAGTCTTCCCAGTGTAAGTCAAACACGGTGCTTACCGAATGAGACATCCTGGATCTTGGCTTTGTATGATCAGCCTTTAGCAGATTTAGAATCTCCTCCTGCAGGAACAAAGCCGGTTTGCTGGGAACACCGGCTTCAAGACCTGGGCGCGCTTTGAAGCAGCCCTGGCCAGCATGAGTGAAGCTGGCTCCCTTGGAGCCTGTGGCCTGTTGGGGCTCCCAGGTCATATTTCCTTTAGAGCCTCGGGGAATCAGGCACGAAATTTTAGGAGGTAGAGAGGGGTTGATCTCCACCGAGAGCCAAGCCCTGCAGAAGCCCAGGAATCTTTTGATCAGCTTTTGACCTGCCCTCCACGTGTTGTGCCCAAGCGGCCTGAGAATCCTCAAGGCTGAAAGCGAACTCCTCTGGGAATTGGGAAGGCTGCTCAGAGCAGTTCTGCCATCTAGCGAGATTTAAGGTCTGCAATGAGAGAGAGAAAGACAATACCTCCTTCCTCAATTGTGGTTTGCAAGCACTGCTGCTGGTCGCTTCCAGGTTTTGTGGCGTGTTTCACGATTGGTTCTGTTAATAGGATGAAGCTGGCAATCGTTTGGGGACTGCGCACACAAAAGGTGCTTCATGAACTTTTGGGCCCAGCCCTGAGCTAATCTTGAAAGGCTACGCTGGGTGAAGCTTCACTCTTCAAGCTTTGCTGGGTGAAGCTTCACTCTTCAAGCTTTGCTCAGTTGCAAAGGTACGTTTTGCGGAGTTATCCTGCAGCCCCAAGGCGTCTAACTGGCTGGAACAGTCCTCACTGATCACTAAAGGAGGTGCATTTTTCATTGCCTGTTTGCACACCTTTTCCCCCCAGGATGCTTTCCCTTGGTTTGGTGCTCCTTCTTGCAAAGGAAGGTTCTTGCTCTGTTACAGTGGTGAGGAGTGCACCCTTAGGAGGCCTCAGGAAACAGGTTGGGGACAGATCGTCATGGAGCAAATCTATTCACGCTGGGACTCGAAAACGACTTGGTTGCACATAATCAACCAAAAAATCTCGCCAACGCCTTAGGCTAGACACCGGACGAGTGTGTTTTTCAGCCTCATGGCGCTAGATGGCGCTCAAGAAATAAGCAACCCCCACGCCTTGGAAGCTGTCAATATAGTGGCGGCGTCTGTGGTTGCTGAGGGCCGACATGCGACGGGAGGGGGAGCTGAAACGATAGAGTATTGGATTGCTAGAGGGGATATTGGAAGAGAGGATGAGGGCAGAGGAACTTCCGGGTCCGGCTCCCAGCTGGGGGGAGAGCGGCGCGGAGGAGCGCTCTGTGGTCTTCCCGGGGCTGATCGGAGCAGCAGCGGCCGGAAGGTGAGCGGCGGACGGGAGGGAGGCAGGCCGGGAGTGCGTGGGGCTGCCTCGTTCCTCCGTGGGAGAGAATCAGAGGAGCAACTCCGCTGTGAAATGCCGGCTGCCCCTTATTCCTCCCCACCCCGCATTTTCTTCCTCCGATGCTGCGCATAAAATTTGTCCCCGCCCATCTCCTCCCATCGGGGGACTCATCCATCCATCCATCCAATTTGTCCCCGCCCATCTCCTCCCATCGGGGGACTCATCCATCCATCCATCCATCCATCCATAAAATTTGTCCCCGCCCATCTCCTCCCATCGGGGGACTCATCCATCCATCCATCCAATTTGTCCCCGCCCATCTCCTCCCATCGGGGGACTCATCCATCCATCCATCCATCTATCCATCCATCCATCCATCCATAAAATTTGTCCCCGCCCATCTCCTCCCATTGGGGGACTCTGGGCGGTTTACAACAATCAATTAAAACAACAATCATAAAATATAAAGTATAAAATTACAATAATTAATATAAAAAGAGTAAAGACCAAAAGTCCAAGTGGCAAAAGTGGCTTTTCTGGCGGTCGGGAGATTTAAAGAGTCTCCTTCACGTCAGTGTTGCTCCTTGTGACTTTATGGAGATGCTGTTTTCTTGGCAAGAATCTGGGACCGACCTGCCACTGCCGTCTCCTGGGATGTTTTTTGTCCTTCCATGTATTAATCAGGTTGAACTCTGCTTAAACCAGCTCTTTTTTTTTAAGTAGCTATTCGGGAATGTTCACGTAGTCTTCGCATACCACTTCTTTAGTGACCATTCAAAGTCAGGATGGCGCTGAAAAGGAGTCTTCCAACTGGTCCTGAAGCAAGTCACGGTCATGTGGCACTGTTGCCTACAAACTGAGGCACCTGGAGTTTGGCTGGAGCTGATAAAAACTTGGTCCCTGAATTTGGGAGAGAGACTGACTTTGCAAAGTGAATTTTGCCTACCTGAAAACAGGAATCACAGAGCAATTCAGGGAAAAGCAAAAGCATTTGTTAAGGGGGGGGTCAAGTCCTTTTATAGGGTGCAGAGACAAATGACACATACATTCAGTAGACGTGATACGTCATAAGGCAAGCAATCAAACAATAACAGACAGGAAACATTGAATCTAGGTAACATTCCCAAAGTGGCAAATTTATGGGTTCTGTCACTCCTTTTCCCGGCCAGTTTTGTATCATCTTAAAACTTGCAAGTGTATTCAAGGACTTTCAGAATACGCTCTCTGTTGTTTAGTTGCTGAAAAGGCTATTTTTTTGCACGTAAAAGGAAGAAAGGGTTTTGGGTAAAAGGAAAACATGGTTTCTTGAACTTGAAAAGAAGGCATGGATGACCTCCTCAAATGCTAATATCACCTTTTTTCAAAAAGCTAATAATGAAGCCTAAAAATTCCAGGTAACAACATTGCACTTAATGACCCACGGTGATGTTTCCTTTTACTGCCAAGTCTAGCCAACAAACACAGGATTTCCTAGTGGTCTTCCATTCACGTATCACAGACCTTTGACATTGTGCTTAATGACTGCAGCCAGAACCAATGATGTAAGTCGGCGCATTCACGTGACATCATCTTTATTTTTTAATTTATATATCCAGTTTATTCCCCACCCATCTCCCTTGGAGAGCAACTTAATGACCGAGCTGCTTAGCGACAGAGTTGCCGATTCCAATTGCAGTCAGAAAGGAGGACTCCCTGTATTGTATGGTGATGTCCCCAGAATGGTTGTGGACAGCATTTTCTGCTCTTTTTTAATTTGGAGCTGAGGAAAAGCTGAGCTGGGTGGGGAATAAATTGGACATGTAAATAAAAAAATGATGATGATGTCACGTGAATGGACAAAACTGGTGCTTTAAATCTTGCAGAGGCTTTGGGCACTATTTCATCTGTTGAAGCCCCCCAGCCCTCTCAAAGTAGCCCCAAAATTTTGACCATACCGGCTTCTGGGACGTTTTGCAAGCTGAAATACACATGGATTTCCTACATACATACATTCATAGGTGTGTTTTTGTATTTCTCTCTGTGTGCATCTACGTGCATGTGTAGAATCCATCCCCAGCATTTCCAGAGATCCTTGATGATACCCCTTTGCAGTGCTGAGAATCTGTGATTGCCCCAAGCCAGCAAGTGAATGTCAGGATATGAACACGGATCTCGCTAGTCTTCTGTGTGTCAAATGAATCATAAGGAATGTTAGAGGTTAATCTAGCCTTTTGGCACTTTTCCTTTTTCATTGTAATGTATGCTTTTTGTTGTTCTTTGCACATGTTGTGCAGCCATTTTAGAGATAATAATTAAACATTTTATATCAATCTTATAGACAAAAAGGATGCCCATAAGAGCCTTGTGGACAACTGAGAATCACAAGCAGCATTAAAAAGGAAAGTAAATCAAGGCAGCAATCAAATCTTTTCCACTTTCTCCAGAGAACCCCAAAACTCTTCTCCTTGCCCAGCAGGTGACAGACGAGGGAGAGAAAAACAGGAAGAGTTTTGAGCTGGAAAGCGTTGACTATGTGAAACTCAAGGAAACATTACATGAAAAGATCAAGCGGGAGAATTTCCCAATTCAGAAAAAGAGAAATTTGTGCAAGGACCAGAGACTGCAGTTCACGGCTGAGGATGGACAAGAGGATCTACAGCAGAAAAAAGCCATACAAATGCTCTGAATGCGGCAAAAGCTTCATGTGGAAGAGCTCCCTGCAGGCTCATCAAAGGACCCACCCTGGAAAGGACCCCTACCAGTGCCCTCTCTGTGGCAAAAGCTTTAGCAGGCACAACACCCTGGTAAAACACAAGAGCGCACACACTGGGGAGAAACCGTATGAGTGTCTGGATTGTGGGAAAAGTTTTAGTTATAATTCCAGCCTGGTGAAACACCAGAGGACTCACACAGGAGAGAAACCATATGAGTGTCTGGATTGTGGGAAACATTTTAGTTATAATTCCAGCCTGGAGAGACACCAGAGGACTCACACAGGAGAGAAACCATATGAGTGTCTGGATTGTGGGAAACGTTTTAGTTATAATTCCAGCCTGGTGAAACACCAGAGGACTCACCCAGGAGAGAAACCCTATCAGTGCCTGGATTGTGGGCAAAGTTTTAGTCATGATTCTCACTTGTTGATACACCAGAGGACTCACACAGGGAAGAAAACACATGAGTGTCCGGATTGTGGGAAAAGTTTCAGTGTGAAGTCTGGGCTAGTGAAACACCAGAGGACTCACACAGGAGAGAAACCCTATGAATGTCAGGATTGTGGGAAAGCTTTCAGTCGGAATTACACTCTGGTGATACACCAGAGGACTCACACAGGAGAGAAACCGTATGAGTGTCCAGATTGTGGGAAACGGTTCAGTTGGAATTCCTCCCTGGTGAGACACCAGAGAACTCACACGGGAGAGAAACCCTATCAGTGCCTGGATTGTGGGAAAAGTTTTAGTCATAGTTCCCACCTATTGATACACCAGAGGACTCACACAGGAGAAAAACCGTATGAGTGTCTGGATTGTGGGAAACATTTCAGTCAGAATTCCCACCTGGTGATACACCAGAGGACTCACACAGGAGAGAAACCTTATGAGTGTCCAGTGTGTGGGAAAGGTTTCAGTCATAAGTCCCACCTGTTGGTACACCAGAGGACTCACACAGGAGAGAAACCGTATGAGTGTCCGAACTGTGGGAAAAGTTTCAGTCAGAGTTCCTACCTGGTGATACACCAGAGGATTCACACAGGAGAGAAACCGTATGAGTGTCTGGACTGTGGGAAAAGTTTCAGTGAGAATACCAGCCTAGTGAAACACCAGAGGATTCACACAGGAGAGAAACCCTATCAGTGCCTGGATTGTGGGAAATGTTTTAGACATAATTCCCACCTGTTGATACACCAGAGGACTCACACAGGAGAGAAACCATATGAGTGTCCGGACTGTGGGAAAAGTTTCAGTTCAAAATCGACCCTGGTGATACACCAGAGGACTCACACAGGCGAGAAACCCTATGAGTGTCTGTATTGTGGGAAAAGTTTCAGTCAGAATTCATACCTGATGATACACCAGGGGACTCACGCCGGAGAGAAACCATATGAGTGTCCAGATTGTGGGAAATGTTTCAGTGGGAAGTACAGCCTAGCGATACACCAGAGAACTCACACAGGAGAGAAACCCTATCAGTGCCTGGATTGTGGGAAAAGTTTCAGTTGGAAGTTCTACCTTGTGATACATCGTAGGACTCACACAGGAGAGAAGCCATATGAGTGTCCAGATTGTGGGAAAAGTTTCAGTTGGAAATCCTACCTTGCTATACATCGTAGGACTCACACAGGAGAGAAACCGTATAAGTGTCCGGATTGTTGGAAAGGTTTCAGTAAGAATTCCCACCTGGTGACCCACCAGAGGACTCACACAGGAGAGAAACTCTATGAGTGTCGGGATTGTGGGAAACGGTTCAGTTGGAAGTCCGACATGGTTATACACCAGAAGACACACGCAGGAGAGAGACTGTATGAATGTCCGGTTTGTGGGAAAAGATTCAGGCAGAATTCCTACCTGGTGATGCACCAAAGGACTCACACAGGAGAGAAACTGTATGAGTGTCCGGATTGTGGGAAACGTTTCCGTTGGAAGTCCTACCTTGTGATACATCGGAGGACTCACACAGGAGAGAAACCGTATAAGTGTCCGGATTGTGGGAAAGGTTTCAGTCAGAATTCCCACCTGGCGATACACCAGAGGACTCACAGAGGAGAGAAACCCTATGAGTGTCCGGATTGTGGGAAAAGTTTTAGTTGGAAGTCTGACCTGGTTATACACCAGAGGACACACACAGGAGAGAGACCGTACGAATGCCTGGTTTGTGGAAAAAGTTTCAGGCAGAAGTCCTACCTAGTGATACACCGTAGGACTCACACAGGAGAGAAACCATATGAGTGTCCCGATTGTGGGGAAAGTTTCCGTTGGAAGTCCTACCTTGTGATACATCGGAGGACTCACACAGGAGAGAAACCGTATAAGTGTCTGGATTGTGGGAAAGGTTTCAGTCAGAATTCTGACCTGGTGATACACCAGAGGACTCACACAGGAGAGTCCTCTGGAGTTCTCACCTTAGGAGTTCCTTGATTGGGCTGTTGTTTGCTGCTTGGTTGATCGACTGAGTTAATATTTCCTTGATTAAGGTATGGCGATGACGATTCTCAGTCATCCAGGTGGAATTGTCTGTAGGTTGTGTCATGGCAACTGGATTTCTTTCCTTTTGGTAGAAATGTTTCGCTGCTTGTCCAAGCAGCTTCTTCAGTCTGGCCATTAAGGTATATTGTAATTGTTCATCTGGTGCTACTCTTTGCATATCAGGCTGTTGATTGCTGCCAAGGAGGTGTTCTGGTCTTCTGGTTTTTCTAATGTCTCTCTTGAATGGTATTTATATGTTGTTTACCTCTATGTTTCTGTTGATGGCTGCTTTGTCTGAGTGCCACACTTGCAGGAATTCTCTGGCGTTTTTGGATTTGGCTTGGTCTAGGATGCTCTCAGTTTCCCAGTTGAAGGTATGGTTGAGTCTGTCCATGTGTTGTGAGATTAAGGAGTTTTCATCGTGTCCTCTGACTGCTAGTTGGTGTTCATGGATGCGCT
This sequence comes from Candoia aspera, assembly GCF_035149785.1. NCBI lineage: Eukaryota > Metazoa > Chordata > Lepidosauria > Squamata > Candoiidae > Candoia > Candoia aspera. Next base: position 9,813,091 of record NC_086154.1, on the reverse strand, counting down.
CTGCTAGTTTTCTGCCTGTCTGTCCTACATATCCTGTATGTAGATGACACCTTCATCATAATAAAAAAGGAACAACTGGAGGAAACACATGAAACCATCAACCATCAACCATCTTCAAAGGAATAAAATTCACAAGGGAAGAAGACAATAACAACGCACTACCCTTCTTGGACATCCTCATCAACAGAGGAAATGATGGCATCCTTTTGCCCTCCACTCTCCCTAGCATCAACATCTTCTCCAGGCTGTCCTGTCTTCTCATTATGTGGCCAAAGTATTTCAGTTTTGCCTTTAATATCATTCCCTCCAGTGAGCAGTCTGGCTTTATTTCCTGGAGGATGGACTGGTGTGATCTTCTGGCAGTCCAAGGCACTCTCAGAATTTTCCTCCAACACCACAGTTCCAAAGCATCGATCTTCCTTCTCTCAGCCTTCCTTATGGTCCAGCTCTCGCAGCCATATGTTACTACGGGGAACACCATTGCTTTAACTATGCGGACCTTTGTTGTCAGTGCGATGTCTCTGCTCTTAACTATTTTATCGAGATTTGTCATTGCTCTTCTCCCAAGGATTAAGCGACTTCTGATTTCCTGACTGCAGTCAGCATCTGCAGTAATCTTCGCACCTAGAAATACAAAGTCTTTCACTGCTTCTACATTTTCTCCCTCTATTTGCCAGTTATCAATCAAGCCAGTTGCCATAATCTTGGTTTTTTTCAGGTTTAGCCGCAAGCCAGCTTTTGCACTTTCTTCTTTCACCTTCATCATAAGGCTCCTCAGTTTCTCTTTGCTTTCAGCCATCAAAGTGGTATCATCTGCATATCTGAGATTGTTAATGTTTCTTCCAGCGATTTTAACTCCAGCCTTGGATTCCTCAAGCCCAGCATGTTGCATGATGTGTTCTGTGTACAAGTTGAATAGGTAGGGTGACAGTATACAGCCCTGTCGTACTCCTTTCCCAATCTTAAACCAGTCCGTTGTTCCGTGGTCTGTTCTTACTGTTGCTACTTGGTCGTTATACTATACAGATTCTTCAGGAGGCATACAAGATGACTTGGTATCCCCATACCACTAAGAACTTGCCACAATTTGTTATGGTCCACACAGTCAAAGTCTTTAGAATAGTCAATAAAACAGAAATAGATGTTTTTCTGAAACTCCCTGGCATTTTCCATTATCCATCGGATATTGGCAGTTTGGTCCCTACTTCCTCTGCCTTTTCTAAACCCAGCTTGTACATCTGGCAATTCTCGCTCCATGAATTGCTGAAGTCTACCTTGCAGGATCTTGAGCATTACCTTACTGGCATGTGAAATGAGTGCCACTGTTCGATAGTTTGAACATTCTTTTGTGTTTCCCTTTTTTGGTATGGGGATATAAGTTGATTTTTTCCAATCTGATGGCCATTCTTGTGTTTTCCAAATTTGCTGGCATATAGCATGCATTACCTTGACAGCATCATCTTGCAAGATTTTGAACAGTTCAGCTGGGATGCCGTCATCTCCTGCTGCCTTGTTATTAGCAATGCTTCTTAAGGCCCATTCAACCTCACTCTTCAGGATGTCTGGCTCTAGCTCACTGACCTCACCGTCAAAGCTACCCCCGATATTGTTATCCTTCCTATACAGGTCTTCTGTATATTCTTGCCACCTTTTCTTGGTCTTTTCTTCTTCTGCTAGGTCCTTGTCATCTTTGTTTTTGATCATACCCATTTTTGCCTGGAATTTACCTCCGATGTTTCTAATTTTCTGGAAGAGGTCTCTTGTCCTTCCTATTCTATTGTCTTCTTCCACTTCCGCGCATTGCTTGTTTAAAAATAATTCCTTATCTCTTCTGGCTAACCTCTGGAATTTTGCATTTAATTGGGCATATCTCCCCCTATCACTGTTGCCTTTTGCTTTCCTTCTTTCTTGGGCTACTTCTAGTGTCTCAGCAGACAGCAATTTTGCCTTCTTGGTGTTCTCTTTCTTTGGGATGTATTTTGTTGCCGCCTCCTGAACAATGTTGCAAACTTCTGTCCATAGTTCTTCCGGGACCCTATCTACTAAGTCCAGTCCCTTAAATCTGTTCTTCACCTCCACTGCATATTCCTTAGGAATATTACTGAGCTCATATCTAGCTGATCTCTGGGTCTTCCCTAATCTCTTTAGTCTGATCCTAAATTGTGCAGTAAGACGTTCGTGATCTGAACTACAGTCAGTTCCAGGTCTTATTTTTACCGACTGTATAGATGTCCGCCACCTTTGGCTGCAAGGGATGTAGTCAATCTGATTTCGGAGTTGTCCATCTGGTGAAGTCCATGTATAAAGCCGTCTCTTAGATTGTTGGAAGAGAGTGTTTGTTATGCAGAGTGAGTTGTCTTGGCAAAATTCTATCAGCCTATGTCCTGCTTTGTTTTGTTCTCCCAGGCCATGCTTACCTGTAATTCCAGGTGTCATTTGACTGCCCACCTTAGCATTCCAGTCTCCTGTGATGAAAATAATGTCTCTTTTAGGCGTGTTGTCCAGTAGGTGCTGCAGATCCTCATAGAACTGCTCTATTTCAGCTTCTTCAGCATCTGTGGTTGGGGCGTATATTTGGATCACTGTGATGTTAGATGGCTTGCCCTGAATTCGAATTGAGATCATTCTTTCGTTTTTTGGATTGTATCCAAGCGCTGCTTTAGCCACTTTACTATTAATTATGAAGGCTACTCCATTTCTTCTGTGGTCCTCTTATCCACAGTAGTAGATCTGGTGGTCATCTGATGTGAAGTGGCCCATTTCAGTTCACTGACGCCCAAAATGTCTATCTTTAATCTTGACATCTCACCAATAACCACATCCAATTTGCCCTGGCTCATAGATCTTACATTCCAGGTTCCAATGGTGTGTTGATCCTTAGAACATGGGATTCGCCGTTCACCACCAGCACCGTCGGCCGCTAGCCATCCTTTCGGTTTCGAGCTAGCTGCGTCATCACGCCTGGGGCTAGTTGAACTCATCCTCTGTTCCTCCCCAGTAGCATTTTGACCATCTTCCAACCTGGGGGTCTCATCTTCCGATGGTATACCAACATATCTCTGGTTGTACTGATCCTTTTAGTTTTCACAGCAAGAATACTGGGGTGGGTTGCCATTACCTTCCCCAGGGATCGCATTTAGTCTGACCTCTCTGTCATGACCTTCCCATCTTGGGTGGCCCTTCACGGTTTAGCTCATGGCATCATTGAGGTGCTCAAGCTCCAGCACCACGACAAGGTAACGATCCTTTGCTGAAGCAGAACATCTTGCGCAACCCAAACGACCCAGTAGCCCAAGAAGAAAAAACAGGAGTCATCTACACCATACAGTGTAAGGACTGTAGCAGCCACTATGTGGGACAGACAGGCAGCAAACTAGCAGAGTGCATCCACGAACACCAACTGGCAGTCAGAAGACACGATGAGAACTCCTTCATCTCACAACACATGGACAGACTCAACCATACCTTCAACTGGGAAATGGTGAGCATCCTAGAACAAGCCAAATCCAGAAAAACGCAAGAGAATTCCTGGAAGCAATCAACACCCGCATATGCAAAGATCGACACCGGGATTAACAGCAGATGAACAATACACCCTAATTTAGGAAGCATTAACTCAGTCAACAAACCAGCAGCAAACAACAGCCCAATCGAGGAACTTTTAAGGAGAGAAGAACACCCCCACCAAACAACCAGGGCAAAGTATGGTATATAAACAGAGGGCAAAGTCCACTCTCTTTTCGCACTGAAGATGTTGCCTGGTCTGGCAATGAAACGTCTGCAAGAAAACAACAAGGCTCAGAGAGCACCAAGGACTCTACAACCATTAGAATGGAGAATTTAGTAGGGACGTTTGTGGCAGTGACAAAAGCCCTGTAAAGTTTCAGATGGAAAGGCTGTTCTGCCTTGCAGTTGAACACGATCAAGAGCTGCAGGAATCGTGAGCTGAGGAGAAAAGGCATCGTGGTTTTCAGCGTAGGATCTCCAGGTGTAGGAACAGCCCCTGCTGTGATCGTGTTTGCCTGGAGGTGCCTGCTTGTTAGCCTTGGATGGCTGTGGGTGACAGCAGCGCCAAGAGGCTGAGCCTTTTGTTGCATCCTGCTCGGTGGTGGAGGTGGGAGAGAAGAACTGCACAGTGGAAGATGTTTCATGTCTAGAAATGCACTGTGTAAGAACCATTCATGTCTCTTGAGAAGGAAAAAACTGGGTAGTGTCAGCGTTGCTTTGAACGTGGGGCCAAGGTAGGGCAAAGCTCCCTTCCCAAGACATGGGAGATGTTTCCATTTCTTCCACCCCTCTCTCAGGGCTTCTTTTTATATTTTCCCAAGAGTAAGGAGAGGAGAATTATTTGGAGCCGGTAAGTGGCATTTTAGCTATGCAGATGAATGATCCTGATTTTGCTGAGTTCAGAAGACACCAAAGAATTCAAGGCTTGTTCATTTCAGGAACACAGTTCAGTGACCAGATTATAATACTTTTTTTCCCCCTAGTAGATCACTTTGCATATGATCCCTTTGCAGAAGGACAGCCAACAACCAGGACCAGGCCGGGGGTGGGGAGGAAGCAAGAGGCTCTTTTGTCCTGAGCCTCAAGGTCCGAGTGGCTTCGAATGTAAACCTCTGCAAAGTTGTTAAGCTTTAAAATATTCAAATTACATTTAATTGTCTCTTCCTTCCGCTCTCTCGCTCTTTTTTGGTGCCATATTTTTGTGCACACCTGTTATGACATCCCATGTTATTGTGGGCAGGAGCTGCAGATGCTTGAAATGCTTCAAAAGCCTCTGGATCTTTGAGGGGGCCATACCATAATGCAACATCTTGCATTCTAAACAGTATTTAGAATCCACCCCAGTGAGGGCAAAGTATACTTAGTGGCCACAGAATACTGACGTCTTTGGGGAATAAAACAGGACAATAGAGAGGGAATGGAATGGAATGGAATGGAATGGAATGGCTTGGTGGAGGCCATGGCTGGCTGGCTACTGCAAGGGTTTATGGCAGCTCGTCTGTTTCTTTTGATTACCATCCTGCAAAGACTTCCTATTTTTTCTTTTGGGAGATGTCTCATGCGTACACCCAAACCCGCAGGAGGCAAAAAGTGGGGCAATGGGTATGAGTGTGAGGATAATCTTAATAATAATGTATGTCATGCTTAAGAAGTAAGTGCGGACAAGAAAGGAAGGAATATTAAGTGAATTTGAATATGCAAAGATGCAAAGAGACCCATTAACACTGACACTAAGGGAACAGTGGAATACCCAACAAGTAGCCCCTTTACAATAAAAAGAACAGATAAATTAGACCCCAGAAAACCTACTAAGAATATATCTATTTTCTACGAAAACCCGTGTGTCTGTTGATTGGTTTGTAACCTCCAGTTGTGCAAAGCAGTGCATCAGAGGGCAACAGGCTTTGAACCAGGCTACCTCAAATGGGCCAGCTTACCGAATGCCACAACCCGTCACTCCCGTGTCCGGTGGTGACGGCAACGGGCTAGAAGCCAGGAGGCGGTGAATTCTAGTCCCGCCTGAGGCAGGAAAGCCGGCTGGGGGACTTTGGGCCAGCCATGCACTCCCTCAGCCCAGCTCACCTCGCAGGGTGGTGGTTGTGGGGAGAATGGGAGGAGGGAGGAGTAACAGGTGTGCTTGCCACCTTGAGTTATTTGTAAAAATAATAAAGGGATAGAAAAGAAATAGGAAAGAAGGAAGGAGGGTATGTGGCAACAGCCTTGGGGCCATCTCACACCAGCTTCTGCAGCTCCTGCTGACTTTTGTCAGGACGTTCCTAGAGCAGCCCAGGAATCCCTGTATTCACAGCGTTTTCTTCCCACTAGGACAATGGCTTCCTTCAGAGTAGGCAAGTGGGAGAGAGCGGAACTTGAGATCTGTTGCTTGTGAATATGCGTGTATGCTGCCGCCATCGTATGACTGTGTGTACTTCCATCGTTTCCTTCTCTGTAGCGTGTCAATACCCATGCGTTGCTTTTGTCTGCAGGGGAGGCACCCACCATCTTGGTGAGGACCCCTCCGGTGTGTGCGGTATCGATAAAGACCGCGGTCAGCCTTGATTATTTGTGCCCTGAGTCCTGTCTTGATTCCACACCACCTCAACTTTCTTCCGTATAAGGAACCTTCTTCCTCCCTCCCTCCCTCCCTCCCTCCCTCCCTTCCTTCCTTCCTTCCTTCCTTCCTGGGGCCCCTTGACCATTAACTAAACAATACCTTCCTCTGTCCTTGGAATGTACACCTGATCTCGTTTCTACGGTAACAGCTATCTGTCAAGGCCTGTGAGAAAGGAAGAGTAAGGTGGCCAACAAAGTCTTCGAGGAAACAGAACAGGGTTTCAGAGCCATAATAAAAGTGCAAGTGTTCTAAGATATTGTGAGAAGGGTTCAAGGCGTCCCCCTCCTCGTCCTTTCCGAACTCTCTTTCCCCGGCCTTTCTCTGAACGCTGTTTCCCGCCAAAACCACTTCCCCTCCGGACAAGGCAAAGGAATAGAAATCACAGGGAAATACAGCACAACAGGTCAGGGTTAAAATATGAACAGGAAAACCTGGACATAGAATTGTGTCAGGAAAACACAAGTGGGTAAAACAGATTCCCCAGTAAGCTAATCAGACTCAACAAGGAAATTAAATCAAAAGGGCTAAGGAAACTAGCCGAGGTTTCCCTGATGAAGGTGAGGAAAATCCACTCCCCCCATTTCAATAGTCTCAGCCCGGCAGGCAGAAGCCGCAGCTCAGCGGGGGCCTAATTTCCTCAAGGACAGAAACCACAAAGCAACGGGGTTCGCAACCACAAAAACGCCTCCAGTCTTTTAGTCGGCCAATCACGGCCTCTTGGGAGGCCCCCTCGCAAGACGCGGGCCAAAGACGTTCTTATTAAAGAGGAGCGCTTTCCCGCCTTTTCGGCTAACAAGAGCCCAGCTTCCCTATATAAAGGGCTCCTGGGGAAAATGCAAGTGTAGCCACCTCCGGCAGCTGATTTCTCTGACCGTCGCAGAAAAATAAAGATGATGATAAAGATCCCCTCTGTCCAAGCAACCCCCTGAGTCCTTTTATTCCCGGGTCGGAACGGACCTGGTAAGATTTCCTTCCAACAATACCAAGGCGAAATATAGAATATATGAATATGGAATATATTTGTATTTAAGTTCTATTTACGTAAAATCATCTATCACTGTCTCCAACTTGGAAAAGGACGCAGGAGAGTCCAGTCCCTCCTTTGGGGGAGGTGGGCAGTAATTAAATTTGAGTAATAAATAGTAAATGAAATGAAGGTGCAGCCACCTGGCAAAATGCGGCGAGAAGGTAAGGGAAAGGCACTGACTGGGATTTCTCCTGTTACCTTGAAGTGGAACCAGGAAAGCTGCTGATCCAAGGAGCGATGGAGAGCAGGGGCTGTTCCTAAACCTGGAGATGCTACGCTCAAAACCACGATGCCTTTTCTCCTGAGCTCAATACTCCTGCAGCTCCCACCCCTCATGTTCAACTGCAAGGCCGAGCAGCCTTTGCATCTGAAGCTTTACTGGGCTTTTGTCACTGCCACAAGCGCCCCTAAGAAATCCTCCATCCTAATGGTTGTAGAGTCCTTGGTGCTCTCTGAGCCTTGTTTTCTTGCAGACGTTTCATTGCCAGACTAGGCAACATTTTCAGTGCGAAAAGGAGTGGGGATATATATTTGATTGGTACCAAGGAGGGAGCTCAGAAGGAGGTAAACACAACGGGGTTTTAACACTTTGTAATTGTTAACCGATCAGGTATTTCCAGCCTGCCTCAGTGTTACATGTCCCTGCATAGCGATTCTGTCTTCCTCTTCCATTCGCCCCCCCATCTCAATTTAAACCCTACAAAAATAGAGCCACTCTGTGAAGTGAGGTGACCATATCGCTTAGCAACAGCAACCTCAGTAGTCCCAGTTGCCGTCGTTAAACGAGGACCTCCTTGTACCTTCCTGCTGGCTTCCAACAAGCAAAGTCAATGGAGTACCCAGCAGGAAGGTGCAACTTTCGATGATGCGACGTCACGCTTAACTGTGGGTGACATCACGCTTAATGGCCACAACTGGAACTGCCGTCAGAAGTCAGTGCAGTCATGTGACGTTTTGCTTTACAACTGTGTCGCTTACCGACGGAGCTGCCGGTTCCCATTGTGGTTGGTAACTGAGGACTACCTGCATTGCATTTGAGATATAGTAGTGACTGCAGGTTATTAAAGGACTTCCTGTAGTAAACTGTTCTGTTAGTAAAGGGGGTGTAATGGCCTTTGCTAGCAGGTAGTAACCTCTCCAAAGCAGTAAGAATTGTTGCATTGCCCCTGCCTGGGTGCTGTTCCTGTCCAGTAATGTTTCTAAAGGTACCCTGGTTGATGAGGACCATTAGTTGCATCGTGAAAGGCTCTAATGCCCCCCAAACTGGACAGGTTGTGTGTTCTCATCTCCAGATCAAATGTTTCAATTCATTTGCTTAGTATTTGTTTCTCCTCTGGATTTCTTTAACTTTGTATGACTTATTATCTGGAACAATTTTGATTCATACATAATGCTTCTTTTTCATTCATCACTAACATTATTGTGAAAAAGAGAGAGTGAAGGATCAACCCTACTTGCTTGTTACCGACTGGCAATTCGAAATTGAGTCTTCCCAGTGTAAGTCAAACACGGTGCTTACCGAATGAGACATCCTGGATCTCGGCTTTGTATGATCAGCCTTTAGCAGATTTAGAATCTCCTCCTGCAGGAACAAAGCCGGTTTGCTGGGAACACCGGCTTCAAGACCTGGGCGCGCTTCAAAGCAGCCCTGGCCAGCATGAGTGAAGCTGGCTCCCTTGGAGCCTGTGGCCTGTTGGGGCTCCCAGGTCCTAAATCCTTTTGAGCCCTCGGAAATCAGGCATGAAATTTTAGGAGGTAGAGAGGGGTTGATCTCCACCGAGAGCCAAGCCCTGCAGAAGCCCAGGAATCTTTTGATCAGCTTTTGACCTGCCCTCCACGTGTTGTGCCCAAGCGGCCTGAGAATCCTCAAGGCTGAAAGCGAACTCCTCTGGGAATTGGGAAGGCTGCCCAGAGCAGTTCTGCCATCTAGCGAGATTTAAGGTCTGCAATGAGAGAGAGAAAGACAATACCTCCTTCCTCAATTGTGGTTTGGAAGCACTGCTGCTGGTCGCTTCCAGGTTTTGTGGCGTGTTTCACGATTGGTTCTGTTAATAGGATGAAGCTGGCAAGCTGGCAATTGTTTGGGGACTGCGCACACAAAAGGTGCTTCATGAACTTTTGGGCCCAGCCCTGAGCTAATCTTGAAAGGCTACGTTGGGTCAAGCTTCACTCTTCAAGCTTTGCTGGGTGAAGCTTCACTCTTCAAGCTTTGCTCAGTTGCAAAGGTACCTTTTGCGGAGTTATCCTGCAGCCCCAAGGCGTCTAACTGGCTGGAACAGTCCTCACTGATCGCTAAAGGAGGTGCATTTTTCATTGCCTGTTTGCACACCTTTTCCCCCCAGGATGCTTTCCCTTGGTTTGGTTCTCCTTCTTGCAAAGGAAGGTTCTTGCTCCGTTACAGTGGTGAGGAGTGCACCCTTAGGAGGCCTCAGGAAACAGGTTGGGGACAGATCGTCATGGAGCAAATGTATTCACGCTGGGACTCGAAAACGACTTGGTTGCACATAATCAACCAAAAAATCTCGCCAACGCCTTAGGCTAGACACCGGACGAGTGTGTTTTTCAGCCTGATGGCGCTCAAGAAATAAGCAACCCCCACGCCTTGGAAGCTGTCAATATAGTGGCGGCGTCTGTGGTTGCTGAGGGCCGACATGCGACGGGAGGGGGAGCTGAAACGATAGAGTATTGGATTGCTAGAGGGGATATTGGAAGAGAGGAGGAGGGCAGAGGAACTTCCGGGTCCGGCTCCCAGCTGGGGGGAGCGCGGCTCGGAGGAGCGCTCTGTGGTCTTCCCGGGGCTGGTCGGAGCAGCAGCGGCCGGAAGGTGAGCGGCGGACGGGAGGGAGGCAGGCCGGGAGTGCGTGGGGAGGGAGGCAGGCCGGGAGTGCGTGGGGCTGCCTCGTTCCTCCGTGGGAGAGAATCAGAGGAGCAACTCCGCTGCGAAATGCCGGCTGCCCCTTATTCCTCCCCACCCCGCATTTTCTTCCTCCGATGCTGCGCATAAAATTTGTCCCCGCCCATCTCCTCCCATCGGGGGACTCATCCATCCATCCATCCAATTTGTCCCCGCCCATCTCCTCCCATCGGGGGACTCATCCATCCATCCATCCATCCATCCATAAAATTTGTCCCCGCCCATCTCCTCCCATCGGGGGACTCATCCATCCATCCATCCAATTTGTCCCCGCCCATCTCCTCCCATCGGGGGACTCATCCATCCATCCATCCATCTATCCATCCATCCATCCATCCATAAAATTTGTCCCCGCCCATCTCCTCCCATTGGGGGACTCTGGGCGGTTTACAACAATCAATTAAAACAACAATCATAAAATATAAAGTATAAAATTACAATAATTAATATAAAAAGAGTAAAGACCAAAAGTCCAAGTGGCAAAAGTGGCTTTTCTGGCGGTCGGGAGATTTAAAGAGTCTCCTTCACGTCAGTGTTGCTCCTTGTGACTTTATGGAGATGCTGTTTTCTTGGCAAGAATCTGGGACCGACCTGCCACTGCCGTCTCCTGGGATGTTTTTTGTCCTTCCATGTATTAATCAGGTTGAACTCTGCTTAAACCAGCTCTTTTTTTTTAAGTAGCTATTCGGGAATGTTCACGTAGTCTTCGCATACCACTTCTTTAGTGACCATTCAAAGTCAGGATGGCGCTGAAAAGGAGTCTTCCAACTGGTCCTGAAGCAAGTCACGGTCATGTGACATTGTTGCCTACAAACTGAGGCACCTGGAGTTTGGCTGGAGCTGATAAAAACTTGGTCCCTGAATTTGGGAGAGAGACTGACTTTGCAAAGTGAATTTTGCCTACCTGAAAACAGGAATCACAGAGCAATTCAGGGAAAAGCAAAAGCATTTGTTAAGGGGGGGGTCAAGTCCTTTTATAGGGTGCAGAGACAAATGACACATACATTCAGTAGACGTGATACGTCATAAGGCAAGCAATCAAACAATAACAGACAGGAAACATTGAATCTAGGTAACATTCCCAAAGTGGCAAATTTATGGGTTCTGTCACTCCTTTTCCCGGCCAGTTTTGTATCATCTTAAAACTTGCAAGTGTATTCAAGGACTTTCAGAATACGCTCTCTGTTGTTTAGTTGCTGAAAAGGCTATTTTTTTGCACGTAAAAGGAAGAAAGGGTTTTGGGTAAAAGGAAAACATGGTTTCTTGAACTTGAAAAGAAGGCATGGATGACCTCCTCAAATGCTAATATCACCTTTTTTCAAAAAGCTAATAATGAAGCCTAAAAATTCCAGGTAACAACATTGCACTTAATGACCCACGGTGATGTTTCCTTTTACTGCCAAGTCTAGCCAACAAACACAGGATTTCCTAGTGGTCTTCCATTCACGTATCACAGACCTTTGACATTGTGCTTAATGACTGCAGCCAGAACCAATGATGTAAGTCGGCGCATTCACGTGACATCATCTTTATTTTTTAATTTATATATCCAGTTTATTCCCCACCCATCTCCCTTGGAGAGCAACTTAATGACCGAGCTGCTTAGCGACAGAGTTGCCGATTCCAATTGCAGTCAGAAAGGAGGACTCCCTGTATTGTATGGTGATGTCCCCAGAATGGTTGTGGACAGCATTTTCTGCTCTTTTTTAATTTGGAGCTGAGGAAAAGCTGAGCTGGGTGGGGAATAAATTGGATATGTAAATAAAAAAATGATGATGATGTCACGTGAATGGACAAAACTGGTGCTTTAAATCTTGCAGAGGCTTTGGGCACTATTTCATCTGTTGAAGCCCCCCAGCCCTCTCAAAATAGCCCCAAAATTTTGATCATACCGGCTTCTGGGACGTTTTGCAAGCTGAAATACACATGGATTTCCTACATACATACATTCATAGGTGTGTTTTTGTATTTCTCTCTGTGTGCATCTACGTGCATGTGTAGAATCCATCCCCAGCATTTCCAGAGATCCTTGATGATACCGCTTTGCAGTGCTGAGAATCTGTGATTGCCCCAAGCCAGCAAGTGAATGTCAGGATATGAACACGGATCTCGCTAGTCTTCTGTGTGTCAAATGAATCATAAGGAATGTTAGAGGTTAATCTAGCCTTTTGGCACTTTTCCTTTTTCATTGTAATGTATGCTTTTTGTTGTTCTTTGCACATGTTGTGCAGCCATTTTAGAGATAATAATTAAACATTTTATATCAATCTTATAGACAAAAAGGATGCCCATAAGAGCCTTGTGGACAACTGAGAATCACAAGCAGCATTAAAAAGGAAAGCAAATCCAGCCAGCAATCAAAACTTTTTCACTTTCTCCAGAGAACCCCAAAACTCTTCTCCTTGCCCAGCAGGTGACAGACGAGGGAGAGAAAAACAGGAAGAGAGTTTTTGAGCTGGAAAAAAGTTGATCATGTGGAACTCAAATATTCCATGAAAAGGTCAAGCAGAATAATTTTCAAATTCAAAAAAACAGGGAAATATCTGGAAGTCAGTGCAGAAGAAGAGGTCACCTGGATGGCCACCAAGGGCAGAGAGTAACACAAGCCTCACCCTGTGAGGAAGGAAACAGTGGCTTGAATCAAAGCACTGCCAAACAAGGGATCAAAAATCATTTTGATCTCGAGAATCCAAGAATAGCAGTGGTGGAAAAGACCCACGAAAAGCATAGATGGGAAAAGCATAGATGAGAGCTGATTATGAACGAGAGGACCTACACTGGCGAGGAGGCCTCCCAGTGTTCTCAATGCGGCAAGAGCTTTAGCAAGCACACCACCCTGGTGAATCACAAGAGGACTCACGCAGGAGAGAAACCATATGTGTGTCTGGATTGTGGGAAAAGTTTCAGTCAGAATTCCAGCCTTGTGATGCACCAGAGGACTCAGGCAGGGGAGAAACCATATGAGTGTCTAGATTGTGGGAAAATTTTCAGTTGGAAGTCCAACCTGGTGGAACACCAGAGGACTCACACAGGAGAGAAACCGTATGAGTGTCTGGATTGTGGGAAAAGTTTCAGTCAGAATTCCCACCTGGTGAGACACCAGAGGACACACACAGGAGAGAAACCGTATGAGTGTCCAGATTGTGGGAAAAGTTTCAGTTGGAAGTCAAGCCTGGTGGAACACCAGAGGACTCACACAGGGGAGAAACCGTATGAGTGTCTGGATTGTGGGAAAACTTTTACTCAGAGTTCCCACCTGGTGAGACACCAGAGGACTCACACAGGGGAGAAACCGTATGAGTGTCCAGATTGTGGGAAAAGTTTCAGTCAGAATTCCCACCTGGTGAACCACCAGAGAACTCACATAGGAGATAAACCCTATGAGTGTCCAGATTGTGGGAAAGCTTTCAGTCAGAATTACTGCCTGATCATGCACCAGAGGACTCACACAGGAGAGAAACCCTATGAGTGTCCAGATTGTGGGAAAAGTTTCAGTCGGAATTCCCACCTAGTGAACCACCAGAGGACTCACACAGGAGAGAAACCATATGAGTGTCCGGTTTGTGGGAAAAGTTTCAGTCTGAATTCCAGCCTGGTGAACCACCAGAGTACTCACACAGGAGAGAAACCATTTGAGTGTCTGGATTGTATGAAAAGTTTCAGTCAGAATTCCCACCTGGTGAACCACCAGAGGACTCATATAACGGAGAAACTGTATGAGTGTCCAGATTGTGGGAAAAGTTTCAGTCAGAATTCCAGCCTGGTGAAACACCAGAGGACTCATACAGGAGAGAAACCATATGAGTGTCTGAATTGTGGAAAAAGTTTCAGTTCGAAATCTAACCTGGTGATACACCAGAGGACTCACACAGGAGAGAAACCGTATGAGTGTCCGGATTGTGGGAAAAGTTTTAGTCGGAATTCCCACCTGGTGAACCACCAGAGTACTCACACAGGAGAGAAACCGTATGAGTGTTCAGATTGTGGGAAAAGTTTTAGTCAGAATTCCCACCTGGTGAAACACCAGAGGACTCACACAGGAGAGAAACCGTATGACTGTCCGGATTGCGGGAAAAGTTTCAGTTGGAAGTCTGACCTGGTAAAACACCAGAGGACTCACACAGGAGAGAAACCACATGAGTGTCCGGATTGTGGGAAAAGTTTCAGTCGTAATTCCTACCTGGTGAACCACCAGAGGACTCACACAGGAGAGAAACTGTATGAGTGTCTGGATTGTGGGAAAAGCTTCAGTTGGAATTCCTACCTGGTGAACCACCAGAGGACTCACGCAGGATAGAAACTATGAGTGTCCAGGTTGTGGGAAAAGTTTCAGTACTAGGTCTGTCCTTATAAATCATGTAGGTTTACACACAGGGGAGAAACCATTCAAATGGCCAGACTGCGGACACTGCTTGACACAAAATGCCTCCCTTATCAAACAAGATAATCCACATGAGGCAGAAAATGAGGTGTGTAGAGAAGCCTTGAATTTCATTTCTGATCTCCCACTGAAAGTCCTGCTGAGAAATTAACTATTTAATTTCTGGCCTGATTCTTCTTAGTCAAACATTCGACATGAGGGCTGAGGGAAAAAGCGGAAAGTGTTAGTTTGATAAAGGCTGACTACATGGATCTGGCTATCAGCAGAACTTCCTGGACATTTCCTTTTGCAGAAATAGTATTTTTTAATTTTTTTTAAGACTTTTATTGAAGTTTCAAAATGCAGACAATACAAAGTGTAGAAAAGCTTAGGAAAAGAACTAAAAGAAAAAGGACAAACTGAAAATGCAGAAATATTTTGCATTTAGAAAGAAATACCAAGAATGTGAGTTCTGGCCACCTTCAACCCCCTGGCCAAAAAGCTGTCAATACAGTAGAGGCCTCTGTGGTTGCTGGGGACCGACTGTCCTGTTTAGACTATGAGACGCCCAAGCAGTTTTATTATAAAAACTGTTTATTAAAAGCAACTATTTACAATAATGAAGTCCTGTGAAGAATAAAGCAAGACTGACTGATCAAGAACGCTCAGGCCATAATAATAAAGATTCAGGTTGAGATTCAGGCTGGGAGCTTGGAGCAAAGCTGGAAACATGCCTAGCACACGCTGAATGGCAGCAGTGAGGTCCAGAAATGGACATGAGGCTAAGGTTGCTGGGATCGGTTGGAAGAAGATCCTCTGCGACAGCGTGTGCAGGATGCAGGTCTTCCACGAATGGAAACGCAGGCGCTGATTCCCCTCCGGCTACAGATGAGGTTTCCAATGCGGGTAAGGACTCTTCTGCGGAGGCTGTGAGCTCAAAGTATTAGTTGTTTCCGGCAGCTTGCTCTTCGCGCATCTTCCTTTTATGCCAATCCTTTGCACACCTATTCCCTCCTGCAACCAATCGGGCTGCCTTCTCCTTCGTGCACTTTTCTGCACACCTTTCCCGCGCACTGATTGGAGGATTCGAATCCTCTGAAGACTGGCCGATCAGTATCTGTAACTTCTCCCGCACTGCTGAGTCATTTCTGGGTTTTGCTTTCCCAGTTTCAGCTTGATAAGTTTCTGTTTCTCTTTCTGACTCGGAAAGAGTTTTGTTTTCCGAGTCAGAAGCTGGCTGGATCCTAACACCAACATCCAGTGGGAGAGGGAGAGGCGGAGCTGAAACAATACAGTATTGGATTGCTAGAGAGGATGTTGGAGGAGAGAAGGAGGGCAGAGGAACTTCCCAAAGCCAGTGGGATGACCTTGGGCCAGCCCCTCTCTCTCGGCCCTAGGAAGGAGGCAATGGCAAACCACTTCCAAAACACCTTGGCAAGGAAACTGCAGAGGCCAGTCCAGGCAGTCGCCGGGCATCAGGACTGACTCGAAGGCACCAGAAAGATAAACAAATATCTGGTGCATTAACATACAATTGAAAGCAGAGGGTTTTCTTTTGGGATTGATGGACAAACAGCTGGAAAAAAGTCACAGAACGTTGCTTTTATATATGACAACTGCAGCAAGATTATTATACACGGAGTCCTCAGTTACCCCCCACATTAAAAATGAGTTGTTATGAAATAAGGTATTACTTATTTTATTTATTTTCTACCCTGCCTTTATTATTTTGATAAATAACTCAAGGCAGCAAACATACCTAACACTCCTTCCTCCTCCTATTTTCCCCACAACCACCACTGGGTGAGGTGGGTTGGGCTGAGAGAGAGGGACTGGACCAAGTGACTCTCTATTACAGAGGGGTATACAGGTAGTCCTCCCTTAATGATGCTAATTGGGATCAGAATTCTAACCACTAAGCGATGTGGTTGTAAAGCGAAGCCTCACTTGACTGCAACCCCCCAGGGATGTCAGATTCTGCAGCCTGTGTGCGCCCAAAGCACCACCCACCCATATTCCATAGTACATGCCTGCCCACCCAACCACTCTAGGGCGATGGTGCAGCAGCCACTGACATGTCCTCCTGCACCCAGTAGTAGCCACCCGTGGCCCAGCCACAGTCGAACCGCACCAGCCACTTACCCACCTGCCAGCATGCTCGTGAGCCGCCCGGGACTTGCAGCTTCCTGCCAGCTTGCCCATTGACTTTGCTTCTTGGAAGCTGGCAGGAAGTTGCGAGGAGGTCCTCACTTAATGAGGGCACCAGGGACTCTGGTATTGTCATCATTAAGCAATGTGGTCACATGACATCATGCTTTACTCCCACATCACTTAGTGGTGGAAATTTTGGTCCAATTACCATCGCTAGGTGAGGGCGACCTGCATGCTCCTCCAGGATAACCGATGTCATACTGCCTCATTTTTAATTCAGAACCTCTTGTGCCAGATGCCACACGGAAGAGAGCCTCTTCTGCTGTGGCACCCGCCTGATGACACATTGTCCCCCAGACATCAGATTGGTCCTGACTCTACGGGCTTTTTGCGAGGCCCTGAAGATGTGGTTTGGCCAACAGGCTGGGGACACGGAGCATGGTGGAGCCATGCAGTTGCTGTACTTGTGGTTCTGACTAATGGGATTCTCTCGGCTGTGAGTTTTATGCATCTCATGGTGAGTTTTCTTTATTGGCTTTATATATTTTATCTTGTTTGTAAATTGTTGCATTGTTCTTTTTTTCATGTTTCTTTTAATTCTTTGTAAGCTGCCCAGAGTCATATATATATATATGCGGTGGGCGGCCATATACATTGGAATGATAACCAAAGAAACCTGTTGCAGTGGCTGATGCTGGGAAGTCAGGATCAAATGCCCAAGAAGGCCCTGAATGTAAGAACAAGAGGGCCAGGCATGAATTCCCAGCCAAGCCCGTCTGGCAAGAACCAGGGAATCCTCCCTCCGTTTGTTCAGTAAGCAGGATATAAAATGTTCTATCTAAGGAAGACGTTGGGCGGGGGGGGGGGAATTTTCTTGGGCCGAAAAGCAGAGGGAATCCGGTAGCAGTTTGTCAGGCTAAGGAATTTAATTCAAAGCTATAAGCTTTTGTGAACGACACCCCACTTCACAGAGTGGCTCAATTTTTGTAGGGTTTAAATTGAGATGGGGGGGCGAATGGAAGAGGAAGACAGAATCGCTATGCAGGGACACGTAACACTGAGGCAGGCTGGAAATACCTGATCGGTTAACAATTACAAAGAGTTAAAACCCCGTTGTGTTTTTTTAACCCCTTCTGAGACTTTTGTATGCGCAAAGATAAACAAATTCGCACAATGAAAGCATGGATGGTGAAATTACTGGAATTGGCAGAGATGGCAACATTGACAGCACTCACAAGAGAAAATACTGTGTCTGGATTTGTTTCTATGTGGAAACCACTTCTGGATTATTTGCTTGCATCTGAAAAAAATAAAGTTTTGATTTTTGGTTTTGATGATTAAATTGTTACTTTTTATAGAAATAATGTTTATTAAGGTTTAGTTAAGAGCAAAAGATTAAGGTATTATATATTTGTAACCCTTTCTGTGTTGAAGGAGGTCAGAACTCACATTCTGTGTGTTTCTTTCTAAATATTTCTGCATTTTTAATTTGTCCTCTTTCTTTTAGTTCTTTTCTCAAGTTTTTCTACACTTCTTATTGTCTCTATTTTGAAACTTAAAGTCTTAAAAAAAAGAAAATACTATTTCTGCAAAAGGAAATGTCCAGGAGATTCTTCTGATAGCCAGATCTGTGTAGCCAGCCTTTATCAAACTCACACTTTCTGCTTTTCCCCTCTGCCCTGATGTCTCATGTTTGACTAAAAAAGAATCAGGCCAGAAATTAAATAGTTAATTTCTCAGCATGACTATTTTTAATGGTTTAAAGTTTAATAGGTCTTTTAAAAAAGAAAAAAAAATTCAGAAATGAATTTCTGAGTTCAGAAATGAAATTCAAGGCTTCTCTACACACATCATCTTCGGCCTCATGTGGATTTTCTTGTGTTTGTGAAGGGAGGCACTTTGCGTAAAACACCATTTGCAGTCTGGGCATTTGATTGGTTTTTCCCCTGTATGCAAACCTACATGATTTATAAGGATAGACCTAGTACTGAAACTTTCCCCACAATCTGGACCCTCATACGGTTTCCCTCCCGGGTGAGTCCTCTGGTGGTTCACCAGAGTGGAATTCTGACTGAAGCACGTGGTTTCTCTCTGGTGTGGGCCCTTTGATGAAGCACCAGGGAGCTGTTCCAAGTAAAGCTTTTGCCGCATTCCGAGCATTTGTACGGCTTTTCTCTGGTGTGGATCCTCCTGTGCATAATCAGCCGTGATCACCAACTTGCTTCTCTCACGTATCTATCTTTTTCTGACTTTGGAAATTGTCCCCCTTGACCTTTGCAGGTAATGTTTCCTTCAGTTCAACAGACTCAGTTTTTTCCAGCTGAAAACTCTCTTCCTGTTTTTCTCTCCCTCGTCTGTCACCTGCTGGGCAAGGAGAAGGGTTTTGTGGTTTTCTGGAGGAAGTTGAAACATTCTGATTGCTGGCTTGATTTGCTTTCCTTTTTAATGCTGCTTGTGATTCTCAGTTGTCCATAAGGCTGTTATTGGCATCCTTTTTGTCTGAGAGATTCACAAAAAAGCATTTGTTTAATTATTGTTTATAAAATGGCTGCACAATGAGTGAAAAGAACAAAAAAGCATACATTACAATGAAAAAGCAAACATGCCAAAAGGCTAGATTAACCTCTAACATTCATTACAATTCATCTGACACAAAGAAGACTAGAGAGATCCACGTTCAAATCATGAATTTCACTTGTTGACTTGGGTCAATCACTGATTTTTAGCACTGCAAAGCGTTACCACCAAAGATATCTGGAAATGCTGGGGGTGGATTCTACGCATTCACATAGATGCACACAGAGAATTACAGAAACACAGCTGGCATTTTCCAGCAGAGTTGCTCATCTGATTCTCCCCATGGAGGAAACGTGTTGGAAGTCCTGGCAAATCCAGCATGCCTCATTTGCATGTGAATTAGCATGCAAATTTGAGTTGTCCCACAGTGCAACTCTGAGGAAGCTGTTCGTTGCCACTCCCACTTCCTTTCCCCTCTCTTCCTTCTTCTCCACCAGAAGCAAGCACATGGATGTGTGCTGCTCTCCTCCATTCTGGGCATCATGTGGTGGGCCTGGAATTCCCCTTTCTTCCATGCAGCCCTTGGCAGCTGTAGGGCTGAGAGTTTAGGGCAAAACTAAGTATTTAGAAAGAAAAGAACAAAGGAACTTCATCTTTTCCACCAAGATGGATGTAACAGAAGCAACAATAAAGTCAGTAAGAAATTCTTTTACTTATCTCAACCTAATGTACCTAAGCATGTGATTCTTTATGCTTGGGAGGGCTGAATGTGTAAGAGCAATAACCTGTGTTTCTCTGGCATGCTCACTGAAGTTATTTTAAGATAATTCTTTTTCTGTGCCAGCTTCTAAGCTGTGTTAAGCTCTGCTCCATTTTAGTGGTTCTAGCAGGCCACTAAATTGGTTTCAAAACAAAGCAGCCCCACTCGCTCTTGGCCTCTCCTCCCGCCTGTCCTCCACTCACCTTCCGGCTGCTGCTGCTCTGACCTGGGAAGACCACAGAGCGCTCCTCCGCGCCACTCTCCTCCCAGGCGGGAGCTGCACCAGGAAGTTCCTCTGCCCTCTTCCTCTCCTCCGAAATCCCCTCTAGCAATCCAGTACTCAGCTCCCCTGCTCCCCCTCCTGTTGGATGTCAGCCACTACTGTATTGATAGCTTCCTAGGCCCAGGGGTTGCTAATTTCTAGAGTGCCATCTAGCGACCTGAGGCTGATAAACCCACTCTCCGGTCTCTACCCTAAGGCACTGGCAAGATTTGACTATGTGCCATCAAGTTGTTTTCAATTCCCAGCAACCACATCGATAGATTTTCTCCATGACGATCTATCCCTAACCTGTTCTTTCTGGTCTCCCAAGGGGGCACCCATCACCACTGCAACCAAGAAACACACAATGGAGTTTTTCTGTTTTTTATGGTCCCAATTGTACTCCTGTAAGTCACTCCAACTCCCTCTGCTTTTTCTCCCAAGGAGCTGGCTATGGACCTCATACTCCGTAGCCCATGCGCAGTGACAGCACTCCCCTGCCCAGACTCCATAATGCATGGCCACCCACCTGGCCACACTGCTGCAGTGGAATAGCAGCCACTGGCGCACCCTCCTGCACCTTGCATCAGCCACCCCCAGGCCCAACCACGCTGGCCCCTCAGCAGCCACTTTACTGCCTGCCAGCCTGCTTGTGAGCTGCCTGGGACTTGTGACTTCCTGCCGGCTTGCCCAGTGAGCTTGTTTGTTGGAAGCCGGCCAGAAGGTGCAAGGAGGTCCTCGCTTAACGGCAATGGGGACTGCATACTGCATTATGCTAAATCCAAGATGGCGACTGGAGGCAGACACTGACTGCTGCCACTCCAAGAAGGGGAGATTTCCAACCTGCGTGGAGTTTTGGGGCTTCTTCCGGCTTTGACTATCAGCCCCTCACCCAATCACTGGTTGGATTGGTTGGGGAGAAGTCTCCTGACTTTAATATTTCGAAGAAGTCTCCCGGCTTTATACCCTCAACGCCCCCAGCTGTAATACCTTGGGCTGCCGGAGGGGACGAACGGAGGTGGACAGAGCGGTTGAGGCGCACTGTGCTTTTGGTGCTTGGCGGATCCTGGTAGGTCCGGCAGGCCCGGGGATAGACCCTGAGGATTTTGGGTGGCCTGGGCGGACTGGAACTGGGCAACGTGACACACGGCGGCCCAGGTGGGGTGGAGGAGCGGCCTAGCGTTTCCCTGACCCCTGGCGGCTCGGTGGACCCCAGCGAACAGCACAGTGGAGTCGGCTCAGCAACACGGTGGCCTTGCAGCGAGGAGCAGCAGACTTGGCATCTTTTCTGAGCCCCGGCATCTTCCCTGGCGTTTTCTCTGGGCCCTGGCAGCGAGCCCTTGGTGGAGTGGCTGACGATAGGGGCAATGAGTGTTGGGACTTTAGGCCCTGGTGCCAGAATCCTCTGGACGAAGACCTTGGTAGTGGGGGGGGGGCGGTGAGCCTTTATGGTTTCTGGCCCCTTACTGAAGCCCTCAAGATGGGGGAAGGGGGATTGAGTAGGGCTGGGTCGACGGCTTCCAACCGCAGAAGAGATATAGTGACGGCTACGGTCATTGGCGTGTAGGCCTCCGTGGTGTGGAGTGGGGAGTTAGTCTAGAGTGTGGGTCGTTCCCCTAACTGCCTAGGTAGTTAATAGGGTCCCTCCAGTGTGCGTGTGGTATAGTATGCATGTGGTACTCCCTTCTGAGTGTGAGAGACTTGGGGGGAGTCCAGAACTGTGTGATTGTGTGTAAAGGTGCTCACCCCTGTGTGAGACAGGAGGTGGGCAGGAACGGATGAAGTGCCTCCCCGTTGACCAGTGAGAGAGGCTGGGGGGGGGCACAGGGAGAGGCTGGGGGCATTGGTTAGGCTCCCGCAATGCCGAGAGCGTGAGCTGGTGCGCTGTAGGGCTGGCCACTGCCCTGGGATTGATCGAGTGTTGGAGATGTATGAGTGGAGGAGGAGACCCTTATTTCCACCCAGGGTTCCTGAAGGTCTGGGAGTGGAGGCAACTGGGCTATAGGGCGGGGTGTACTATTGAGGTGGTGACAGGTCGGGGATGTTATGACAGGAACCGGAGGTCAGGCCATCTTCGGGGAAGACGCCCCCGGTGTTTGTTACCGGTGGCGTGTTCCGGCCCTCCGGGTTCAGACCCAGGCCCTGGTCAGCGGATTCTTGAGGGCCCTGGTCTCTGGCTGCTGCTTTTGAATGCCAGGTCAGTAAACAACAAACCCCCCTTATAAGTGACTTGATCACAGAGGAGGGGGCAGACCTGGCGTGTATCACTGAGACCTGGCTGGGTCAGAAAGGAGGGGTAGCCCTTTCAGAAATGTGCCCAGCCGGGTTTCAGGTGTGGCACCAGCCGCAACACCAGGGCAGGGGAGGTGGGGTGGCAGTTGTCATCCAAGAAACTCTAGTGGCCTTCAGGGGCCCTGCTCCACAGGTGGCCGGTTGTGAGACCCTGTTTTTCAAGTTGGGTTCCTGAGAACAGTTGGGAGTGTTGCTGCTGTACCAGCCTCCCTGCTGCATGGCAACCTCCCTGCCTGAGCTGCTTGAGGCCGTCTTGGGGCTGGCGGTGGAGTTCCCCAGGCTTATGGTCTTGGGGGACTTCAACCTGCCTTCCCTGGGGCGTGCCTCGGATGCAGCTCAGGAGTTCATGGCTACCATGGCAGCCATGGGCCTGTCCCATATTATTCAGGACCCAACTCGAGACAGAGGCCTCACTCCGGACTTGGTTTTCTTGTCGGAGCAGTGGCAATGTGATCTGAGGGGAGAGGTAGATCTGTCCCCATTGTCATGGTCAGATCATGCCCTGGTGACCCTGAGATTCTCCTATGCTGCCCCCCTCCGCAGGGAGGCAGGACCTATTTGGCTGGTCCACCCCTGGCGACTGATGGACCCAGTGAGGTTTCAGAGGGAGCTGGGGGTTATACCTGAAGATCTGCTGCACAGTCCAGCGGAGGCCCTGGCTGCTACCTGGAATAGGGAGGTGACCGGGGCCTTGGACAGGATCGCGCCTATGCGACATCTCTTGCCTCATCCAACCCGACATTCCCCATGGTTTACGGAGGAGTTGAGAGTTTTGAAGAGGCTTAAGAGACGTCTAGAGGTCCGCTGGAGGAAGACAAAGACCGAATCCGACCAAACACAGGTTAGAGCCGCCATTAAGGCCTACCTTGTGGCGGTGTGGCGAAACGCCAATATTTCTCCGCTCTTATTGCATCCACAGAATGCCGCCCCACGACCCTGTTTAAGATCACACGTACCCTTTTGGGGAAGACGGGCCCAGTGGCCCACCTACAGGGCCATGCGGAAGAGTTTTCTGAGCATCTGCAGGATAAAATTGCTCAGATTTGCTCCAAGTTGGACTCCAAGTGTGAAGCAGGTCGGTGGAGATGCCAAGGGAATGTTCTTGCCCAATTATCTGGGAAGTTTGATCCTGTTGGACCGGAGGAAGTGGACAGGATCCTCTGGATTGTGAATGCCACCACCTGTCATTTAGATACATGTCCCTCCTGGCCAGTGAAGGCAGCCCGGGAGGTGACATGTGGTTGGTTCCAAGCGATGGTTAATGCATCCTTGAGAGAGAGGGTGTTTCCGGCCACCTTTAAGGAGGGGCTGGTGCACCCCCTCCTGAAGAAGCCATCACTGGACCCAACTGTGCTGGACAATTTTCGTCCAGTCTCCCACCTCCCCTTTTTAGGGAAGGTGGTTGAGAAGGTGGTGGCATTGCAACTCCAGAGGTTTCTGGATGAAACTGATTATCTGGACCCCTTTCAGTCAGGTTTCAGGCCAGGATATGGGACAGAAACGGCACTGGTCGCACTTATGGATGATCTCTGGTGGGAGCAGGATGGAGGTAGTGCATCCATCCTGGCTCTTCTTGATCTCTCAGCCGCTTTCGATACCATCGACCATGGTATCCTTTTGGGACGGCTCAGGAAGCTGGGGTTGGGCGGTGTAGTTCTGCGCTGGTTCACCTCCTTCCTCCAGGGCCGTTTCCAATCGGTGGTGATTGGGAGCAAGAGATCTGACCCTCGGCCCCTCCATTGTGGGGTGCTGCAGGGTTCAGTTCTCTCTCCTCTCTTATTTAACATCTACATGAAACCACTGGGTGAGATCATCTGTCTCCATGGGATGAGATACCATCAGTATGCTGATGATACTCAGTTATACATCTCCATCCCAGGTGAGGTAAGTGATGCGGTGACTGCCCTGTCTCAGTGCCTGGGGGCCTGGATGGGGAACAACAGGCTTCAGCTGAACCCTGGTAAGGCAGAGTGGCTGTGGATTGACAGCTCCTCGGTGTCCGGAAAATTGTCATCTTTAGTCCTGGATGGGGTGGCACTGCCCCAGACCGACCCGGTGCGTAATCTGGGGGTTCTCCTGGACTCATGACTCCTGCTCACAGAGCAGGTGGCAGTCGTGGCCAGGAGGGCCTTTGCTCACTTTCAGGTTGTGCACCAGTTACGCCCGTTCCTGGAGTAAGAGGCCCTCCAAACAGTCACTCATGCCCTTGTCATCTCTCATATTGACTACTGCAATGCGCTCTACATGGGGCTACCCTTGAAGAGTATCCGGAAGCTTCAGCTGGTCCAGAATGCAGCCGCGCGGGTTATTTTTGGTGCCCCTGGATTGGGACATATAACACCTTTACTGCGTGAGCTGCACTGGGTGCCAGTTTGCTTCCGGGTCCAATTCAAGGTGTTGGTTATAACCTTTAAAGCCCTACATGGCATGGGGCCAGGTTACCTGAGGGACTGTCTCATCCCCATAACATTGACCCGCCCCACCCGGTCAGGCAGAGAGGGCATTTGCAGACCCCGTCTGTAAGAGAATTCCAACTGGCGGGGTCCAGGAAACAGGCCTTCTCTGCAGTTGCCCCCGCCCTTTGGAACATCTTGCCCGCAGAAGTGACGCAGGCGCCTTCACTTCTGACCTTTAGGAGGGCCCTGAAAACCTGGTTCTGCCATCTTGCACGGGGCACGCAGGTGGGCGACCATCCATGGGGTTGGCTTGCGCCTTAGAGCCCCTCCCACCTGATCGGAATTTTTAACCTCTTGGATTCTATACTTATTTATTGCATTTTATATCTGTAATTGTTTTTATAGATGTTAATTGTTGTTGTTATAGTCTTGATTTTATTGATTTTATTGTAAACTGCCCAGAGTCCCCCTTTTGGGGGAGATAGGCGGTAGCAAAATTTGAATAATAAATAAATAAAACTGAAAGTCCTCCTCCAATTCTGAGACGTCCCTCCTGAAACTGTCCTGTCCTACTTGACACGAGGCACCTTGCATTTAATTTGAGAGCTGGTTTTAAGCCCCCTGTCATTGAATGGTTTTCTCCAAAACTTCGGAAGGCGCAAGAGTTCCAAAAGCTTGGTGGGAGGGAACCCATGACTGGGATCTACTACTAGAAGGATCTAACGTGTTCCAAAGAAACAGGCCCAACAAAGGAGGAGGAGGAGTTGTGTTGTACGTAAAGACTTACTAGACCTGTAGAGAAATACATGGCATCAAAGACGAACGCCTTCTTGGAGGCATCTGGGTGAGTATCAGGGGAAAAAGAAATGACACCGCCATAGGGGTGCACTACAGGCCACCCAGCCAAGCAGAGGAGATAGATGAAGGCTCTGCAAATCAGTCGGCGGAGGTGTCCAGGAAACACACCGCTGCAGTAACGGGGGACTTTAACCACCCTGGCACCTTTATCATCCAAAGGGTGGAAGAGGGGACTAGAGGGTCAGCGATGCTGGACCTAATACTTACTAATAGGGATGAAATGGTTGAAGGAGTGGAAGTTGTAGGGACTTTGGGGGAGAGTGACCGTGTCATGCTAGGATTCAGCATCATGCAGGCAAGGGGAACGGAACCAGGTCAGACTGGTCTTCTGGCTTTGAAGAGAGCTGACTTCAGCAAACTGAGAGCAAGAACAGGAAGGATTCCACGGATGGACATCCTAGAGGGGAAAACAGTTCAGGATGCTTGGGAAGTTCTAAAAAACAAGATAATAAAGGCCCAAAGAACAATACCACAGAAAGAAAAGCAAGACACAAGGGGCCTGGAGGCTCAATCCTACGAAGAACAGCTACAGCAACTGGGCATGTTTGGCTTAACGAAGAGAATACTCTCTTAACGAGAGTAACCATGTCACCGAGGGAGACATGATAGCCGTTTTCCAGTACTTGAAGGGCTGCCACAGGGAAGGGGGCGTCCGTGTATTCTCCATGGCACCTGAGGGTAGGAGAAGAAACAAGGCGGGGAAGCTCGTCAGAGGGAGATCCAACCAGGAAATAAGGAGGAGCTTCCTGACTGTGAGAACTCTTAAGCAGTGGGATTGGGCCAGGAGACCGCCAAGGTCCCTCCAACCCTGTGATTTTGTGATTCTAAGCAATAGCCTTCTAGATGCGTTATGACTTTTTTTTAAAAAAGAGTTCACCTTCCCCATTAAAAAAAACTGCTCAACATTTAGCTGGCTGAGGGAAATTAAGCAGAGCTGCACAAGTTGATATTTGGATGGAACATCACTAGGAAATCTCCAAGCTATACACTAAGTTAGGGAGTCAAACAAACCTCAGAAGAGGACACTGGCAAGAAAGCCACCCAGATGCCATTCGGAGTGAAGCCTGACTCCAAGAATCCTTGGTTTCCAAAGCTGTCAGAAAGCTCTCCTTATTTTAGCGGGTGTAAAAAGGGCAGAAAGCTTCTTCTCCAGTGTAAATTCTACAGCTCATAAAAGAACTAAACATAAAATTGAAAAGCTCCATGTGTGGTGCTGTTCAGTGAGGTGGGCTGACCTGAATGAGGACGGGAGCCTGCAGCAATCAACCAGGAAGGGCACCTGGACAGGTAAGAGAGGCAGATCCAGGTGCTGCATCTCAAAAGATGCCCCCTGGCCAGGGCTGCCCATTGGCCAAGCCCAGGATGCCTCTCAGGTATCTGTCACCGGGCCTCCAACCACCCCTTGCCTCCTCCTAGCAGGGTTCATGCCCATGGAGGGGGCACCTCTAACCTACCTGCCCTCTGAACTGAAGATCCTCCTCTTCTGCCCCTCCAGACCTTTGGGACCTGATCATCCCCGGCAGCGACAAGGTAACGTGGGAAACTTTCCGGAAAACATCAGTTATATTCAAACGCCTGGCTCAGTCTGAAAAGCTGCTCTTTGATGCCTTCGGCTCTGGGGCTGCCACAGACTAACTCAGTTCTTCCCCCAACATGCGGAGAGTCCCTTCTTCTGAGTAGGACGGTCGCCCTCCTGGCTTCCTTCTCCCATTTTCAGGGTTTCCATCTTTAAAATGAGGCTTTTCCACCGGTAGAATTCAGTGTCCCCAAGGGTGAAATGACATTCGGCACGGGCACTGCAGGACTCCACCCCAATGTTCCATGTCACATCTCCAATCGAGCGGAGGGAATTTCATGCAACCCCCTTTCCCAACCGGGATCAGCAATAAGGGGAAAAACCTCACATGGGAACATTTTCTCTATCATTAACGGCACTAATTTGCAGAGATTTCAGATGGGGACGGATCGCAAAAGTCAAGAGGAGGCCACAAGGCTCAGTATTAACGTCCACTTTGGTTGGCAGCAACGTATTTAAGCCCATTGTAGAAGCTTTTTGTTTGTTTACTCACAAGAAGGGAACACATCATAGAATACAGAGTATATTTTGAATAGAATTAACGTATCTTTCGTTAACACTGCAGAGCCAACCACTAAATATGGGGAGAAATTCAAGAACAGTATGAGAACAAGATACTGGCGGTCCTGATCAGGGCTTCTCGATCTGTATCTTCTAAGAGAAAAGTCCCGACTGCAGGATGGACCTTTCTATAAATGCAAGGACACCATCCATATCCAAGAGGATGTAGCACGACAGTGGGCAATGCCCCCAAAATGGCAAACCTATAAAAATAAATCCTTAGGGAAAGAAGCGTTCGCAGCTCCTGCCCATAACAAAATGGGATGTCATAACAGGTGTGCACAAAAATACGGCACCAAAAAAGAGCGAGAGAGTGGAAGGAGGAGACAATTAAATGTAATTTGAATATTTTAAAGCTTAACAACTTTGCAGAGGTTTACATTCAAAGCCACTCGGACCTTGAGGCTCAGGACAAAAGAGCCTCTTGCTTCCTCCCCACCCCCGGCCTGGTCCTGGTTGTTGGCTGTCCTTCTGCAAAGGGATCATATGGAAAGTGATCTACTAGGGGGAAAAAAAGTATTATAATCTGGTCACTGAACTGTGTTCCTGAAATGAACAAGCCTTGAATTCTTTGGTGTCTTCTGAACTCAGCAAAATCAGGATCATTCATCTGCATAGCTAAAATGCCATTTAATGGTTCCAAATAATTCTCCTCTCTTTACTTTTGGGAAAATATAAAAAGAAGCCCTGAGAGAGGGGTGGAAGAAATGGAAACATCTCCCATGTCTTGGGAAGGGAGCTTTGCCCTACCTTGGTCCCACGTTCACAGCAACTCTAACACTACCCAGTTTTTTCCTTCTCAAGAGCCATAAATGGTTCTTACACAATGCATTTCTAGACATGAAACATCTTCCACTGTGCAGTTCTTCTCTCCCACCTCCACCACCGAGGGGGATGCGACAAAAGGCTCAGCCTCTTGGTGCTGCTGTCACCCACAGCCATCCAAGGCTAACAAGCAGGCACCTCCAGGCAAACACGATCACAGCAGGGGCTGTTCCTACACCTGGAGATCCTACGCTGAAAACCACGATGCCTTTTCTCCTCAGCTCACGATTCCTGCAGCTCTTAATCGTGTTCAACTGCAAGGCAGAACAGCCTCTCCATCTGAAACTTTACAGGGCTTTTGTCACTGCCACAAACATCCCTAATATATTCCCTCATAAAATCTGAGTGCTCCTCTCTTTTTTCCATGTGTCTTTTTGGAGCTGCAGCAGCTTATTGGGAAGTTCTGGCGATAGCAAGATACATGTATTTGCCTTTCTCAAACTAAAATTTTCCATTTTTTTCCTCCTCCCTCATGTCTAATACTAAAACATGTTTGACTAAAAAGAATCAGGCCAGAAATAAAATACTTTTCAGCTGGAGATTCTGATCTTTCGGAGATCAGAAGTCAAATTCAAGCCTTCTCTAGACTCAGCGCTTTCTGCCTCATGTGCATTTCCTTGTGTCTGCTAAGGGAGAAATTTTTTGTAAAGCACCGTCCACAGTCTGGGCATTTGAATGGTTTCTCTCCTATGTGTAAAACTACGTGATTTATAAGACAAGACCTAAGACTAAAATCTTTCCCACAATCTGGACACTCATAGGGCTTGTCTCCTGTGTGAGTCCTCTGGTGTCTAACCAGAATGGAATTCTGACTGAAACTTTTCCCACAATCCGGACACTCATACGGTTTCTCACCTGTGTGAGTCCTCTGGTGTCTCACCAGGTGGGAATTCTGACTGAAAGTTTTCCCGCAATCTGGACACTCATATGGTTTCTCCCCTGTGTGAGTCCTCTGGTGTTCCACCAGGCTGGACTTCCAACTGAAAATTTTCCCACAATCCAGACACACATATGGTTTCTCTCCTGCATGAGTCCTCTGGTGTATCCCTAGGCTGTACTTCCAACTGAAACATTTCCCACAATCTGGACATTCATAGGGTTTCTCTCCTGTGTGAGTCCTCTGGTGTTTCACCAGATTGGACTTCAAACTGAAACTCTTCCTACACTCCAGACACTCATACGGTTTCTCTCCTGTGTGAGTACTCTGGTGCATCACCAGGTGACAATTGTGACTGAAACTTTTCCCACAATCTGGACACTCATATGGTTTTTCTCCTGTGTGAGTCCTCTGGTGTTTCACCAGGCTGGAATTCTGACAGAAACTTTTCCCACAATCTGGACACTTATACCGTTTCTCTCCTGTGTGAATCCTCTGGTGTTTCACCAGGCTGGAATTCCCACTGAAATGTTTCCCACAATCCGGACACTCATACGGTTTCTCCCCTGTGTGAATCCTCTGGTGTTTCACCAGGCTGGAATTCCCACTGAATTTTTTCCCACAATCCAGACACTGATACAGTCTCTCTCCTGTGTGAGTCCTCTGGTGTTTCACCAGGCTGGAATTCTCACTGAAACTTTTCCCACAATCCGGACACTTATACGGTTTCTCTCCTCTGTGTATCCTCTGGTGTTTCACCAGGCTGGAATTCCCACTGAAACGTTTCCCACAATCCAGACACTCATACAGTTTCTCCCCTGTGTGAATCCTCTGGTGTTTCACCAGGCTGGAATTCCCACTGAAATTTTCCCCACAATCCAGACACTGATACAGTCTCTCTCCTGTGTGAGTCCTCTGGTGTTTCACCAGGCTGGAATTCTCACTGAAACATTTCCCACAATCTGGACACTCATAGGGTTTCTCTCCTGTGTGAGTCCTCTGGTGTTTCACCAGATTGGACTTCAAACTGAAACTTTTCCCACAATGTGGACACTCATATGGTTTCTCTCCTGTGTGAGTCCTCTGATGTTTCAACAGTTCGGACTTCCAGCTGAAACCTTTTCCACAATCCTGACATTCATATGGTTTCTCTCCTTTGTGTGTCCTCAGGTGCATCACCAGGTGGGAATTCTGATTGAAACCTTTCCCACAATCCGGACACTCATACGGTTTCTCTCCTGTGTGAGTTTTCTGGTGTATCACCAGGTGGGAATTCCGAGTGAAACTTTTCCCACAATCTGGACACCCATATGGTTTCTCTCCTGTGTGAGTCCTCTGGTGTCTCACCAGGTTGGACTCCCAACTGAAACTTTTCCCACAATCCGGACACTCGTATGGTTTCTCTCCTGCATGAGTCCTCTGGTGTTTCACCAGGTCAGACTTCCAACTGAAACTTTTCCCACAATCCGGACACTCATATGGTTTCTCTCCTGTGTGAGTCCTCTGGTGTATCACCTGGTGGGAATTCCGACTGAAACTTTTCCCACAATCTAGACACTCATATGGTTTCTCTCCTGTGTGAGTCCTGTGGTGTCTCACAAGGTGGGAATTCCAACTGAAACTTTTCCCACAATCTGGACACTCATACGGTTTCTCCCCGGTGTGAGCCCTCTTGTGATTCACCAGGGTGGCATGCTTGCTAAAGCTTTTCCCACTTTGAGAACACTGGTAGGGCTTCTCGCCAGTGTAGGTCCTCTTGTGCATAATCAGCTGTCATCTATGCTTTCCCCACAATATAAACCTCTGTGGGGCTTTTCCACCACTGCTATCCTTGGATTCTCGAGATCAAAATGATTTTTGATCCCTTGTTTGGTGGTGCTTTGATTCAAGCCACTGTTTCCTTCCTCACAGGGTGAGGCTTGTGTTACTCTCTGCCCTCGGTGGCTATCCAGGTGACCTCTTCTTCCCCACTGATTTCTAGATATTTCCCACATTTTCTGAATTTGAAAATTATTCTGTTTGACCTTTTCATGGAATATTTGAGTTCCACATGATCAATTTTTTCCAGCTCAAAAACTCTCTTCCTGTTTTCTCTCCCTCGTCTGTCACCGGCTGGGCAAGGAGAAGAGTTCTGGGGTTCTCTGGAGAAAGTGGAAAAGATTTGATTGCTTGTTTGATTTACTTTCCTTTTTAATGCTGCCTGTGATTCTCAGTTGTCCAGAAGGCTCTTATGGGCATCCTTTTTGTCTATAAGATTCACATAAAAGTGTTTAATTATTATGAAATGGCTGCACAACATGTGAAAACAAGAACAAAATGCAGATTACAATAAAAAAGCAAATGTGCCAAAAGGCTAGATTAACTTCTAACATTCCTTATGATTCATTTGACACACAGAAGACTAGCGAGATCCGTGTTCATATCCTGACATTCACTTGCTGGCTTGGGTCAATCACAGATTCTTAGCACTGCAAAGGGGTATCATCAAGGATCTCTGGAAATGCTGGGGATGGATTCTACACATACACAGATATGCACACAGAGAGAAATACAGATAGACACACGTACGAATGTATGTATGTAGAAAATCCATGTGAATTTCAGCCTGCAAAACGTCCCAGAAGCGGGTATGGTCAATATTTTGGGGCTACTTTGAGAGGGCTGGGGGGCTTCAACCGATGAAATGGTGCCCAAAGCCTCTGCAAGATTTAAAGCACCAGTTTTGTCCATTCAACTCCTCAGCTCAAAATAAGAAAAGAGCACAAAATCCTGTCCACAACCACTCTTGGGACATCACGATACAATATAGGTAGTCCTCCTTTCTGACTGCAATTGGGACCGCAATTTTGTCACTAAGCAGCTCGGTCATTAAGTCACTCTCCAAGTGAGATGGGTGGGGAATGAATTGGATATATAAATAAAAAAATAAAGGTGACATTACGTGAATTTGCTGATTTACAACTTCAGTTCTGGCTGCTGTTATTAAGCAAATTACCATGGGTGATATTAGCATTTGAGGAGGTCATCCATGCCTTCTTTTCAAGTTCAAGAAACCATGTTTTCCTTTTACCCAAAACCCTTTCTTCCTTTTACGTGCAAAAAATAGCCTTTTCAGCAACTACACAACAGAAAGTCCTTGAATACACTTGCAAGTTTTAAGATGATACAAACCCGGCCAGGAAAGGGAGTGACAGAACCCATACATTTGCCACTTTGGGAATGTTACCTAGATTCAATGTTTCCTATTGTCCAATTCTCGCATGTAATCAATGTCTGTTATTGTTTGATTGCTTGCCTTATGACGTATCACGTCTACTGAATGTATGTGTCATTTGTCTCTGTACCCTATAAAAGGACTTGACCCCCCCCCTTAACAAATGCTTTTGCTTTTCCCTGAATTGCTCTGTGATTCCTGTTTTCAGGTAGGCAAAATTCACTTTGCAAAGTCATATGCACCCAAATTGAGGGACCAGGTTTTTATCAGCTCCAGCCAAACTCGGGGTGCCTCAGTTTCTAGGCAACAGTGTCACATGACCGTGACTTGCGGCTTCCTGCTGGATTCCCCATTGATTTGGCTGGTCAGAAGCCGGATCTGAAGGTGGCAAACAGCAATCATGGGAGTGCAAGACGCTGTCACCGTCGTCAATGTGCGTCGGTTGCCAGCACCCACATCGCTTGGAGGGCCACAAGTTTCAGGACCAGTTGGAAGACTCCTTTTCAGCGCCATCCTGACTTTGAATGGTCACTAAAGAAGTGGTATGCGAAGACTACCTCTGCACCTGAACATCCCAAATGGTCCTGAATGGCTATTTAAAAAAAAGTGCTGGGTTAAGCAGAGTTGATTAATACACGGATGGGAGAGTCTGTTGGCTAGTCTTGGAAGTAGAAAAACATCCCAGGAGACGGCAGTGGCAGGTCGGTCCCAGATTCTTGCCAAAAAAACAGCATCTTCATAAAATCACAAGGAGTAAGCACTGACGTGAAGGAGACTCTTTAAATCTCCCGACCGCCAGAAAAGCCACTTTTGCCACTTGGACTTTTTGTCTTTTTTATATTATTTATTATTGTAATTTTATACTTTATATTTTATGATTGTTGTCTTAATTGATTGCTGTAAACCGCCCAGAGTCCCCCGATGGGAGGAGATGGGCGGGGACAAATTGGATGGATGGATGTGCATGCACCACTTTCAAAGCGCGCAGCACCGGAGGAAGAAAATGCGGGGTGGGGAGGAATAAGGAGCAGTCGGCATTTTGCAGCGGAGTTGCTCCTCTGATTCTCCCCCGCGGAGGAAACGAGGCAGCCCCGCTCGCTCCCAGCCTCGCCTCCCTCCCGTCCGCCGCTCACCTTCCGGCCGCTGCTACTCCGACCCCGGGAAGACCACAGAGCGCTCCTCCGCGCCACTTTCCTCCCAGGCTGGAGCCGGAAGAGGAAGTTCCCCTGCCCTCCTCCTCCGACATCCCCTCTAGCAATCCAATACTCTATTGTTTCAGCTCCCCCTCCCGTTGGATGTCGGACTTCAGCAACCACCGACTGCGCTACTGGATTGACAGTTTTCTAGGCGGGGTGGTTGCTTTTTCCTAGAGCGCCAGCTAGCGACACAAGGCTGAAAAACCCACTCGTCCGGTCTCTACCCTAAGGCGTTGGTGGGATTTTTTTTTGGTTGATTATGTACCATCAAGTCCTTTTCGACTCCCAGCGACCACATCGATAGATTTTCTCCATGAAGTTCTATCTCTCTTTCGGGTCTCCCAAGGGCGCACTCTTCGTCACTGCAACTGAGCAAAAATGTCCTTTGCAAGAAGCAGGAAGTAAACCAAGGGAAAGGATCCTGGGGGGAAATGGTGTGCAGACAGGCAACGACAAAGCACCCCTCCCTTTCATTGCGGAGCTTAAATCTCGCTAGAGGGCAGAATTACTCTGCGCAGCTTCCCAATTCCCAGAGGAGTTCGCTTTCAGCCTTGAGGATTCCCAGGCGGCTTGGGCACAACACTTGGCAGGCACCAGCTTGCAGATCAAAAGGTGATCAAAAGATTCCTGCGCTTTTGCGGGGCTTGGCTCTCGGTGGAGATCAAACCCTCTCTACCTCCTAAAACTTCGTGCCTGATTTCCCAGGGCTCAAAAGGATTTAGGACCTGGGAGCCCCAACAGGCCACAGGCTCCAAGGGAGCCAGCTTCACTCATGCTGGCCAGGGCTGCTTCAAAGCGCGCCCAGGGTCTTGGAGCCGGTGTTCCCAGCAAGCCGGCTTTGTTCCTGCAGGAGGAGATTCTAAAACTGCTAAAGGCTCAAAGCCATGTGCACCTCTAAATTCGTTTGCACAGGAATCTTCCTTAGGTCAAAGCGAGAGTGACACGTATGGGGCAGGGCCCCCAAAAGGGGGGCTAAGAAAGAGGGGGAGACTATCTCTGTATGGGAATGAAACTGATAAACATTCCAAAGAAATATTTCAAAGGGTTGTAGAAAGGGTGGTAAAAATAGGCATGTCCACACAAAAGAATATAAAAAGTCACCATTCTCTTTGTCTGACACATTCCTTTTTTTTATTAGAAATTTTTAATGTAATAAAATACAGAAAACAAAAGCAAAGATAGAAAATAAGAGACAGAGAAACAATTAAGAAACTGAAAAAAACCCTCATACAGTGGCGCCTTCCACCTGTCTTTCTATCTTCTTTTAATTAAACTTAATTAAAATTTTAAGGTTAAAAGATAAAAGCTAGGAACAAATGAAAAAAGTAAAGTAAGAAAGCAAAGTAGAAAAAAGAACATAGTCAAAAGTGCAGAAAAAAGAAAATGCAGAAAAAGAAATGACTTCTGACTTTCTTTGCTACAGGTATAAGTATTCATTTCCATTAAACTCTTACTCTAAGTTTACAACAGAGCTTTCATTAATTCTCTTCTCCACTGTTATTTCTAACTATCAGATCCAGATTTCATGATTTCATTTTTTTCCGTTTCCGCAAAAAGTCCAAAGGGGGTTTCCAGGTCACATTAAAATTAGTCAATATCTTTTCTCTAATCAAAGCTGTCAATTTCTCCCTCTCAGCCAACTCCATCTACTTCACCAACCATCTGAACATTGTAGGTCATGTTCAGTCTTTCCACCTTTGGGCATATAAGAGCCTCACTGCTGTTGCCAACTACCATGAGTTCTTTCTAACTCTTTGTCCATCAGTCCCAAAAGAAACTGGACAACCAAAGTGGCAAAAAGATAATTTGAAAGTTAACTTTTTTTTTTCACTGTATCCTATTCCAAGGAATGATTTTTCTTTGTTTTTAAACCAGTACCTTGATAATTGGGAGCTTGTGCAGGGAAAACCCTTGGCATTAAACTTTTACGGAACAGTTTTGCATTAAAAATAGTTGATCCAAACTCTGATTTAGGTTTCCGACGGGTCCCCTCCACATTTGTGACCTGGGGAAAGTGGACCTTTGCCCTCGCCTTTTTTAAAAGAGCCCAGTCAAAATAGCATCCTCCATCTGTAGGAGTGGGGTTAGGAGGGTCTGAAGTTAAAAGGCTGAAAGAAATCTTTACGGAAAGTGAAAGCTATAAAAGGGAAGGGGACAGACGCAGAGCAATTCGGTGCCTGGGGACAGACGTGGGATTCGGACTGCTGGAGGAATACTGAAAATTGGAAAGGGGAGAATGGAATGGAATGGAAGGACCAGAAGAAGCAGGGATGGCTGGATGGAATTCTAAACAGAAACACGCCATGCAACATTCTATCCCAACAACTCAAGCCTGTTTGGAGCCCAGCCAACCTGGCTATTGTGCCCACACCAGTCTCTGCTTCCTCAAAATGCACTGCACACAGTTGTTAGTGCTCCCAGGCCCGTCCCTTGACCTGAAATCCTTTTATCTTTTTGCATAAATCACAAGAACCCCCTTTATCTCTTTGGAAAGCCAGAGAGATCTTTTTCCTCCATGCACTGAAAAAGATTCATCATGCAAAGCAGAGATCCAGCACAGTCTCATTTGGTAAGCGCCATGTTTGACTTACATTGGGAAGACTCAATTTCAAATTGCAGCTCAGTAACAAGCAAGTAGGATTGATCCTTCTCTCTCTCTTTTTCACAATAATATTAGTGATGAATGAAAAAGAAGGCATTGTGCATGAATCAAAAAGAAATCCGGAAGAGAAACAAATACTAAGCAAATGAATTGAAACATCTGATCTGGAGATGAGAACAGACAACCTGTCCAGTTTGGGGGGCATTAGAGCCTTTCACGATGCAACTAATGGTCCTCATCAACCAGGGTACCTTTAGAAACACTGGACAGGAACAGCACCCAGGCAGGGCAATGCAACAATTCTTACTGCCTTGGAGAGGTTACTACCTGCTAGCAAAGGTCATTACACCCCCTTTACTAACAGAACAGTTTACTACAGGAAGTCCTTTAATAACCTGCAGTCACTACTATATCTCAAATGCAATGCAGGTAGTCCTCAGTTACCAACCACAATGGGAACCGGCAGCTCCGTCGGTAAGCGACACAGTTGTAAAACAAAACGTCACATGACTGCACTGACTTCTGACGGCAGTTCCAGTTGTGGCCATTAAGCGTGATGTCACCCACAGTTAAGCATGATGTCGCATCATCGAAAGTTGCACCTTCCTGCTGGGTACTCCATTGACTTTGCTTGTTGGAAGCCAGCAGGAAGGTACAAGGAGGTCCTCGTTTAACGACGGCAACTGGGACTGCTGAGGTTGCTGTTGCTAAGCGATATGGTCACCTCCCTTCACAGAGTGGCTCTATTTTCGTAGGGTTTAAATTGAGATGGGGGGGCGAATGGAAGAGGAAGACAGAATCGCTATGCAGGGACACGTAACACTGAGGCAGGCTGGAAATACCTGATCGGTTAACAATTACAAAGTGTTAAAACCCCATTGTGTTTACCTCCTTCTGAGCTCCCTCCTTGGTACCAATCAAATATATATCCCCACTCCTTTTCGCACTGAAAATGTTGCCTGGTCTGGCAATGAAACGTCTGCAAGAAAACAACAAGGCTCAGAGAGCACCAAGGAATCTACAACCATCAGAATGGAGGATTTATTAGGGGCGCTTGTGGCAGTGACAAAAGCCCTGTAAAGCCTCAGATGCAAAGGCTGCTCGGCCTTGCAGTTGAACATGAGGGGTGGGAGCTGCAGGAGTATTGAGCTCAGGAGAAAAGGCATCGTGGTTTTGAGCGTAGCATCTCCAGGTTTAGGAACAGCCCCTGCTCTCCATCGCTCCTTGGATCAGCAGCTTTCCTGGTTCCACTTCAAGGTAACAGGAGAAATCCCAGTCAGTGCCTTTCCCTTCCCTTCTCGCCGCATTTTGCCAGGTGGCTGCACCTTCATTTCATTTACTATTTATTACTCAAATTTAATTACTGCCCACCTCCCCCAAAGGAGGGACTGGACTCTCCTGCGTCCTTTTCCAAGTTGGAGACAGTGATAGATGGTTTTACGTAGATAGAACTTAAATACAAATATATTTCATATTCATATATTCTATATTTCGCCTTGGTATTGTTGGAAGGAAATCTTACCAGGTCCGTTCCGACCCGGGAATAAAAGGACTCAGGGGGTTGCTTGGACAGAGGGGATCTTTATTATCATCTTTATTTTTCTGCGACGGTCAGAGAAATCAGCTGCCGGAGGCGGCTACACTTGCATTTTCCCCAGGAGCCCTTTATATAGGGAAGCTGGGCTCTTGTTAGCCGAAAAGGCGGGAAAGCGCTCCTCTTTAATAAGAACGTCTTTGGCCCGCGTCTTGCGAGGGGGCCTCCCAAGAGGCCGTGATTGTCCGACTAAAAGACTGGAGGCGTTTTTGTGGTTGCGAACCCCGTTGCTTTGTGGTTTCTGTCCTTGAGGAAATTAGGCCCCCGCTGAGCTGCGGCTTCTGCCTGCCGGGCTGAGACTATTGAAATGGGGGGAGTGGATTTTCCTCACCCTCATCAGGGAAACCTCGGCTAGTTCCTGACATTTTGTTTCCTTAGTCTGATTAGCTTACTGGGGAATCTGTTTTACCCACTTGTGTTTTCCTGACACAATTCTATGTCCAGGTTTTCCTGTTCATATTTTAACCCTGACCTGTTGTGCTGTATTTCCCTGTGATTTCTATTCCTTTGCCTTGTCCGGAGGGGAAGTGGTTTTGGCGGGAAACAGCGTTCAGAGAAAGGCCGGGGAAAGAGAGTTCGGAAAGGACGAAGAGGGGGACGCCTTGAACCCTTCTCACAATATCTTAGAACACTTGCACTTTTATTATGGCTCTGAAACCCTGTTCTGTTTCCTCGAAGACTTGTTGGCCTCCTTACTCTTCCTTTCTCACAGGCCTTGACAGATAGCTGTTACCATAGAAACAAGATCAGGTGTACATTCCAAGGACAGAGGAAGGTATTGTTTAGTTAATGGTCAAGGGGCCCCAGGAAGGAAGGAAGGAAGGAAGGAAGGAAGGAAGGGAGGGAGGGAGGGAGGGAGGGAGGAAGAAGGTTCCTTATACGGAAGAAAGTTGAGGTGGTGTGGAATCAAGACAGGACTCAGGGCACAAATAATCAAGGCTGACCACAGTCTTTATCGATACCGCACACACCGGAGGGGTCCTCACCAAGATGGTGGGTGCCTCCCCTGCAGACAGAAGCAATGCACTGATATCTACACGCTACAGAGAAGGAAACGATGGAAGTACACACAGTCATACGATGGCGGCAGCATACATGCATATTCACAAGCAACAGAGCTCAAGTTCCGCTCTCTCCCACTTGCCTACTCTGAAGGAAGCCATTGTCCTAGTGGGAAGAAAACCCTGTGAATACAGGGATTCCTGGGCTGCTCTAGGAACGTCCTGACAAAAGTCAGCAGGAGCTGCAGAAGCTGGTGTGAGATGGCCCCAAGGCTGTTGCCACATACCCTCCTTCCTTCCTTCCTATTTCTTTTCTATCCCTTTATTATTTTTACAAATAACTCAAGGTGGCAAGCACACCTGTTACTCCTCCCTCCTCCCATTCTCCCCACAACCACCACCCTGCGAGGTGAGCTGGGCTGAGGGAGTGCATGGCTGGCCCAAAGTCACCCAGCTGGCTTTCCTGCCTCAGGCGGGACTAGAATTCACCGCCTCCTGGCTTCTAGCCCGTTGCCATCACCACCGGACACGGGAGTGACGGGTTGTGGCATTCGGTAAGCTGGCCCATTTGAGGTAGCCTGGTTCAAACCTGTTGCCCCCTGATGCACTGTTTTGCACAACTGGAGGTTACAAACCAACCAACAGACACAGGGGTTTTCGTAGAAAATAGATATATTCTTAGTAGGTTTTCTGGGGTCTAATTTATCTGTTCTTTTTATTGTAAAGGGGCTACTTGTTGGGTATTCCACTGTTCCCTTAGTGTCAGTGTTAATGGGTCTCTTTGCATCTTTGCATATTCAAATTCACTTAATATTCCTTCCTTTCTGGTCCGCACTTACTTCTTAAGCATGACATACATTATTATTAAGATCATCCTCACACTCATACCCATTGCCCCACTTTTTGCCTCCTGCGGGTTTGGGTGTACGCATGAGACATCTCCCAAAAGAAAAAATAGGAAGTCTGCGCAGGATGGTAATCAAAAGAAACAGACAAGCTGCCATAAACCCTTGCAGTAGCCAGCCAGCCATGGCTTCCACCAAGCCATTCCATTCCATTCCATTCCATTCCATTCCATTCCATTCCCTCTATTGTCCTGTTTAATCCCCCAAAGACGTCAGTATTCTGTGGCCACTAAGTATACTTTGCCCTCACTGGGGTGGATTCTAAATACTGTTTAGAATGCAAGATGTTGCATTATAGTATGGCCCCCTCAAAGATCCAGAGGCTTTTGAAGCATTTCAAGCATCTGCAGCTCCTAACCGTAACAAAATAGGACATCATAACAGGTGTGCACAAAAATATGGCACCAAAAAAGAGCAATAGACAGGAAGGAAGAGAGAATTAAATGTAATTTGAATATTTTAAAGTTTAACAACTTTGCAGAGGTTTACATTCGAAGCCACTCGGACCTTGAGGCTCACGCTTCCTCCCCACCCCCAGCCTGGTCCTGGTTGTTGGCTGTCCTTCTGCAGAGGGATCATATGCAAAGTGATCTACTAGGAAAAAAAGTATTATAATCTGATCACTGAATTGTATTCCTGAAATGAACAAGCCTTGAATTCTTTGATGTCTTCTGAACTCAGCAAAATCAGGATCATTCATCTGCATAGCTAAAATGCCACTTACCGGCTCCAAATAATTCTCCTCTCTTTACTTTTGGGAAAATATAAAAAGAAGCCCTGAGAGAGGGGTGGAAGAAATGGAAACATCTCCCATGTCTTGGGAAGGGAGCTTTGCCCTACCTTGGCCCCACGTTCACAGCAACTCTAACACTACCCAGTTTTTTCCTTCTCAAGAGCCATAAATGGTTCTTACACAATGCATTTCTAGACATGAAACATCTTCCACTGTGCAGTTCTTCTCTCCCACCTCCACCACCGAGGGGGATGCGACAAAAGGCTCAGCCTCTTGGCGCTGCTGTCACCCACAGCCATCCAAGGCTAACAAGCAGGCACCTCCAGGCAAACACGATCACAGCAGGGGCTGTTCCTATACCTGGAGATCCTACGCTGAAAACCACGATGCCTTTTCTCCTCAGCTCATGATTCGTGCAGCTCTTAATCGTGTTCAACTGCAAGGCAGAACAGCCTTTCCATTTGAAACTTTACAGGGCTTTTGTCACTGCCACAAACGTCCCTACTAAATTCTCCATTCTAATGGTTGCAGAGTCCTTGGTGCTCTCTGAGCCTTGTTGTTTTCTTGCAGACGTTTCATTGCCAGACCAGGCAACATCTTCAGTGCAAAAAGGGAGTGGACTTTGCCCTCTGTTTATATACCATACTTTGCCCTGCTTGTGTTGGTGGGGGTGTTCTTCTCTCCTTAAAAGTTCCTCGATCGGGCTGTTGTTTGCTGCTGGTTTGTTGACTGAGTTAATGCTTCCTAAATTAGGGTGTATTGTTCATCTGCTGTTAATCCCGGTGTTGATCTTTGCATATGCGGGTGTTGATTGCTTCCAGGAATTCTCTTGCGTTTTTCTGGATTTGGCTTGTTCTAGGATGCTCAGAGTTTCCCAGTTGAAGGTATGGTTGAGTCTGTCCATGTGTTGTGAGATGAAGGAGTTCTCATCATGTCTTCTGACTGCCAGTTGGTGTTCGTGGATGCACTCTGCTAGTTTTCTGCCTGTCTGTCCCACATAGTGGCTGCTGCAGTCCTTACACTCTATGATGTAGATGACTCCTGTTTTTTCTTCTTGGGCTACTGGGTCGTTTGGGTTGCGCAAGATGTTCTGCTTCAGCAAAGGATCGTTACCTTGTCGTGGTGCTGGAGCTTGAGCACCTCAATGATGCCATGAGCTAAACATGAAGGGCCACCCAAGACGGGAAGGTCATGACAGAGAGGTCAGACTAAATGCGATCCTTGGGGAAGGTAATGGCAACCCACCACAGTATTCTTGCCGTGAAAACGAAATGGATCAGTAAACCAGAGATATGTCAGTATACTATCGGAAGATGAGACCCCCAGGTCGGAAGATGGTCAAAATGCTACTGGGGAGGAACAGAGGATGAGTTTAACTAGCCCCAGACCTGATGACGCAGCTAGCTCCAAAACGAAAGGACGGCTAGCGGCCGACGGTGCTGGTGGTGAACGGCAAATCCTATTGTCATGCGCTGCCTACCTCTGAATAACGTTCAGACACTGGTTTGCAAAGCAGGCTCTGGTTTATTTCAGGGTAGGTACACCGTTGGTAGAAAAAAGCTGAGAGTGACAGGAGCGCGCCGGTGCGGGGTTTAAATACCCCGCGCCGGTCAGCGCCCCCTCGCTCTCGGTCACGTCACCCCCCTTTGTCCCATGCGTTGCCCTGCCATTGGTTGAGGGTTTCCAGGATCGCCCATCCTCAGGTTTTCATTCTTCTGCTGATTGCTTTCAGCTGGGCGATCCCCGTTGTATTGCCGCTGATGGCTTGGGTGGCTCCGTGATCCGTTTAGCTATTGTTTGTTAGCCGTTAGTCGTTGTGGGTTGATGGCTACTTAACTTGTACCCCTTCACCTATTTCCTTGTCATTGTCATGAGTGCCATTGCGCTGATGACTTTAGCTCAACGGCACTCATGACATACTGCCCCCTTTCCGAATAGTGTTCTCCCCCGGGTTTCTGGGTTTTCCCCATGGAGCTGTCAAAATGCCACATTTTTTTTTTTTTTTTTTTTTTTTTAAAGTTCCCGCCGGAGTAGTTGTCGCCCCTCCCTTTGCTCCTCCCTCTACCACGTGCCTTCCCAGGGTGTGTCCATGGTGCGCATGCTCGGGTTCTGACCTGGCGTGCGCATGCTCCAGCCACACCCTGTTTGTTTGGCTCAGTTCGGCGAGGCGAGAGGCGTGGCTGGTCGGGTGCTTCTCAGCTCCAGGTAGGGCCCTTCTTTTCTTATTTAGAGTGCGTCGCCTTTGTTGTGTCTCTTGGGCGTTGCCCCCAGGTTGCCCTGTTGACTTGCTTGCCACTCCCCCGCGGCCGGGGGGCGGGGGGAGGGTGCTGGCGATCGTTTGTCACCACCCCGTGGGCCCGGGGCGGGGGGAGTGAGTCCCGGGGGGGGGAAGGTCCACCCAAGTCGCGGGCTTGGGGGGGGCCCTTTCCCTTGGGGCACGGGAGGCGGGGGGAGGCCTGCGGGGGGGGGTTTGGTTTTGCTGACCTTGGTTGCGGTTTGTCGGGGTATGCCCGGTGAAATGCTCTGGTCAGGTCAGGCGCGTTAACGTTATGCGCCGCCACCCATTCAGGGTGGGGGAAGTGTTTCCACCTGACCAGGTAGTGTAGGGTTCCTCGTTGTTTGCGGGAGTCGAGGATGTCCCTTATCTCGAAGTGGTGTTGCCCGTCGATCATAAGCGGTGCGGGCTGTGGCGTGCTTGGGTGCCATCGGGAGGTGGTTGCCGGTTTTAGGAGGCTGGTGTGGAACACCGGGTGGAGCCTCCGGAGGTTGTGTGGCAGGTCCAGGCGTATTGCTACCGGGTTCACTATTTGCGTGACTCGGAACGGCCCGATGTACTTAGGCCCCAGTTTTTTCGAGGGTTGGGTTGACTTTAGGAACTTGGTGGAGAGATAGGCCATATCCCCCGCCTGGAACGTCGGTTGTAGGCGCCGGTGCTTGTCGGCCTGCTCTTTGTAAGCAGCCTGTGCCTCCTTTAGCGCCGCCGTGATTACTGGCCATGCTTCCGCGATCTTCCGTCCCCAGTCGCTGGCGTCCACCTGGGGTTCCGGGGGTTGAGGTAGCTCCGGGATGGGGACGAAGTCGCGCCCCGAGACTACTTCGAACGGGGTTTTCCCCGTGCTCGTGTGGACGGCGTTATTGTATGCGACTTCGGCGAACGGGAGCAGTTCAGCCCAGTCGTCTTGGTGGTAGTTCGTATATGATCGTATAAATTGCTCTAAGGTGGCATTAAGAACCTCAGTGGCTCCGTCCGTCTGCGGATGCCAAGCCGTAGACAGGGCCTGTTGGGTCCCCGTCAGCTTCAGGAAGGCCCGCCAGAATTTGGAGGTGAACTGTGTGCCCCTGTCGGTCACCACACGTGCGGGACATCCGTGTAGCCTGTACACGTGGATGAGGAAGAGTTTGGCTAGTTGTTGCGAGGATGGGACCGACGTGCAGGGGATGAAGTGGGCCTGCTTTGAGAAGTAGTCCTTCACCACCCAAATGGCCGTTTTCTTCTGGCTGGGTGGGAGGTCCACTATAAAATCCATAGAGATTTCCTCCCATGGGCGGGAGGGTTCTGCCACCCGTTGCAGTAGCCCCGCGGGTTTGCCTGGTGCCCGTTTGGCCCTAGCGCACGTTGGGCAGGACGCCACGTAGGTTTTTACGTCTCGCCTGAGCGCGGGCCACCAGAATTGGCGCCGCGTTAGGTGTAGGGTCTTGAGGAACCCAAAGTGTCCCGCTTGCTTGGCGTCGTGTGACCTATGCAAGATCGCCTGGCGTTGCGAGTCCGGGACGTAGATTCTGCCTTCCCCCCATGCCAGGTCTTGCGCCATTGTTACCTTGTCGGGGTTTGCCAGGAACCAGGGGTCGGTTTTGAGGGCGGCGGCGAGGTCCGTGCGCATTCCCCCTGGTAGTTGCGGTTGCCTTCTTTCCGTCGCCGGTTGTCCCGCCGTCGGCTGCGCCGTAGCGTCGAGCTGCCTCCGTGCGCCGCTTCGGGTGGTCACGGCCATCCCCAGTTGCGAGGCGGATAGGACCGTCCCAATGGTGTCTGGGGCGGGCTCTTCGTCTTGGGGCAGCCGGGAG
Organism: Candoia aspera; assembly: GCF_035149785.1. Lineage (NCBI taxonomy): Eukaryota > Metazoa > Chordata > Lepidosauria > Squamata > Candoiidae > Candoia > Candoia aspera. The sequence continues at coordinate 9,768,287 of NC_086154.1, read as the reverse complement.
AGGGCGTCGGCCAGAAAGTTCTTCTTTCCCGGCATGAACTTCAGCTGGAAATCAAAGCGGCTGAAGAATTGGGCCCATCGGACCTGTTTTGGGCTAAGGCGTCTAGGCGTTCGTAGGGCCTCGAGGTTCCGGTGGTCCGTCCAGACCTCGAATGGTTGGGTGGCTCCCTCGAGTAGGTGACGCCATGTCTCTAGTGCCGATTTCACCGCAAAGGCTTCTTTCTCCCAGACGTGCCATCGCCTCTCTGTCTCGGAGAACTTCCTTGACAGGTAGGCGCATGGTTTCAGGAGCCCCGTGGAGTCTTTTTGTAGCAGGATGGCTCCCAGGGAGAAGTCTGAGGCATCGGCTTGGACCACGAACGGCCGTTCTGGGTCCGGGTGCGCGAGGATTGGCTCCGTCGTGAACAGCGCTTTCAGCTTGTCGAATGCGGTCTGGCACGCGGGAGTCCAATTCAGCACTGTGCCTGGGTTCTTGGCGCGTCGGGTGTCCCCCACCCCTTTGGTTTTGAGGAGGTCCGTTAAGGGGAGGGCTATCTCAGCGAACCCCCGGGCGAAGGACCTGTAGAAATTCGCGAATCCCAGGAAGCTCTGTAGTTGCCGTCTGTTGCGGGGCCGCTCCCAGTTTAGCACCGCTTCGACTTTTGCGGGGTCCATTTCGATGCCGTCCCCGGAGATTCGATACCCCAAATAGTCTAGGCGCTCTTTGTGAAACTCGCACTTTGTGGGCTTTGCATAGAGCTGCGCCCTTCTGAGCTTGTCGAGGACTTGCCTGACTAAGGTTACGTGTTCCTCGTATGTTTTTGTGTAAATGAGGACGTCGTCGATGTAGACCAGGACCCCTTTAAACAGATGTTCATGCAGTACCTCATTGATGAGCTGCATGAACACCCCAGGGGCCCCCGCGAGTCCGAAGGGCAGTACCTTGTACTGGAACGCGCCTAGGGGGCAGTTAAACGCCGTCTTCCATTCGTCCCCCTCCCTGATTCGGATGCGATAGTACGCCTCGCGCAGGTCCAATTTGGAAAAGACTTTGCCCGTGGACAGGTGGGCGAGCATGTCCTTCACCAGGGGTAAGGGGTATTTGTTGGACAGGGAAGCCGCGTTTAGGCCCCGGTAGTCGGTACAGAGCCGTAGGGTCCCGTCTTTTTTCTCCCGGAATAAGACGGGGGCTCCGACCGGTGAGCATGCTGGCTCTATGAATCCCCTGTCTAGGTTTTTATCGATGAACTCCCGGAGGGTTGCCATCTCCTTCGGGGTCATCGAATAGATCTTTGGTCTAGGTAGGGGGACGTCGGGCAGTAGGTCGATCCGGCAATCCGTCTTGCGGTGGGGGGGTAGTTGGTCTGCCTCTGCCTCTCCGAAGACCTCGGAGAAGTCGGCGTATTGTTCCGGTAGGTCTGCTGTGGTAGCGGCGTTGTCTTGTGTGGTCGCCTCCGCTCGTCCTACCGTGGGGTTGCTTTCGCCAGCTGGTACTGGTGCTCGATACTCGCCGTCGCCGAATGTGAAGGTGCGGGTCGCCCAGTTGATCCGCGGGTTGTTTTTCGCGAGCCATGGCATCCCCAGGACTGCAATGGGCCGTCCGATGGGCGTGACTACGAACGACGTGCGCTCGGTGTGAGTGCCCATTTGCAGGGTGACCGGCTCGGTTTGTAGCGTGGCTGGTTTCCCTCCCGCTGTAGAGCCGTCCAGCTGGTGGAATGCCAGCGGCGTGGGGAGGGGGAAGCAGCGGAGGTCGAGTTTGGCGACTAGGTCGGGGTGGATGAGGTTTTTTGAGCACCCCGAGTCCACTAGTGCCGCGGCCGTGGTGGCTCCGTTGCCGGCAGAGAGTTGAATTGCTGCCAATATTACGGAGCTTTTGTCGTTTCGTTGAGGTGGTCCGCGTTGCTGTCCCACCGCCTGCTTCGCCACGCGTCTCAGAGCAAGCGGGGAGCATTTCCCGCCGGCTGGTCGGGGTCGGTATTGTCCTCTTCCCCCCAGTAAGTGTCCCAGCCCTCTTCCGGTGTCGCTGTGGCCACGGTCATTCGGCGGTGAGGGGGCGGCCCCGGGTTGGGTGGTTTGGGGCTAATTTTCGGGGCGGGCTTGGGCGCGCTGGTCGGCGGTCGGTTGGCGAAGCAATCCGCCGTCTTGTGCCCTAATTTGCCACACCTCCCGCAGGGCTCCCGGTTGAACTTCTTTTTTGGGTATATGGGGCCGGCCATCCCCCCGTGTGGTGCGGGTACCTTTTTCCCGACATAGTTTGTGTCTTCCGTGGTTGTCATCAGGAAGGTGCGGTGCGCGTGTTCGGCTTTTCCCGCGAGGTGGATCCACCCGTGTAACGTTTCTGGGTCGTCGCGGTAGAGGGCCCATTGGAGAACGTCGCGGTTGAGCCCCCTTTTGAAGATTTCCAGCAGGGTGGTCTCAGACCAGTCGCAGATCTTTCCCGCGAGGGCTTTGAACTCCAGGGCGTAGTCAGGGACCGTGCGTGTGCCCTGTTTAAGTCTCTGGAGTGCGCTTTTCGCCCGTACTTTAGCTAGGGGGTCTTCGAAGTAGGTTTTCATCTCTTTGATGAAAGCAGGGAAGGTGGCGAGGGCGGGGGAGCTGGACTCGTACAGTTGGACGTACCAGTCCGCCGCCCTGTCTTGGAGTTTGATCGCCACGGCGGCGATCTTGTCGGCCTCGGAGTCATAGGAGTGTCCGTGCCTCCCCATGAACTCCCTAGCGTTGGTCACGAAAAACGAGAGTTTTGAGGGGGTCCCATCGAAGAAGATGGGGAAGTCCTTTGGGGCCCGGGCGTTTTGTGCGGCCCCGCCTCTCGCTTCCCGGGGTGTGGTGTCGGCCGCCTGTGCCGTCTGCTGGCTCTCCGCTGGCCCGTGTGTGTTCGGTGCTTCGCTCGGGGTGTGGGCTTGTGCGGGGACGTCGTTGGGTGGCGCGGGGGGCATGAGCGCCTGGAGCATGGTCCGGAGTTCCGTCAGCTGAGCCCGCATGGCCGCGAGTTCAGCTCGTGCCTCCTCGTCCACAGCCCGCGCCGCCGCTGGGGCCGGTTCCGTTGGCGCGTCCTCGGGGGTGGGTTGCCGGTGGGGTTCATCGTCCCTCCGCCGCGGGTCCGCTTCCTCCTCCGTCTGATGGGTGTCTCCGTCGTCCTCCTCCGTGTCGAGCATCGTGGGGCTGTCGCTCCACGCCCGTTGCTGGGGTGCGATGTGGGGCGCGGGGTCCTCCGCTGGTTTCGGAAGTCGTGCTGCTCCCTCCCGCGGTCGGGTTGCCTCCGTCGCCATCTCCCCTTGGGGTTGGAGCTGAGGCTCGGGTCGGGTGGGGTGGGCGTCCATGGCTCCGGGAGTCCGCGGTGCCTCTGGCCTCGGTCGGTCCTCCTCTGTCTCTTGCCGCGCGGCTCGCCCTCCTTGCCCGCGTCGTTCCGGCCTCATCTTGCTGGTCTTCTCGCCGTCTACTCCTCCCGCAGCTCGTTGTCGTCCGGTGGGGCTCGGCGAGGCTGAGTTTATCACTCTCAGCTTTATGTCATGCGCTGCCTACCTCTGAATAACGTTCAGACACTGGTTTGCAAAGCAGGCTCTGGTTTATTTCAGGGTAGGTACACCGTTGGTAGAAAAAAGCTGAGAGTGACAGGAGCGCGCCGGTGCGGGGTTTAAATACCCCGCGCCGGTCAGCGCCCCCTCGCTCTCGGTCACGTCACCCCCCTTTGTCCCATGCGTTGCCCTGCCATTGGTTGAGGGTTTCCAGGATCGCCCATCCTCAGGTTTTCATTCTTCTGCTGATTGCTTTCAGCTGGGCGATCCCCGTTGTATTGCCGCTGATGGCTTGGGTGGCTCCGTGATCCGTTTAGCTATTGTTTGTTAGCCGTTAGTCGTTGTGGGTTGATGGCTACTTAACTTGTACCCCTTCACCTATTTCCTTGTCATTGTCATGAGTGCCATTGCGCTGATGACTTTAGCTCAACGGCACTCATGACACCTATGTTCTAAGGATCAACACACCATTGGAACCTGGAATGTAAGATCTATGAGCCAGGGCAAATTGGATGTGGTTATTGGTGAGATGTCAAGATTAAAGATAGACATTTTGGGTGTCAGTGAACTGAAATGGGCCACTTCACTTCAGATGACCACCAGATCTACTACTGTGGACAAGAGGACCACAGAAGAAATGGAGTAGCCTTCATAATTAATAGTAAAGTGGCTAAAGCAGCACTTGGATACAATCCAAAAAACGAAAGAATGATCTCAATTCGAATTCAGGGCAAGCCATCTAACATCACAGTGATCCAAATATACGCCCCAACCACAGATGCTGAAGAAGCTGAAGTAGAGCAGTTCTGTGGGGATCTGCAGCACCTACTGGACAACACGCCTAAAAGAGATGTTATTTTCATCACGGGAGACTGGAATGCTAAGGTGAGCAGTCAAATGACACCTGGAATTACAGGTAAGCATGGCCTGGGAGAACAAAACGAAGCAGGACATAGGCTGATAGAATTTTGCCAAGACAACTCACTCTGCATAACAAACACTCTCTTCCAACAACCTAAGAGACGGCTTTATACATGGACTTCACCAGATGGACAACACCGAAATCAGATTGACTACATCCCTTGCAGCCAAAGGTGGCGGACATCTATACAGTCGGTAAAAACAAGACCTGGAGCTGACTGTAGTTCAGATCACGAACGTCTTACTGCACAATTTAGGATCAGACTAAAGAGATTAGGGAAGACCCACAGATCAGCTAGATATGAGCTCACTAATATTCCTAAGGAATATACAGTGGAGGTGAAGAATCGAATTAAGGGACCGGACTTAGTAGATAGGGTCCCGGAAGAACTATGGACAGAAGTTTGCAACATTGTTCAGGAGGCGGCAACAAAATACATCCCAAAGAAAGAGAACACCAAGAAGGCAAAATGGCTGTCTGCTGAGACACTAGAAGTAGCCCAAGAAAGAAGGAAAGCAAAAGGCAACAGTGATAAGGGGAGATATGCCCAATTAAATGCAAAATTCCAGAGGTTAGCCAGAAGAGATAAGGAATAATTTTTAAACAAGCAACGCGCAGAAGTGGAAGAAGACAATAGAATAGGAAGGACAAGAGACCTCTTCCAGAAAATTAGAAACGTTGGAGGTAAATTCCAGGGAAAAATGGGTATGATCAAAAACAAAGATCACAAGGACCTAGCAGAAGAAGAAAAGATCAAGAAAAGGTGGCAAGATTATACAGAAGACCTGTATAGGAAGGATAACAATATCGGGGGTAGCTTTGACGGTGTGGTCAGTGAGCTAGAGCCAGACATCCTGAAGAGTGAGGTTGAGTGGGCCTTAAGAAGCACTGCTAATAACAAGGCAGCAGGAGACGACGGCATCCCAGCTGAACTGTTCAAAATCTTGCAAGATGATGCTGTCAAGGCAATGCATGCTATATGCCAGCAAATTTGGAAAACACAAGAATGGCCATCAGATTGGAAGAAATCAACTTATATCCCCATACCAAAAAAGGGAAACACAAACGAATGTTCAAACTATCGAACAGTGGCACTCATTTCACATGCCAGTAAGGTAATGCTCAAGATCCTGCAAGGTAGACTTCAGCAATTCATGGAGCGAGAATTGCCAGATGTACAAGCTGGGTTTAGAAAAGGCAGAGGAAGTAGGGACCAAACTGCCAATATCCGATGGATAATGGAAAATGCCAGGGAGTTTCAGAAAAACATCTATTTCTGTTTTATTGACTATTCTAAAGCCTTTGACTGTGTGGACCAGAACAAATTGTGGCAAGTTCTTAGTGGTATGGGGATACCAAGTCATCTTGTATGCCTCCTGAAGAATCTGTATAGTATAACGACCAAGTAGCAACAGTAAGAACAGACCACGGAACAACGGACTGGTTTAAGATTGGGAAAGGACTACGGCAGGGCTGTATACACTCACCCTACCTATTCAACTTGTACGCAGAACACATCATGCGACATGCTGGGCTTCAGGAATCCAAGGCTGGAGTTAAAATCGCTGGAAGAAACATTAACAATCTCAGATATGCAGATGATACCGCTTTGATGGCTGAAAGCGAAGAGGAACTGAGGAGCCTTATGATGAAGGTGAAAGAAGAACGTGCAAAAGCTGGCTTGCGGCTAAACCTGAAAAAAACCAAGATTATGGCACCCAGCTTGATTGATAACTGGCAAATAGAGGGAGAAAATGTAGAAGCAGTGAAGGACTTTGTATTTCTAGGTGCGAAGATTACTGCAGATGCTGACTGCAGTCAGGAAATCAGAAGACGCTTAATCCTTGGAAGAAGAGCAATGACAAATCTCGATAAAATAGTTAAGAGCAGAGACATCACACTGACAACAAAGGTCCGCATAGTTAAAGCAATGGTGTTCCCCATAGTAACATATGGCTGCGAGAGCTGGACCATAAGGAGGGCTGAGAGAAGGAAGATCGATGCTTTTGAACTGTGGTGTTGGAGGAAAATTCTGAGAGTGCCTTGGACTGCCAGAAGATCAAACCAGTCCATCCTCCAGGAAATCAAGCCAGACTGCTCACTGGAGGGAATGATATTAAAGGCAAAACTGAAATACTTTGGCCACATAATGAGAAGACAGGACAGCCTGGAGAAGATGTTGATGCTAGGGAGAGTGGAAGGCAAAAGGATGCCATCATTTCCTCTGTTGATGAGGATGTCCAAGAAGGGTAGTGCGTTGTTGTCTTCTTCCCTTGTGAATTTTATTCCTTTGAAGATGGTTGATGGTTGATGGTTTCATGTGTTTCCTCCAATTGTTCCTTTTTTATTATGATGAAGGTGTCATCTACATACAGGATATGTAGGACAGACAGGCAGAAAACTAGCAGAGCGCATCCATGAACACCAACTAGCAGTCAGAGGACACAATGAAAACTCCTTAATCTCACAACACATGGACAGACTCAACCATACCTTCAACTGGGAAACTGTGAGCAACCCAGACCAAGCCAAATCCAAAAACGCCAGAGAATTCCTGCAAGTGTGGCACTCAGACAAAGCAGCCATCAACAGAAACATAGAGGTAAACAACATATAAATACCATTCAAGGGAGACATTAGAAGAACCAGAAGACCAGAACACCTCCTTGGCAGCAATCAACAGCCTGATATGCAAAGAGTAGCACCAGATGAACAATTACAATATACCTTAATGGCCAGACTGAAGAAGCTGCTTGGACAAGCAGCGAAAGATTTCTACCAAAAGGAAAGAAAGCCAGTTGCCATGACACAACCTACAGACAATTCCACCTGGATGACTGAGAATCGTCATCGCCATACCTTAAACAAGGAAATATTAACTCAGTCAATCAACCAAGCAGCAAACAACAGCCCAATCAAGGAACTCCTAAGGTGAGAACTCCAGAGGACTCTCCTGTGTGAGTCCTCTGGTGTATCACCAGGTCAGAATTCTGACTGAAACCTTTCCCACAATCCAGACACTTATACGGTTTCTCTCCTGTGTGAGTCCTCCGATGTATCACAAGGTAGGACTTCCAATGGAAACGTTTGCCACAATCCGGACACTCATACAGTTTCTCTCCTGTGTGAGTCCTTTGGTGCATCACCAGGTAGGAATTCTGCCTGAATCTTTTCCCACAAACCGGACATTCATACAGTCTCTCTCCTGCGTGTGTCTTCTGGTGTATAACCATGTTGGACTTCCAACTGAACCGTTTCCCACAATCCCGACACTCATAGAGTTTCTCTCCTGCGTGAGTCCTCTGGTGGGTCACCAGGTGGGAATTCTTACTGAAACCTTTCCCACAATCCAGACACTCATACGGTTTCTCTCCTGTGTGAATCCTCTGGTGTATCACCAGAGTGTAATTCTGACTGAAAGCTTTCCCACAATCCTGACATTCATATGGTTTCTCTCCTGTGTGAGTCCTCTGGTGTTTCACTAGCACAGACCTCACACTGAAACTTTTCCCACAATCCGGACACTCATGTGTTTTCTTCCCTGTGTGAGTCCTCTGGTGTATCAACAAGTGAGAATTATGACTAAAACTTTGCCCACAATCCAGGCACTGATATGGTTTCTCCCCAGTGTGTGCGCTCTTGTGTTTTACCAGGGTGTCGTGCCTGCTAAAGCTTTTGCCACAGAGAGGGCACTGGTAGGGGTCCTTTCCAGGGTGGGTCCTTCGATGAGCCTGCAGGGAGCTCTTCCACGTGAAGCTTTTGCCGCATTCAGAGCATTTGTATGGCTTTTTTCTGCTGTAGATCCTCTTGTCCATCATCAGCCGTGAACTGCAGTCTCTGGTCCTCGCACAAATTTCTCTTTTTCTGAATTGGGAAATGTTGATTGCTGGCTTGATTTGCTTTCCTTTTTAACGCTGCTTGTGATTCTTAGTTGTCCAGAAGGCTCTTTTTGTCTATAAGATTCACATAAAAGGGTTAGTTTAATTATTGCTTATGAACTGGCTGCACAACGTGTGAAAACAACAACAAAAAAGCTTACATGACAATGGATTTTGACTTCTGGTAGGGGATGAATGGCAGACTGACCGGTTCCTCCCAATCTCCGGTAGGGGAATCAACATCATGGCATGTTTTGGTCGCTGCGGCAGGACCCTTTGATCCCAGAAACATTCTCCGGATAAAGGAGAAGTCCAGGAATCATCCCTTGTGTCCTCCTGACAGCTGCTTCTAGCCAGCAGATTGTGAAACAGTGTTCCTCCGACCAAATGTGGAGTGGAGCAGCTGGGAGGTGGGGCTGTCATCTTCTCCAGGCTGTGCTGAAGCCAGAGACTCCGGACACTTACTCTGACCACCCCATTTCTGAAATCACTGCACATTTTCTTAATTAAGAGAGGCTTTTTCCAACACAGAAATACTAATTCTCTTGTTAATATTTCATTATTTTTTTAGATTGCATTTACTGCAAAGTTTAACTACTTTGAAGGATTTATGCTTTGGGCAAAGAAACCGAAAGCTGAACTGTATAAATAACTTGTTTTGAAATGAAAGAATTAATCATTGCTATTTTTTTCTTTCAAGTTTTTGGATACTAAAAGAACCTGTTTTGTTGGGATTGTTTTTTTAATGATTCCTGAGGGAAAGTGCCTTCTATTGTTGCTTTTTTAAGCTGGGATGGGTTACTTTTTATAAACATTGATAAGGGAAGACTTTCGGTTGTAACATGTGATTCTGTAATTGGATACTTCCTTCCCCCCTTTTGTTTTTTTGTTTTTACCTCTCAGTTTGGATTATAATTAATACGTTTTGACACTAGAGGGAGCTAAAGAGCTAAAAATTATGGCTATGAGGAGGATTCAATGTAGGGGCTCAGGTGACTTCAAGATGCTCAAGATGATGCTCAAAGAACTCATCACTAAATTTACTTTGAGTCTTTTGAAAAAAAGATGGAAACAAAATTTACTGACTTTGAAAAAAAATTGGAACAGAAATTGGAAAAGACTGATGGAGAGGTGAAGCAGGTAACTAGCAGAGTTGAAGTTTTGGAAAATAAGATGGACAGTACTCAATTGGAAAAGGAAAAGGCGCTTGATAGAATTGCCTGACTTGAACTGAGGGACAAAGAATTCTGTCTGAGACTGAGGGGAATCCCTGAGGCCAAGGATGAAAACCTTAGGGAAAAGATATCACAAGCATTGGCAATTCTACTAGAATGGGAGGACAACAGATTCACCAAGGAAACAGAAAAAGTCTTTTGCATTAACTCAAGACAGGCAGCAAGAAACAACAAGCCAGGAGATGTTTTCGTTCAATTTCCTAGGAGAAGAACAAGGGATCAGATGTTACAAAGTCATTTTGATTCCAGATTAAATATCGATAAGGTGGATATAATTGTACAAAAAGGAATTCCTCTAAGAATATTCAGGACAAGAATATGCTTTTCTAACAGATGTCCTGAAAAAGAATGGGATTGGCTTTCGTTGGGAAAAATTAGAAGGGGTAAGTTTTATTTACCAACAACGAAGATTCAAATTAACTTCAATCCCTAAAGCCAAGGACTTCCTTGTTAGACGTGGAACTAAGTTGGAAGAAGATGCAGCCAAAAGGGCTGCATCTGAGACTAAACACTTGGAAGCTACTGTACAGGATGCAGAGGTGGGCACTATACCTAAAGGCGTTGGTGGGTTGTTTACATGAAAATAAGTCTGAATGATCTCACTAGCAATCTACATGGGGCCAATCCCCCCAGGGAAAGAAAAACGATTTTTCGCTCTTTGAAAAAATTAAACTATGATGTGATATGCCTACAAGAAACCCATATAAGGAAAAAGGGTACTAACTATTTGATAAATAAACATTTGGGAGAGGAATTTATTTCAGCAGGTTTGAGGAAAATTAATGGCCTTGTATTATATGTTAAACCTCTTTTGGGGGAGATGGGCGGTAACACAATCTGAATAAAATAAAATAATAAAATAAAATAAAATAAAATAAAATAAAATAAAATAAATAAAATAAATAAAATATAAAATATAAAATAAAATAAAACCACAACTGAAACCACGCATTGCTTGCTGATGAACATGGTATATCTGAAGTAGTTGACGTGGAACTTTACAGACTTAAATCTATTATTGTGGGAGTATATGTACCAAATGAAGACAAAAGTAAAATTTTTAGACACCTTTTGAATGAATTGTCATCTTTTTCATATCAAAGCTGGTGCCTACTGTGCGACTGGAATGAAGTAATTTCCCCATTGATTGACAGGACATCTGAGAAAGAAATTAAACTTAAACAAGGAAAACTTCCAAAGTCCCTTTTTTGACTCGATGGATAATTTGGCAGTGGTGGATTCCTGGCGACATAAAAATGAATTGCTGAGAGAATATACCTTTCATTCTGAGAGGCATGATAAGGATTTCAAGCAATTGGGCTAATAAAATTTGTAAAGTAATTATTGCCAGAGACATTTCCTGATCACAATCCTGTGAGTTTGACAATAAGGAGAATACCTATGGTATTTAGATGGAGACTGAATGAAACAATCTTACAAAAAAGAAGATGTGGTGGAGGACTGTAAGGGGAGACCCGTGAGATGGGTTGGGCTGAGAGCGAGAGGGCCAATGTCAAAATCATTTTGTTAGAAGTGCCATATTGAGGGTTTGAAATAAATATGAAGCAAGATTGTCTCCTAATGTACCAATGAGGCTGTCACCTCAAGAAGCCTTTGTTAGGAGAGAAAAAGTGGGGAAAGCAAGCTGGTTGAGATGCAAAGACTTGTGGAACTTGGTATAACTTTGTGTCAGGGCCAGCCTCGCTTCGCAATAAGCCACAGACTCACTTAATGGATATTAAGGATTTCTGGTTTATTGGAATGATAGCTGACAGAACGAAAAACGGGAACGGGGTAGGTAGTGTGGGGGTGCCCCTTTTATACCCTCCTGTATTGCCCCGGGCTTCCCCACCCTTCAATGCCCCGATCCCTCTTGATGGGACCCTTGATGGCTGCTTGGGCGTTTTCCCCCGGTGTCCTCTTTGTCTCCCTGCAACGGTTGTGTCCTCCGGGGCACCATGTGCTCCTTATCTTCACTCCTCTGACGTCTCTCCTTTCAGTTGTTTATGGGATCATGGGTGTGGGTGTCTTTGGGTGCTTGTGTTAATCCCTGGTTTGATTATCTTCTTCCTCCTTTTCCTTAATGATCATGATCCACGTTGTGAGGCTCTTTGTGCCTTGCAACGAGGTCATGACATGCTGCCCCCCCAAAGATGTTCTATGGTGCTGGTTTCTCCGGGTATGCCTCATGGAACTGTCTTGTTAGTTGTCTAGCCATGACGTGTCGTGCCTGGACCCACTCTGGGTGTGAGAAATGTTTCCATCTCACGAGGTATTGTAGTGTTCCTCTTTGCTTTCTTGAGTCCAGTATTTCTTTTACTTCAAAATGTTGTTGGTTGTCTATCATTATGGGTGGGGGTGGAGGTTCTTCCGTATGCCATTTGGATGTGCTCATTGGCTTCAGTAGTGCACAGTGAAACACTGGGTGGACCCGTCTCAAATTGTAAGGCAGTTCTAGTTTGAAAGTAACTGGGTTGATTACCTGTATGATTTTAAAAGGTCCAATGAATTTCGGTGCCAATTTCTTCGAGGGTTGCGAGGTTTTTATGAACTTAGTGGAGAGGTAGACCCTATCTCCCACTTTGTAGTTCGGTGCCTCCGCCCTGTGGTTGTCCGCATATTTTTTGTACGTTGTTTGTGCGTCTGCTAGGGCCGTTTGGATGATTGGCCAGGTTGTTGCCAGCTGTGCCGCCCAATCGTCTGGTGAGCAGGGCAGGGTTTCAGGTTGCGGCAATTCTGGTATCGGTACAAAGTCCCTTCCATAGACCACCTTAAAAGGGGTGTGGCCAGTGCTCTGGTGTACCGCGTTATTATAGGCCACCTCTGCAAAAGGTAGTAGGTCTACCCAGTTGTCCTGTTGATAATTTATGAATGCCCTCAGGAACTGTTCAAGTGTTGAGTTTAGGATCTCTGTGGATCCGTCCGTGTTTGGATGCCACGCAGTGGACAGTGCTTGCTTGGTTCCGATTAGTTTTAAAAATTCCCGCCAAAACTTTGACGTGAATTGTGTGCCTCTGTCGGTCACCAACCTGTAGGGGGCGCCGTGGATCCTGTATATGTGTGTTAGGAATAAACGTGCCAGCTGTTGTGCGGAGGGGATAGTTGCGCACGGGATGAAGTGTGCTTGTTTCGAGAAATAGTCTTTTACCACCCATATCACAGTTTTTCTCTGGCTGGGTGGGAGGTCCACAATAAAATCCATGGAAATTTCTTCCCATGGCCGGGAGGGGCTGGCTACCGCCTGTAGCAGCCCGTGGGGTTTCCCTCCTTTACGTTTGGTGGTGGCACATATGGGGCAGTTGCCTACGTAGTCTTTTACGTCCTTTCTGAGGTTTGGCCACCAAAATTGCCTCCTCGTTAGGTGGAGGGTTTTTACAAACCCAAAATGCCCTGCAGATTTGTCATCGTGCGCTCTGTGTAAGATTTCCCCCCGCAGTGATTCGGGCACATACAAGGTTTTCTCTTTCCAGGCGATGTTGTCTTTGAAAGATACATGTTGTTGGTTATTCTGCAACCATGTATCTTGCTGTAGTGCTTGTGTGAGTCTTTGTTGCCAGTTCGGTGAAATTGAGCGTCGGCTCCGATCGCTCCCCGCCGTTCGTGCTGGCGTGCGCTGATTCCTTGTCTGGCTCCGCGTGACAGCTGGGCAGCCGAGCTGTTTCTCGGTCCATACTGTTCCTACGATGTCGGAGGCTTGCGTGTCGTCCTGTGGCCGTCGGGAAAGGGCGTCTGCCAAGAAGTTTTTCTTGCCCGGTATGAATTTCAGCGTGAAATTGAACCGGCTGAAAAACTGAGCCCATCGCACCTGCTTCGGGCTGAGCCGTTTCGGTGTGCTGAGTGCCTCCAGGTTCTTGTGGTCCGTCCAGACCTCGAAGGGGCAGGAGGCCCCCTCCAGCAGATGTCGCCATGTTTCCAAGGCTGTCTTCACTGCAAACGCCTCCTTTTCCCATACGTGCCATCTCCGCTCCGTTTCGGAGAATTTGCGGGAAAGGTAGGCGCAGGGCTTTAGGTGGTTGTCGGAGTCCTTTTGGAGCAGGATGGCTCCGATGGAAAAGTCGGAGGCATCTGCCTGCACCACAAAAGGCTTGGTGGGGTCGGGGTGTTGTAACACTGGCTCAGCTGTGAAGAGGGTTTTCAGTCTCTCGAAAGCCGTTTGACAGTCAGCTGTCCAATTCAGTAGCGCCCCCGGGTTCCTCGATTTGCGCGTGTCCCCCAAGCCCTTAGTCTTTAGCAGGTTAGTTAGGGGCAAAATAGTCTCTGCCAGCCTGGGCGTGAACCCCCTGTAGAAATTAGTGAATCCCAGGAGGCTTTGCAGCTGTCTCCTCGTGCGTGGGCGTTCCCACGCCAGGATGGCTTGGACCTTGCTGGGGTCCATTTCTACCCCTTTAGCAGAAATCCTATACCCTAGGTAGTCAATTTGTTTTTTGTGAAACTCGCACTTGGAGAGCTTTACAAACAGCTCTGCCTTGCGAAGTTTCTTGAGCACGTCCTTTACCAAGCGTTCGTGCTCACGTTCTGTTTCTGTGTAGATCAATACATCATCCAGGTAAACCAAAACCCCCTTAAAAAGGTGGTCACGCAGGACCTCATTAATTAACTGCATGAATACCCCCGGTGCTCCTGCCAATCCGAATGGGAGTACTTTATATTGAAACGCCCCCAATGGGCAATTGAAAGCAGTCTTCCACTCATCCCCCTCCCGTATCCGTATGCGATAGTAGGCTTCCCTTATATCCAGTTTGGAGAATACCTTACCCTTTACCAGGTGGGACAGAATGTCCTTTATTAAGGGTAAGGGGTATTTATTTGAAATGCTTGCTGCGTTTAATCCGCGGTAGTCTGTACAGAGCCGCAATGACCCGTCCTTTTTCTCGCGAAAGAGGACTGGCGCTCCCACTGGAGAGTTTGCTGGCTCGATAAAACCTCTCGCCAGATTTTTGTCTATGAAGTCCCTTAATGCAGCTAGTTCTCGCTGGGTCATAGCATATATTTTTGGTTTGGGTAGGGGTACCCCCGGGACCAGTTCAATGGTGCAGTCCGTCTTTCTGTGGGGGGGGAGTTTGTCCGCCTCTTTCTCACCGAAAACGTCAGCGAAATCCCCGTATTTGGTTGGTAGTCCCTCTGGCAGTGCTGTCTCTCTGTGTTCCACAGTCATCGTCGCCCCCCCCATGGCTGCTCGGGGAACCCTGTTCCCTGAAGGTGCTTGGTAACGCCCGTCAGCAAACTTAATCTCTCTGGTTCTCCAGTTGATGACTGGGTTTTGCTGCACGAGCCATGGGATCCCCAGTATGAGTCGGGGTTGCCCCACCGGTGCCACGATGAAAGCCAATTTTTCCTCGTGGCTGCCGAGCCGTAGCGCGGTTTCTCCGGTGTATTGGGTGACCGGGCCCCCTCCCGCTGCAGATCCATCAAGCTGCGAGAACACCAGGTGGTGCTGAAGTGGATAGCAGCGGAGGTCGAGTGCGGCTGCCAGGTCAGGGTGCATGAGGCTTTTGGAGCAACCCGAATCAATGAGTGCCCAGACCTTTTCAGTGTTATTTCGATGGGTGAGGGTGACACGGACGTAGAGGGTGGGGCATTCCTCACTCACCCCTTTGTCGAAGCGCCTGTCAGTGTCCTCCACCTGTCCTTCGGCGCCCCTTAGGCCAGGTGGTTGTCGTTTCCCGCCGCCTCATCGGGGTTGCTTTCCTCCTCCTCTGAACTGTAGGGGCCGTGTCTGCGTCGGTACTCCCCCTTTGCTGCTGGTCGCTTTCTTGGCGCTGGGGTTGGTGCTGTTTGTGCCCTCCTTGGGCTCTCTCTGGGCGTCGTTTTGGGGCATGCGGCTGCTTTGTGATCTTCCCTGCCGCACGTGAAACATTGCCCTTTAGCGAAGCGTCTGTCCCGTTCCTCCTTCCAGGGTTGGGGTCTCGCCCTCACCTGCCTTGCGCTGGTGCGTGGGGGTCTCGCTGTCTCCATCTGTTGCGTTTCCCTCCTTGCGTGGAGGAACGTGTCGTGAGCGTTCTCCGCTTCCGCTGCCAGCTGGATCCACCCCGTGAGGGAGCTGGGGTTGTCGCGGCCAAGCGCCCACCGTAGGACGTTTAAGTTGAGTCCGTGTTTGAATTTCTCAATCAGTGTCGATTGAGACCAAGTGTCCACTTTTCCGGCTAGGGCTTGGAACTCCATGGCATACTCAGCCACGGAGCGCGGGCTTTGTCTAAGTGTCTCTAGCGCCCTTTTTGCCTTTTCTTGCTCCAGGGGGTCCCTGAAGTGCCTTTCTAGTGCCTGCAGGAATTCCGTGCTGTCCTGCAGCGCCCGGGCGCCTGATTGGCACAATTGGACGTACCAATCGGCGGCCCGCCCTTTTAATTTTATGGCCAGGGCATTGATTTTTCCCCGCTCAGTTCTGAAGCAGGGACCCCATTCTTCGAGGTAGTACCTCGCGTTGGTCAAAAAAAAAGAAAGTTTCGAGGGGTCCCCATCGAACTTTATGCCAAAGTCTTTGGCGGGTGTCCTGGTCTGGCTCCTGGCCCCCTCTGCGTCGTGCCTCGGGCTCTGCGGGAGCTGCTGCGGGTCGGGGTGTCTCCGGTTCTCTTGCGGCATTGGTGCCTCTCTCTGGGCCTCCTCGCAAGGTCGTCGTCCCGTCGCTCGGGGGGGAGGGCGGGGTGTTCTCCCTCGGTCGGGCTCCTGGATCCAGGCTCCGCCGTTGCCGTCGCCGCCCGCCGGGTCGTCCCTCCGCCTCTCAGCCTGGCGCATCTCCCGTCGTGGGGTGGGCTCCTGGGGCCGGACGCCGCCGCCGCCGAGGTTGTCCCGCCGTCTCACGTCCGGGCGCGCCTCCGCTCGTTGGGTGGCCTCCTGGGGTCGGGTCCCGCCGTGGTCGCCGCCATCCGCTGGGTCTCCTCCCCGTCTCGCCTCCCGGTGCGCCTCCGGTCGTCGGTTGGGCTCCTTGGGTCGGGTTCCGCCGTCACCGCCGCCCCGCTCGCCCTGCCGCCTTCCGTCCGGGGGTGCCTCTGCGCCGCCTCCGTCGCAGAGTCCCTGCGCCGCCGTCAGCTGTTGGAGCATCTGCCGCACCGCCTGCATCCCTTCCTCCAACGCGTCGAGCCTCTCCGCCGTCCCCGGCTTCCCGCCGAGGTTTTCGCCGCTCCGCTCGCCCTCGCCGTTGGCCGTGGTAGAGGACGGATCGTCCCTCGTTCCCGCCGCTGTGCCAGGCGCGCCCTCGCCTTCGAGCGCCCAAGGTGGCGGTTCGTCTCGCGCTTCCTCCGGGGTTGCCTGCGGGCTTGGAGAGGGTCCCCTCGTCTCGCCCCCGGTGCCTCGTGGGCTCCGGGGTGCCGGGGTGGGTCCCTCCCCCGCTGCTTCCCCCCAGCTGGGTCCCATACTTACCGGGGCGTTGCATCGCCCGGACCTCAGCTGCATCCCACCCTGCGAGAGCGGGGCTTCGTCGCCGGGCGCCGAAGGGTTGCGCCTCCTCGGTTCCTGGTTCTCCATGCCTGGCTGGGTCCCTCACAAACTTGTTGGATAGGTACCAGGTGGAAAAAAATTTTTTGGGGGGTTCCCGTTTTTATGTCAGGGCCAGCCTCGCTTCGCAATAAGCCACAGACTCACTTAATGGATATTAAGGATTTCTGGTTTATTGGAATGATAGCTGACAGAACGAAAAACGGGAACGGGGTAGGTAGTGTGGGGGTGCCCCTTTTATACCCTCCTGTATTGCCCCGGGCTTCCCCACCCTTCAATGCCCCGATCCCTCTTGATGGGACCCTTGATGGCTGCTTGGGCGTTTTCCCCCGGTGTCCTCTTTGTCTCCCTGCAACGGTTGTGTCCTCCGGGGCACCATGTGCTCCTTATCTTCACTCCTCTGACGTCTCTCCTTTCAGTTGTTTATGGGATCATGGGTGTGGGTGTCTTTGGGTGCTTGTGTTAATCCCTGGTTTGATTATCTTCTTCCTCCTTTTCCTTAATGATCATGATCCACGTTGTGAGGCTCTTTGTGCCTTGCAACGAGGTCATGACACTTTGTTAATGAAAGAACAGAGTTTGAAATGGAACTTTGTACAAATGATGAAGATGTTATCACAAAGACGTGTAAGATGTTGTTACAAATGAACTTAGAAGATGAACACGTCAAAGACTTTTTCATGATTAAATGGGATAAGAATTTTGGGTATAATATCATGCTGGAACAATGGGAGAACATGTGCAACAAAGGTTTGAAATTTACTTTGAATTACACTCTGACAGAGAGCTTTTATAAAATGATGTGTAGTTGATATTTAGCACCTGATAAGTTGTCAAAAACACATAATGCGGTAATCTGTCACCACGGGATGAGGTACCATCTATATGCTGATGATACTCAGTTATATATCTCCATCCTGGGTGAGGTAAGCATTGCGGTGACTGCCCTGTCGCAGTGCCTGGGGACGGTGGGGGTCTGGATGGGGAACAACAGGCTTCAGCTGAAGGAGTGGCTGTGGGTTGATGGCTCCTCGGTATCCGGAAAGTTGTCATCTTTAGTTCTGGATGGGGTTGCACTGCCCCATTCAGAACCGGTGTGGAACTTGGGGGTCCCCCTGGACTCACGCCTCCTGCTTCAAGACAGGTGGCAGTCGTGGCCAGGAGGGCCTTTGCGCAACTTCGGGTTGTGCACCAGTTACGCCCTTTCCTGGATCGAGATGCCCTCCAATCCGTCACTCATGCCCTAGTCATCTCCCACATAGACCACTGCAATGCGCTCTACATGGGGCTACCCTTGAAGAGTATCCGGAAGCTTCAGCTGGTCCAGAATGCGGCTGCGCAGGCAGTTATGAGTGCCCCAAGATAGGCACATGTGACAACCCCACTGCACGAGCTGCACTGGGTGCCAGTCTGCTTCTGGGTCCAATTCAAGGAGTTGGTTATGACCTTTAAAGCCCTACATGGCATGGGGCCAGGCCACCTGAGGGACCGCCTCATCCCCATAACATCGACCCGTCCCACCTGGTTAGGGTTAGAGTTAACATCTAACCCTAACCCTAACCCTCCCTACCGAATGTAATCTCCGCCACTTGGATTTTATATTTATATTCATCATTTTATTATCTCAGTTGCTTGCTTTGTAATTTATACATTGATGGTTTTAAATGGTTAATTTTATTGTAAACCACCCAGAATCCCCCTTTTTGGGGGTAGATGGGCGGTGATAGAAATTTGAATAATAAACAAACAAACAAACAAATCATGTCTGGATTTGTTTCTACTTGGAAACCACTTTTGGACTATTTGCTTGTATCTGAAAAAAATGAAGCTTTCATTTTGGGTTTTGACAAATAAACGGTTTGATTTGATAGAAATAATGTTACTAAAGGTTTAATTAATGGTAAGATATTATATTTGTATAATATGCTTTTATATCTGGGTTGGAGAAGGTCGGAAGTCACTTCCTTTCTATATTTTCTATGTCTTTTTGCACTTTTATAGTTTTCCTTTTTTTCTTTAGTTTTCTGTACTCTTATCTCTTTTGTATTCTATATTGTGTATTTTACTTATATTTTGAAAATCAATAAAGTTCTTTTTTCAAAAAAGCATAGGTTACAAAGAAAAAGCAAATGTGCCAAAAAGCTAGATTAACCTCTAACATTCGTTATGATTCATTTGACACAAAGAAGACTAGCGAGATCCAAGTTCAAATCCTGCAATTCACTTGTTGACTTGGGGCAATCACAGATTCTTAGCAAAGGGCTATCATCAAAAATATCTGGGAAGGCTGGGGATGGATTCTACGCACACACGTAGATGCACACAGAGAGAAATAGATACACAGCTGGCACTTTTAAGCAGAGTTCGAAGGGAAAAAAACATCCGGGAGACGGCAGTGGCAGGTCAGTCCCAGATTGTTGCCAAAAAAACAGCATCTCCATAAAATCACAAGGCGTCAACGCGGACGCGAAGGAGACCCTCTAAATCTCCCGACCGCCAGGAAAGTGCATGCACCGGTTTCAAAGCACGCAGCACCCGGGGAAGGAAACGCGGGAAGGGGCGGCAGATGCAGCAGCCGGCATTTTCCAGCAGGGTTGCTCACCTGATTCTCCCCACGGAGGAAACGAGGCAGCCCCGCTCGCTCCCGGCCTCGCCTCCCTCCCGTCCGCCGCTCACCTTCCGCCGCGGCTGCTCCGACCAGCCCCGGGAAGACCACAGAAAAGCCCCTCCGCGAGACTCTCCTCCCCGCAGGGAGACGGGACAGGAAGTTCCTCTTCCCTCCTCCTCTCTTCCAACTTCCCCTCTAGGAAGCCAATAGTCTATTGTTTCCACACCCCCTCCCGTTGGATGTGGGACTTCAGCAACCACAGACGCCGCTGCTGTATTGACAGCTTTCCAATCGCGGGTGTCGCTTATTCCTAGAGCGCCATCTAGCGACATGAGGCTGAAAAACACACTCGTCCAGTCTCTACCCTAAGCCGCTTTTTCGATTATGTGCCATCAAGTCCTTTTCGACTGCCAGCGACCACATCAATGGATTTTTCTCCTCTTTGTTCTATCCCTAACCTGTTCCTTCGGGTCTCCCAAGGGTGCACTCAGGAAGACTTGCGACTTCCTGCCAGTGTGCCCAGTGACTTTGCTTGTTGCTGTGCCCAGTGAGGTTGCTTGTTGGAAGCCGGCAGGAAGTTGCGAGGAGGTCCTCGCTTAATGGCAACGGGGACCACATACTGAAAGTCCTCCTCCAATTCTGAGACGTCCCTCCTGAAACTGTCCTGTCCTACTTGACATGAGGTACCTTGCATTTAATTTGAGAGCTGGTTTTAAGCCCCCTGTCATTGAATGGTTTTCTCCAAAACTTCGGAAGGCGCAAGAGTTCCAAAAGCTTGGTGGGAGGGAACCCATGACTGGGATCTACTACTAGAAGGATCTAACGTGTTCCAAAGAAACAGGCCCAACAAAGGAGGAGGAGGAGTTGTGTTGTACGTAAAGACTTACTAGACCTGTAGAGAAATACATGGCATCAAAGACGAACGCCTTCTTGGAGGCATCTGGGTGAGTATCAGGGGAAAAAGAAATGACACCGCCATAGGGGTGCACTACAGGCCACCCAGCCAAGCAGAGGAGATAGATGAAGGCTCTGCAAATCAGTCGGCGGAGGTGTCCAGGAAACACACCGCTGCAGTAACGGGGGACTTTAACCACCCTGGCACCTTTATCATCCAAAGGGTGGAAGAGGGGACTAGAGGGTCAGCGATGCTGGACCTAATACTTACTAATAGGGATGAAATGGTTGAAGGAGTGGAAGTTGTAGGGACTTTGGGGGAGAGTGACCGTGTCATGCTAGGATTCAGCATCATGCAGGCAAGGGGAACGGAACCAGGTCAGACTGGTCTTCTGGATTTTACGAGAGCTGACTTCAGCAAACTGAGAGCAAGAACAGGAAGGATTCCACGGATGGACATCCTAGAGGGGAAAACAGTTCAGGATGCTTGGGAAGTTCTAAAAAACAAGATAATAAAGGCCCAAAGAACAATACCACAGAAAGAAAAGCAAGACACAAGGGGCCTGGAGGCTCAATCCTACGAAGAACAGCTACAGCAACTGGGCATGTTTGGCTTAACGAAGAGAATACTCTCTTAACGAGAGTAACCATGTCACCGAGGGAGACATGATAGCCGTTTTCCAGTACTTGAAGGGCTGCCACAGGGAAGGGGGCGTCCGTGTATTCTCCATGGCACCTGAGGGTAGGAGAAGAAACAAGGCGGGGAAGCTCGTCAGAGGGAGATCCAACCAGGAAATAAGGAGGAGTTTCCTGACTGTGAGAACTCTTAAGCAGTGGGATTGGGCCAGGAGACCGCCAAGGTCCCTCCAACCCTGTGATTTTGTGATTCTAAGTGTCAGCGGGACAAAGGATCCCCAAAATTAAACACTCGAGGCTCGATGACTTGGAAAGAGCAAAGATTTATTTCGCGATTGCAATGGCGGGTCCCTCCTCGCAGGAAGGAACCCTGAATGCATCCAAAGCCAGTAGTTTTATACCCTATCTGTCCTCCCCCTCCTCCGAGGGCTCAGCTCACAATCTTCCTGTTTTCCTAAGCATTTTGCATTGTCTAGTTACTTATCTAAGGGTCTGTGGGATGATTTCCGCAGACCTTATCTCATCCTTGGTTTAAGGTCTGTTCTTACTTAAACACATATATTTAGGTGCCAGCGTTCTTACTCAATCAACTATAAATTCCTAACCTAATCAAGTTTACCTGACACCCATCTCCTTAGCCATTAATTCCTAACTAAACAATTTTATCTGATACCATTTGTGGCTAGCCTCCCCTTCAGCCATGAGTTTGAGGCACATACTGGGGTTTTTCTTTAAACAGCACTTTTTCATATTACCCCCCTCTCACATAAGCAATAGCCTTCTAGATGCGTTATGACTTTTTTAAAAAAGAGTTGAAGGGCTGCCACAGGGAAGGGGGCGTCCGTGTATTCTCCATGGCACCTGAGGGTAGGAGAAGAAACAGTGTGGGGGTGTTGGAAGAAATTAAGATCTCTCCCTGCTGTTTGTGTTGTCTTCCCTCGGAAACACTGTCTCCAGGCTCTACTGCCTTTTACCTTGAGCGAGGTAAAAGGTTAAAGGTTGCACGTAAGAATGAGCTTGATGCAAAAAGGAGATGCCAGAGATTAATATGTAAAAGGAAGCCCAACTGTTTAAACAAAGGACTTCCCTCTGATTCAGTCAGAAACCCTGGAAACACCAAAGGTTGCTCATTCACAGATATTAGCAGAACCCATCCAGGTAAAGGTTCTTCCCCAGCCAAACAGATCTCCATAATCCAACCACAAAAGATCCCTTCCAAGGTGAACATCCAGGCTAGTAGACAAAGCCACAGATGACCAGGTCAGGAAACACCAACAGCAGGGGGCCAAACCACAGAGCGCCCCCTCTCTGAAATCCGGGAAACTGCACTTTTCTCAAATTCCTAGGGGGCGGGATCACCCTTGCATAGCAATGGCCCAGCTCTCCGATATAAAGGGCTTATTGTCATGAGTGAGGATGGTGAGCAGGGGGCTCCCATCCAGGCTGTAAAGCGCATGCGTAGCACTGAGGAATTGGGCAGCCATTCAAAGAGACACAGATTGGGACCGCCTTAACCTTTGGGGTTTATATGTCTGGGTTTTTCCCACGCTTCTTCAGTTTGTTAGGATTTCTGTTATGTACAAGCAATAAAACACTAGAGACCAGTTCCTTGTCTCAGCGTGGTTCCTGGCTGTTAGGACACTTATGGGGGAAATACTGGTGCGGCCACCCTCCACAACACGCTTACTCTGCATTTCGTGTTCTCGGAGAATAAACCTTCAACCTCTGTTCCAGCAACTGCCTGCGTCTTTTCATTCCTGGCTCGGGACGAACCCTGGTAAGTATTCCTTCTAACAGGGGGAAGCTCGTCAGAGGGAGATCCAACCGGGAAAGAAGGAGGAATTTCCTGACTGTGAGAACTCCTAAGCTGTGGAACAGCTTGCCTCCTGGAGTTGTGGGTGCTCCATCGCTGGAGGTTTTCAGGAAAAGACTGGACAACCATTTTCCTCTTACTGCTGATCCCGGTTGGGAAAGGGGGTTGCATGAAATTCCCTCCGCTTGATTGGCGATGTGACCTGGAGCATTGGGGTGGAGTCCTACATTGCAGGTGCCAAATGTCAAATGTCATTTCATCCTTGGGGACACTGAATACTACTGGTGGAAAAGCCTCATTTTAAAGATGGAAACCCTGAAAACAGGAGAAGGAAGCCAGGAGAGCGACCGTCCTACTCAGAACAAGGGACGCTCCACGTGTTTGGGGGAGAGCCCTTTATCTGTGGCAGCCCCAGAGCCGAAGGCATCAAATAGCAGCTTTTCAGACAGAGCCAGGCATTTGAATACAACTGGTGGGACAGAGAAGGTGCTACAGACTCCTCCTGCAGAATCCCATCCCCCCCCGGGAAGGGGTGCAGAAGCAGTGCCAGATGGGCCAACTATCTTGCAAGAGGGCAACTGGATGGGGGGGAAGAAATCAGGAGGAGGAGGGGGATTCTCCAAATGCAAGAAGAGAAGGGGGGAGTCCTGGGGGGGAAGAGGGATGGGCTTTTTCCAGCGGTCCCTCCCCCCCCCCTCCACCTTCTGATTCCCTGTTTCTGCTGGCATGTGAAATGAGTGCCACTGTTCGATAGTTTGAACCTTCTTTCGTGTTTCCCTTTTTTGGTATGGGGATATAAGTTGATTTTTTCCAATCTGATGGCCATTCTTGTGTTTTCCAAATTTGCGGGCATATAGCATGCATTACCTTGACAGCATCATCTTGCAAGATTTTGAACAGTTCAGCTGGGATGCCGTCGGATCCTGCTGCCTTGTTATTAGCAATGCTTCTTAAGGCCCACTCAACCTCACTCTTCAGGATGTCTGGCTCTAGCTCACTGACCACACCGTCAAAGCTATCCCCGATATTGTTATCCTTCCTATACAGGTCTTCTGTATATTCTTGCCACCTTTTCTTGATCTCTTCTTCTTCTGTTAGGTCCTTGCCATCTTTGTTTTTGATCATACCCATTTTTGCCTGGAATTTACCTCCAATGTTTCTAATTTTCTGGAAGAGGTCTCTTGTCCTTCCTATTCTATTGTCTTCTTCCACTTCCACACATTGCTTGTTTAAAAATAATTCCTTACCTCTTCTGGCTAACCTCTGGAATTTTGCATTTAATTGGGCATATCTCCCCCTATCACTGTTGCCTTTTGCTTTCCTTCTTTCTTGGGCTACTTCTAGTGTCTCAGCAGACAGCCATTTTGCCTTCTTGGTTTTCTCTTTCTTTGGGATGTATTTTGTTGCCGCCTCTTGATCAATGCTGCGAACTTCTGTCCATAGTTCTTCCGGGACCCTATCTACTAAGTCCAGTCCCTTAAATCGATTCTTCACCTCCACTGCATATTCCTTAGGAATATTAGTGAGCTCATATCTAGCTGATCTGTGGGTCTTCCCTAATCTCTTTAGTCTGATCCTAAATTGTGCAATAAGAAGTTCATGATCTGAACTACAGTCAGCTCCAGGTCTTGTTTTTACCGACTGTATAGATGTCCGCCACCTTTGGCTGCAAGGGATGTAGTCAATCTGATTTCGGTGTTGTCCATCTGGTGAAGTCCATGTATAAAGCCATCTCTTAGGTTGTTGGAAGAGAGTGTTTATTATGCAGAGTGAGTTGTCTTGGCAAAATTCTATCAGCCTATGTCCTGCCTCGTTTTGTTCTCCCAGGCCATGCTTACCTGTAATTCCAGGTGTCATCTGACTGCCCACCTTAGCATTCCAGTCTCCTGTGATGAAAAATAACTTCTCTTTTAGGCGTGTTGTCCAGTAGGTGCTGCAGATCCTCATAGAACTGCTCTACTTCTGCTTCTTCAGCATCTGTGGTTGGGGCGTATATTTGGATCACTGTGATGTTAGATGGCTTGCCCTGAATTCGAATTGAGATCATTCTATCGTTTTTTGGATTGTATCCAAGCGCTGCTTTAGCCACTTTACTATTAATTATGAAGGCTACTCCATTTCTTCTGTGGTCCTCTTGTCCACAGTAGTAGATCTGGTGGTCATCTGATGTGAAGTGGCCCATTCCAGTCCATTTCAGTTCACTGACACCCAAAATGTCTATCTTTAATCTTTAATCTTGGATGTGGTTATTGGTGCCATCTCACCAATAACCACATCCAATTTGCCCTGGCTCATAGATCTTATATCTCTACCCCAGACCGCCTGAGTGATGCCAAGGATGGCCTGACCCAGTGCCTGGAGGCTGTGAGGGCCTGGATGGGGTGCAATAGGTTTCGGCTCAACCCAAGCAAGACTGAGTGGCTTTGGGTTTGTGGGCCTCCCAGTGCTAAGGTTTTTCCACCTCTGGTCTTGGATGGGGTTGCACTGCCCCAGACAGACCTGGTGTGCAATCTGGGGGTCCTCATAGACTCACGGCTCCTGCTCAAAGAGCAGGTGGCAGCCATGGCTAGGAGGGCCTTTGCACACCTTCGGGTTGTGCGCCAGCTGTGCCCATTCCTAGACCAAGAGGCTTTGCTCACAGTCACTCATGCACTCGTGACCTCCCGTCTGGACTACTGTAATGTGCTCTACATGGGGCTGCCCCTAAAGAGCATTCGGAAGCTTCAACTGGTGCAGAATGCAGCTGCACGGATAGTAAATAGTGTTGGCTCCTTGACACATGTAACACCACTGCCACGTGAGCTGCATTGGTTGCCGGTGTGCTTCCGGGTGCAATTCAAGGTGCTGGTTGTCACCTTTAAAGCCCTTCATGGCTTGGGCGGGTTACCTAAGGGACCGCCTTCTCCCAGTTGTTTCTGCCCATCCAATTTGATCTGGCAAGTTGGGTATGCTGCGGGTCCCGTCAGCCAGGGAGTGTCAGCTGGCGGGAACTAGAAGGTGTGCCTTCTCCTCCGTAGCGCCTGCCCTCTGGAACATCCTCCCTCCAGAAATTAGGATGTCCCCGACCCTGTTGGCCTTTCGTAAGGCCGTAAAGGCCTGGCTTTGTGCCCGGGCCTGGGGCCTCGAGCATGTGGATGGCCCCATCTCTTGGCTGTATTAATATCTTGGCAGCCATGTGTATTTATTTTGTATTTATTTTATATTTTAACTGTTTAATTATAATTGTTTTAATCGTTTTATGGTTTTATTGTTGTAAGCCGCCCAGAGTCACTTGCTGAGATGGGCGGCTATAGAAATGAAATGAAATGAAATGAAATGAAATTAATTAATTAATTCCAGGTTCCAATGGTGTGTTGATCCTTAGAACATCGGATTTGCCGTTCACCACCAGCACCGTTGGCCGCTAGCCGTCCTTTCGGCTTTGAGCTAGCTGCGTCATCACGTCTGGGGCTAGTTGAACTCATCCTCTGTTCCTCCCCAGTAGCATTTTGACCATCTTCCCACCTGGGGGTCTCATCTTCCGATGGTATACCGACATATCTGTGGTTGTACTGATCCATTTAGTTTCTATGGCAAGAATACTGTGGTGGGTTGCCATTACCTTCCCCAGGGATCGCATTTAGCCCAACCTCTCTGTCATGACCTTCCCGTCTTGGGTGGCCCTTCACAGTTTAGCTCATGGCATCATTGAGGTGCTCAAGCTCCAGCACCACGACAAGGTAACAATCCTTTGCTGAAGAATTATCGAGGTAAGTAAAGGTAAAGGTTTCCCTTGACATTAAGTCCAGTCATGTCCGACTCTAGGGGGCGGTGCTCATCTCCGTTTCAAAGGCGAAGAGCCGGCGTTTGTCCGTAGACACTTCCGTGGTCATGTGGCTGGCATGACTAAACGGAATGCTGTTACCTGCCTGCCGAAGTGGTACCTATTAATCTACTCACATTTGCATGTTTTCGAACTGCTAGGTTGGCAAGAATGAAAAATCTTTCCTTGGCCTATGATACAGTGAAAAAAATGGATGAACTTTCAAATGAACATTTTGCCCCCTTGGCTGTCCAGTTTTAAGAACGGCCTTGCATTTGGGCTCCCTCAGAAGGAATTGTGTGGCCGGCAGGGAAAAGCGTGGTCTCTTGGTCCTATCTCATTCACATGGACCCCACCTGGCCTATGCAGTCCTGGCGGATCTGGTTACTGCTTGCCCCCTGTGCATAGGGAAAACCTCCCAGTTCCTCTGCACAGAGATGAAGAATGTGGAAGGGAAATTCTGGTCTGGATTTCCCTGAGGAATGGACTGCAAGCCAGGATCAGTTTCCAAGGAGAGTTTTATTCTGGTCAGCTGAGCATATACATTTTTTAAAATTTCTTTCTTGTTTCTCTATCTCTTATTTTCTATCTTTGTTTTTGGAGGGTTTTTTTTTGTATATTTTGTTAGATTAAACATTTCCAATTTAAAAAAAAGGAATGTGTTTTAAAGTATGGCAACTTTTTATACACTTTTGCATGCACATGCATATTACCATCCCTTTTACAACCCTTTGAAATGTTTCTTTGGAAAGTTTATCAGTTTCTTTTACCATATAGAGACAGTCCCCCCTCTTCCTAAGCCCCACTTTTGTAGGCCCTGCCCCATACGTGTCACTCTCACTTGGACCTAACAGAGATTCCTGTGCAAACGAATTTTCAGGCGCACATAGCATTGAGCCTTTAGCAGACTTAGAATCTCCTCCTGCAGGAACAAAACTGGCTTGCTGGGAACACCGGCTTCAAGACCTGGGCGCGCTTTGAAGCAGCCCTGGCCAGCATGAGTGAAGCTGGCTCCCTTGGAGCCTGTGGCCTGTTGGGGCTCCCAGGCCCTAAATCCTTTTGAGCCCTGGGAAATCAGGCATGAAATTTTAGGAGGTAGAGAGGAGTGCACCCTTAGGAGGCCTCAGGAAACAGGTTGGGGACAGATCGTCATGGAGAAAATCTGTTGTATTAACATACAATTGAAACCAGAGGGTTTTCTTTTGGGATTGATAGACAAACAGCTGGGAAAAAGTCACGGAACTTTGCTTTTATATATGACAACTGCAGCAATATTATTATACACGTAGCCCTCAGTTACCCCCCACATTAAAAATGAGTTGTTATGAAATAAGGTATTACTTATTTTCTACCCCTTTATTATTTTTACAAATAACTCAAGGTGGTGAACATACCTGATACTCCTTCCTCCTATTTTTCCCACAACCACCACCCTGTGAGGTGAGTTGGGCTGAGACAGAGTGACTGGGCCAAGTGAGTAAGGGGCATACAGGTGGTATGGGATCAGAATTCACTCATGCTGGCCAGGGCTGCTTCGAAGCGCGCCCAGGTCTTAAAGCCGGTGTTCCCAGCAAGCCGGCTTTGTTCCTGCAGGAGGAGATTCTAAATCTGCTAAAGGCTGATCATACAAAGCCAAGATCCAGGATGTCTCATTCGGTAAGCACCGTGTTTGACTTACACTGGGAAGACTCAATTTCGAATTGCCAGTCGGTAACAAGCAAGTAGGGTTGATCCTTCGCTCTCTCTTTTTCACAATAACGTTAGTGATGAATGAAAAAGAAGCATTATGTATGAATCAAAATTGTTCCAGATAATGTCACACAAGGTTAAAGAAATCCGGAGGAGAAACAAACACAAAGCAAATGAATGGAAACATTTGATCTGGAGATGACAACACACAACCTGTCCAGTTTGGGGGGCATTACAGCCTATCATGATCTAACTAATGGCTCTCATCAACCAGGGTACCTTTAGAAACATTACATATGCAGTCAGGTTATTATCTTAAACGCAGTGCAGGTAGTCCTCAGTTACCAACTACAATGGGAACCGGCAGCTCTGTCGGTAAACAACACAGTTGTAAAGGAAAATGTCACATGACTGCACTGACTTCTGACGGCAGTAGGGTTGATCCTTCGCTAACAAGCAAGTAGGGTTGATCCTTCGCTCTTTTTCACAATAATGTTAGTGATGAATGAAAAAGAAGCATTATGTATGAATCAAAATTGTTCCAGATAATAAGTCATACAAAGTTAAAGAAATCCAGAAGAGAAACAAATACTAAGCAAATGAATTGAAACATCTGATCTGGAGATGAGAACACACAACCTGTCCAGTTTGGGGGGCATTAGAGCCTTTCACGATGCAACTAATGGTCCTCATCAACCAGGGTACCTTTAGAAACACTGGACAGGAACAGCACCCCAGGCAGGGGCAATGCAACAATTCTTACTGCCTTGGAGAGGTTACTACCTGCTAGCAAAGGCCATTACACCCCCTTTACTAACAGAACAGTTTACTACAGGAAGTCCTTTAATAACCTGCAGTCACTACTATATCTCAAATGCAATGCAGGTAGTCCTCAGTTACCAACCACAATGGGAACCGGCAGCTCCGTCGGTAAGCGACACAGTTGTAAAGCAAAACGTCACATGACTGCACTGACTTCTGACGGCAGTTCCAGTTGTGGCCATTAAGCGTGATGTCACCCACAGTTAAGCGTGACGTCGCATCATCGAAAGTTGCACCTTCCTGCTGGGTACTCCATTGACTTTGCTTGTTGGAAGCCAGCAGGAAGGTACAAGGAGGTCCTCGTTTAACGATGGCAACTGGGACTGCTGAGGTTGCTGTTGCTAAGCGATATGGTCACCTCACTTCACAGAGTGGCTCTATTTCTGTAAGGTTTAAATTGAGATGGGGGGCGAATGGAAGAGGAAGACAGAATCGCTATGCAGGGACACGTAACACTGAGGCAGGCTGGAAATACCTGATCAGTTAATAATTACAAAGAGTTACAGCCCCGTTGTGTTTTTTTAACCCCTTCTGAGACTTTTGCATGCGCCAAGATGGAAAGATAAAAGAAATTCGCACAATGAAAGCATGGATGGTGAAATTACTGGAATTGGCAGAGATGGCAACATTGACAGCACTCACAAGAGAAAATACTGTGTCTGGATTTGTTTCTATGTGGAAACCACTTCTGGATTATTTGCTTGCATCTGAAAAAAATTAAGTTTTGATTTTCAGTCTGGATGATTAAATTGTTACTTTTTATAGAAATAATTTTTATTAAGGTTTAGTTAAGAGCAAAAGATTAAGGTATTATATATTTGTAACCCTTTCTGTGTTGAAGGAGGTCAGAACTCACATTCTTTGTGTTTCTTTCTAAATATTTCTGCATTTTTAATTTGTCCTCTTTTAGTTCTTTTCTCAAGTTTTTCTACACTTCGTATTGTCTCTATATTGAAACTTAAAGTCTTAAAAAAAAGAAAATACTATTTCTGCAAAAGGAAATGTCCAGGAAGTTCTGCTGATAGCCAGATCCATGTAGTCAGCCTTTAATAAACTCACACTTTCCGCTTTTTCCCTCAGCCCTCATGTCGAATGTTTGACTAAGAAGAATCAGGCCACAAATTAAATAGTTGATTTCTCAGCAGGACTTTCAATGGGAGATCAGAAATGAAATTCAAGGCCTCTCTACACACATCATCTTCGGCCTCATGTGGATTTTCTTGTGTTTGAGAAGGGAGGCACTTTGCGTTAAGCACTGTCCGCGGTCGTGGCATGTGAATGGTTTCTCCCGTGTGTAAACCTACATGACTTATTAGGATAGATCTAGTAGTGAAACTTTTCCTACAATCCGGACACTCATACGATTTCTTCCTGTGTGAGTACTCTGGTGCACCACCAAGTGGGAATTATGACTGAAACGTTTCCCACAATCTGGACACTCATATGGTTTCTCTCCTGTGTGAGTCTTCTGGTGTTTCACAAGGTCAGACTTCCAACTGAAACTTTTCCCACAATCTGGACACTCATGTGGTTTCTCTCCTGTGTGAGTGCTTTGGTGATACACCAGGCTGGAATTCTGACTGAAACTTTTCCCACAATCTGGACACTCATACGGTTTCTCTCCTGTGTGAATCCTCTGGTGCATCACCAGGCTGGAATTCTGACTGAAATTTTTCCCACAAACCGAACACTCATATGGTTTCTCTCCTGTGTGAGTCCTCTGGTGGTTCACCAGGCTGGAATTCTGACTGAAACTTTTCCCACAAACCGGACACTCATATGGTTTCTCTCCTGTGTGAGTCCTCTGGTGTTTCACCAGGCTGGAATTATGACTGAAACCTTTCCCACAATCTGGACACTCATACGGTTTCTCTCCTGTGTGAGTCCTCTGGTGGTACACCAGGCTAGAATTATGACTGAAACCTTTCCCACAAACCGGACACTCATATGGTTTCTCTCCTGTGTGAGTCCTCTGGTGGTTCACCAGGCTGGAATTCCGACTGAAACTTTTCCCACAAACCGGACACTCATATGGTTTCTCTCCTGTGTGAGTCCTCTGGTGTTTCACCAGGCTGGAATTCTGACAGAAACCTTTCCCACAATCTGGACACTCATACGGTTTCTCTCCTGTGTGAGTCCTCTGGTGTTTCACAAGGTCAGACTTCCAACTGAAACTTTTCCGACAATCTGGACACTCATATGGTTTCTCTCCTGTGTGAGTCCTCTGGTGTTTCACAAGGTCAGACTTCCAACTGAAACTTTTCCCACAAACCGGACACTCATATGGTTTCTCTCCTGTGTGAGTCCTCTGGTGGATTACCGGGTGGGAATTCCAACTGAAACTTTTCCCACAATCCGGACACTCAAATGATTTCTCTCCTGAGGCCTCTGGTGGTTCACCAGGCAGGAATTCCGACTGAAACTTCCCACAATCCAGACACTCATATAGCTTTTCTCCTGTGTGAGTCCTCTGGTGCATCACCAGGCTGAAATTCTGACTGAAACTTTTCCCACAAACCGAACACTCATACGGTTTCTCTCCTGTGTGAGTCTTCTGGTGGTTCACCAGGCTCGAATTCTGACAGAAACTTTTCCCACAATCTGGACACTCATACGGCTTCTCTC
Organism: Candoia aspera; assembly: GCF_035149785.1. Taxonomy (NCBI): domain Eukaryota; kingdom Metazoa; phylum Chordata; class Lepidosauria; order Squamata; family Candoiidae; genus Candoia; species Candoia aspera. Next base: position 9,736,436 of record NC_086154.1, on the reverse strand, counting down.
CTGTGTGAGTCCTCTGGTGTTTCACCAGGTCAGACTTCCAACTGAAAGTTTTCCCACAATCCGGACACTCATACGGTTTCTCTCCTGTGTGAGTCCTCTGGTGTTTCACCAGGTCAGACTTCCAACTGAAACTTTTCCCACAATCTGGACACTCATACGGTTTCTCTCCTGTGTGAGTTCTCTGGTGTTTCACAAGGTCAGACTTCCAACTGAAACTTTTCCGACAATCCGGACACTCATAGAGTTTGTCTCCTGCGTGAGTCCTCTTTTGATTGACCAGGGTGGCGTGCTTGCTAAAGCTCTTGCTGCATTGAGGAAACTGGTAGGCCTCCTCGCCAGTGTAGGTTCTCTTGTGCATCATCAGCTGTCATCTGTAATGTGGGCTTTTCCCAGAAGATACACCTCTGTGGGGCTTTCCACCACTGATACTCTGGGATTCTCGAGGAGATCAAAATGATTTCTGATCCCTTGTTTTGTGGTGCTTTGATTCAAGCACCTGTTTCCTTCCTCACAGTATGAGACTTGCGTTACCGTCTGCCCTATGGGGTTATCCCAGTGACCTTTTCCTCCCCACTGACCTCCAGGTATTTCTCTCTTTTTCTGAATTTGGAAATTATCCCCCTTGACCTTTTCATGGAATATTTGAGTTCCACACAATCAATTTTTTCCAGCTCAAAAACTCTCTTCCTGTTTTTCTCTCCCTCGTCTGTCACCTGCTGGGCAAGGAGAAGAGTTTTGGGGTTCTCTGGAGAAAGTGAAAAAGTTTTGATTGCTGGCTGGATTTGCTTTCCTTTTTAATGCTGCTTGTGATTCTCAGTTGTCCAGAAGGCTCTTACTGGCATCGTTTTCGTCTACAAGATTCACAGAAAAGTGTTAGTTTAATTATCAACTCTAAAATGGCTGCACAACATGTGCAAACAACAACAAAACAGCATACGTTAGAAAGAAAAAGTAAACGTGCCAAAGGCTAGATTAACCTCTAACATTCCTTATGATTCCTTTGACACACGGAAGACTAGCGATATCCATGTTCATATCCTGACATTCACTTGCTGGCTTGGGTCAATCACAGATTCTTAGCACTTAAAGGGTTATCATCAAGGATCTCTGGACATGCTGGGGATGGATTCTACACACACACACACACGCATAGGGAGAGAAATACAAGTACACACACCTGTGAATGTACATATTTAGAAAATCCTTGTGAATTTCAGCCTGCAAAACGTCCCAGAAGTGGCTATGGTCAAACTTTTGGGGCTATTTTAGGAGGCTGGGGGGCTTCAACAGCTGAAATGGCCCCCAAAGCCTCTGCAAGATTGAAAGCACCAGTTTTGTCCATTCAACTCCTTTAAAGAAAAGAGCACAAAATCCTGTCCACAACCACTCTGGGGACATCACCGTACAATACAGGTAATCCTCCTTTCTGATGGAAATTGAGACCGGCAACTCTGTCACTAAGCAGCTCGGTCATTAAGTCGCTCTCTGAGTGAGATGAGTGGGGAATAAATTGGATATATAAATTAAAAAATAAAGATGACATCACGGGAATGTGCTGACTTACAGCAGTTCTGGCTGCGGTCATTAAGCACAATGTCAAAGATCTGTGATACGTGAATGGAAGACCACTAGGAAATCCTGTGTTTGTTGGCTAGACTTGGCAGTAAAAGGAAACATCACTGTGGGTCATTAAGTGCAATGTTGTTACCTGGAATTTTTAGGCTTCATTATTAGCTTTTTGAAAAAGGTGATATTAGCATTTGAGGAGGTCATCCATGCCTTCTTTTCAAGTTCAAGAAACCATGTTTTCCTTTTACCCAAAACCCTTTCTTCCTTTTAGGTGCAAAAACTAGCCTTTTCAGCAACTAAACAACAGAGAGCGTATTCGGAAAGTCCTTGAATACACTTGCAAGTTTTAAGATGATACAAACATGGCCGGGAAAGGGAGTGACAGAACCCATAAATTTGCCACTTTGGGAATGTTACCTAGATTCAAAGTTTCCTGTTGTCCAATTCTCACATGTAATCAATGTCTGTTATTGTTTGATTGCTTGCCTTATGACGTATCACGTCTACTGAATGTATGTGTCATTTGTCTCTGCACCCTATAAAAGGACTTGACCCCCCCCCCCCTTAACAAATGCTTTTGCTTTTCCCTGAATTGCTCTGTGATTCCTGTTTTCAGGTAGGCAAAATCCACTTTGCAAAGTCAGTCTCTCTCCCAAATTCAGGGACCAAGTTTTTATCAGGTCCAGCCAAACTCCGGGTGCCTCAGTTTGTAGGCAACAGTGCCACATGACCGTGACTTGCTTCAGGACCAGTTGGAAGACTCCTTTTCAGCGCCATCCTGACTTTGAATGGTCACTAAAGAAGTGGTATGCGAAGACTACGTGAACATTCCCGAATAGCTACTTTAAAAAAAAGCTGGTTTAAGCAGAGTTCAACCTATACATGGATGGGAGGTCTTTTGGAAGGACAAAAAACATCCCAGGAGACGGCAGTGGCAGGTCGGTCCCAGATTCTTGCCAAGAAAACAGCATCTCCATAAAGTCACAAGGAGTCAACACTGACGTGAAGGAGACTCTTTAAATCTCCCGACCGCCAGAAAAGCCACTTTTGCCACTTGGACTTTTTGTCTTTACTCTTTTTATATTAATTATTGTAATTTTATACTTTATATTTTATGATTGTTGTTTTAATTGATTGTTGTAAACCGCCCAGAGTCCCGCGATGGGAGGAGATGGGCGGGGACAAATTGGATGGATGGATGGATGGATGTGCATGCACCAGTTTCAAAGCGCGCAGCACCGGAGGAAGAAAATGCGGGGTGGGGAGGAATAAGGGGCAGCCGGCATTTCGCAGCGGAGTTGCTCCTCTGATTCTCTCCCACGGAGGAACGAGGCAGCCCCACGCACTCCCGGCCTGCCTCCCTGCCCACGCACTCCCGGCCTGCCTCCCTCCCGTCCGCCGCTCACCTTCCGGCCGCTGCTGCTCCGACCAGCCCCGGGAAGACCACAGAGCGCTCCTCCGCGCCGCTCTCCCCCCAGCTGGGAGCCGGACCCGGAAGTTCCTCTGCCCTCCTCCTCTCTTCCAATATCCCCTCTAGCAATCCAATACTCTATCGTTTCAGCTCCCCCTCCCGTCGCATGTCGGTCCTCAGCAACCACCGACGCCGCCACTATATTGACAGCTTCCAAGGCGTGGGGGCTGCTTATTTCTTGAGCGCCATCTAGCGACATGAGGCTGAAAAACACACTCGTCCGGTGTCTAGCCTCAGGCGTTGGCGAGATTTTTTGGTTGATTATGTGCAACCAAGTCGTTTTCGAGTCCCAGCGTGAATACATTTGCTCCATGACGATCTGTCCCCAACCTGTTTCCTGAGGCCTCCTAAGGGTGCACTCCTCACCACTGTAACGGAGCAAGAACCTTCCTTTGCAAGAAGGAGAACCAAACCAAGGGAAAGCATCCTGGGGGGAAAAGGTGTGCAAACAGGCAATGAAAAATGCACCTCCTTTAGCGATCAGTGAGGACTGTTCCAGCCAGTTAGACGCCTTGGGGCTGCAGGATAACTCCGGAAAACGTACCTTTGCAACTGAGCAAAGCTTGAAGAGTGAAGCTTCACCCAGCGTAGCCTTTCAAGATTAGCTCAGGGCTGGGCCCAAAAGTTCATGAAGCACCTTTTGTGTGCACAGTCCCCAAACGATTGCCAGCTTCATCCTATTAACAGAACCAATCGTGAAACACGCCACAAAACCTGGAAGCGACCAGCAGCAGTGCTTGCAAACCACAATTGAGGAAGGAGGTATTGTCTTTCTCTCTCTCATTGCAGACCTTAAATCTCGCTAGATGGCAGAACTGCTCTGGGCAGCCTTCCCAATTCCCAGAGGAGTTCGCTTTCAGCCTTGAGGATTCTCAGGCCGCTTGGGCACAACACGTGGAGGGCAGGTCAAAAGCTGATCAAAAGATTCCTGGGCTTCTGCAGGGCTTGGCTCTCGGTGGAGATCAACCCCTCTCTACCTCCTAAAATTTCATGCCTGATTTCCCAGGGCTCAAAAGGATTTAGGACCTGGGAGCCCCAACAGGCCACAGGCTCCAAGGGAGCCAGCTTCACTCATGCTGGCCAGGGCTGCTTCAAAGCGCGCTCAGGTCTTGAAGCCGGTGTTCCCAGCAAGCCAGTTTTGTTCCTGCAGGAGGAGATTCTAAGTCTGCTAAAGGCTCAATGCTATGTGCGCCTGAAAATTCGTTTGCACAGGAATCTCTGTTAGGTCCAAGTGAGAGTGACACGTATGGGGCAGGGCCTACAAAAGTGGGGCTTAGGAAGAGGGGGGACTGTCTCTATATGGTAAAAGAAACTGATAAACTTTCCAAAGAAACATTTCAAAGGGTTGTAAAAGGGATGGTAATATGCATGTGCATGCAAAAGTGTATAAAAAGTTGCCATACTTTAAAACACATTCCTTTTTTTTAAATTGGAAATGTTTAATCTAACAAAATATACAAAAAAAAACCCTCCAAAAACAAAGATAGAAAATAAGAGATAGAGAAACAAGAAAGAAATTTTAAAAAATGTATATGCTCAGCTGACCAGAATAAAACTCTCCTTGGAAACTGATCCTGGCTTGCAGTCCATTCCTCAGGGAAATCCAGACCAGAATTTCCCTTCCACATTCTTCATCTCTGTGCAGAGGAACTGGGAGGTTTTCCCTATGCACAGGGGGCAAGCAGTAACCAGATCCGCCAGGACTGCATAGGCCAGGTGGGGTCCATGTGAATGAGATAGGACCAAGAGACCACGCTTTTCCCTGCCGGCCACACAATTCCTTCTGAGGGAGCCCAAATGCAAGGCCGTTCTTAAAACTGGACAGCCAAGGGGGCAAAATGTTCATTTGAAAGTTCATCCATTTTTTTCACTGTATCATAGGCCAAGGAAAGATTTTTCATTCTTGCCAACCTAGCAGTTCGAAAACATGCAAATGTGAGTAGATTAATAGGTACCACTTCGGCAGGCAGGTAACAGCATTCCGTTTAGTCATGCCAGCCACATGACCACGGAAGTGTCTACGGACAAACGCCGGCTCTTCGCCTTTGAAACGGAGATGAGCACCGCCCCCTAGAGTCGGACATGACTGGACTTAATGTCAAGGGAAACCTTTACCTTTACTTACCTCGATAATTCTTCAGCAAAGGATTGTTACCTTGTCGTGGTGCTGGAGCTTGAGCACCTCAATGATGCCATGAGCTAAACTGTGAAGGGCCACCCAAGACGGGAAGGTCATGACAGAGAGGTTGGGCTAAATGCGATCCCTGGGGAAGGTAATGGCAACCCACCACAGTATTCTTGCCATAGAAACTAAATGGATCAGTACAACCACAGATATGTCGGTATACCATCGGAAGATGAGACCCCCAGGTCGGAAGATGGTCAAAATGCTACTGGGGAGGAACAGAGGATGAGTTCAACTAGCCCCAGACGTGATGACGCAGCTAGCTCAAAGCCGAAAGGACGGCTAGCGGCCAACGGTGCTGGTGGTGAACGGCAAATCCGATGTTCTAAGGATCAACACACCATTGGAACCTGGAATTAATTAATTAATTTCATTTCATTTCATTTCATTTCATTTCTATAGCCGCCCATCTCAGCAAGTGACTCTGGGCGGCTTACAACAATAAAACCATAAAACAATTAAAACAATTATAATTAAACAGTTAAAATATAAAATAAATACAAAATAAATACACATGGCTGCCAAGTGAGCAATGCATAGATATTAATACAGCCAAGAGATGGAGCCATCCACATGCTCGAGGCCCCAGGCCCGGGCACAAAGCCAGGCCTTTACGGCCTTACGAAAGGCCAACAGGGTCGGGGACATCCTAATTTCTGGAGGGAGGATGTTCCAGAGGGCAGGCGCTACGGAGGAGAAGGCCCACCTTCTAGTTCCCGCCAGCTGACACTCCCTGGCTGATGGGACCCGCAGCATACCCAACTTGCCAGATCAAATTGGATGGGCAGAAACAACTGGGAGAAGGCGGTCCCTTAGGTAACCCGCCCAAGCCATGAAGGGCTTTAAAGGTGACAACCAGCACCTTGAATTGCACCCGGAAGCACACCGGCAACCAATGCAGCTCACGTGGCAGTGGTGTTACATGTGTCAAGGAGCCAACACTATTTACTATCCGTGCAGCTGCATTCTGCACCAGTTGAAGCTTCCGAATGCTCTTTAGGGGCAGCCCCATGTAGAGCACATTACAGTAGTCCAGACGGGAGGTCACGAGCGCATGAGTGACTGTGAGCAAAGCCTCTTGGTCTAGGAATGGGCACAGCTGGCGCACAACCCGAAGGTGTGCAAAGGCCCTCCTAGCCATGGCTGCCACCTGCTCTTTGAGCAGGAGCCGTGAGTCTATGAGGACCCCCAGATTGCACACCAGGTCTGTCTGGGGCAGTGCAACCCCATCCAAGACCAGAGGTGGAAAAACCTTAGCACTGGGAGGCCCACAAACCCAAAGCCACTCAGTCTTGCTTGGGTTGAGCCGAAACCTATTGCACCCCATCCAGGCCCTCACAGCCTCCAGGCACTGGGTCAGGCCATCCTTGGCATCACTCAGGCGGTCTGGGGTAGAGATATAAGATCTATGAGCCAGGGCAAATTGGATGTGGTTATTGGTGAGATGGCACCAATAACCACATCCAAGATTAAAGATTAAAGATAGACATTTTGGGTGTCAGTGAACTGAAATGGACTGGAATGGGCCACTTCACATCAGATGACCACCAGATCTACTACTGTGGACAAGAGGACCACAGAAGAAATGGAGTAGCCTTCATAATTAATAGTAAAGTGGCTAAAGCAGCGCTTGGATACAATCCAAAAAACGATAGAATGATCTCAATTCGAATTCAGGGCAAGCCATCTAACATCACAGTGATCCAAATATACGCCCCAACCACAGATGCTGAAGAAGCAGAAGTAGAGCAGTTCTATGAGGATCTGCAGCACCTACTGGACAACACGCCTAAAAGAGAAGTTATTTTTCATCACAGGAGACTGGAATGCTAAGGTGGGCAGTCAGATGACACCTGGAATTACAGGTAAGCATGGCCTGGGAGAACAAAACGAGGCAGGACATAGGCTGATAGAATTTTGCCAAGACAACTCACTCTGCATAATAAACACTCTCTTCCAACAACCTAAGAGATGGCTTTATACATGGACTTCACCAGATGGACAACACCGAAATCAGATTGACTACATCCCTTGCAGCCAAAGGTGGCGGACATCTATACAGTCGGTAAAAACAAGACCTGGAGCTGACTGTAGTTCAGATCATGAACTTCTTATTGCACAATTTAGGATCAGACTAAAGAGATTAGGGAAGACCCACAGATCAGCTAGATATGAGCTCACTAATATTCCTAAGGAATATGCAGTGGAGGTGAAGAATCGATTTAAGGGACTGGACTTAGTAGATAGGGTCCCAGAAGAACTATGGACAGAAGTTTGCAACATTGTCCAGGAAGCGGCAACAAAATACATCCCAAAGAAAGAGAAAACCAAGAAGGCAAAATGGCTGTCTGCTGAGACACTAGAAGTAGCCCAAGAAAGAAGGAAAGCAAAAGGCAACAGTGATAGGGAGAGATATGCCCAATTAAATGCAAAATTCCAGAGGTTAGTCAGAAGAGATAAGGAAATATTTTTAAACAAGCAATGCGCGGAAGTGGAAGAAGACAATAGAATAGGAAGGACAAGAGACCTCTTCCAGAACATTAGAAACGTCGGAGGTAAATTCCAGGCAAAAATGGGTATGATCAAAAACAAAGATCACAAGGACCTAACAGAAGAAGAAGAGATCAAGAAAAGGTGGCAAGAATATACAGAAGACCTGTATAGGAAGGATAACAATATCGGGGATAGCTTTGACGGTGTGGTCAGTGAGCTAGAGCCAGACATCCTGAAGAGTGAGGTTGAGTGGGCCTTAAGAAGCATTGCTAATAACAAGGCAGCAGGATCCGACGGCATCCCAGCTGAACTGTTCAAAATCTTGCAAGATGATGCTGTCAAGGTAATGCATGCTATATGCCCGCAAATTTGGAAAACACAAGAATGGCCATCAGATTGGAAAAAATCAACTTATATCCCCATACCAAAAAAGGGAAACACGAAAGAAGGTTCAAACTATCGAACAGTGGCACTCATTTCACATGCCAGCAGAAACAGGGAATCAGAAGGTGGAGGGGGGGGGGAGGGACCGCTGGAAAAAGCCCATCCCTCTTCCCCCCCAGGACTCCCCCCTTCTCTTCTTGCATTTGGAGAATCCCCCTCCTCCTCCTGATTTCTTCCCCCCCATCCAGTTGCCCTCTTGCAAGATAGTTGGCCCATCTGGCACTGCTTCTGCACCCCTTCCCGGGGGGGGATGGGATTCTGCAGGAGGAGTCTGTAGCACCTTCTCTGTCCCACCAGTTGTATTCAAATGCCTGGCTCTGTCTGAAAAGCTGCTATTTGATGCCTTCGGCTCTGGGGCTGCCACAGATAAAGGGCTCTCCCCCAAACACGTGGAGCGTCCCTTGTTCTGAGTAGGACGGTCGCTCTCTTGGCTTCCTTCTCCTGTTTTCAGGGTTTCCATCTTTAAAATGAGGCTTTTCCACCAGTAGTATTCAGTGTCCCCAAGGATGAAATGACATTTGACATTTGGCACCTGCAATGTAGGACTCCACCCCAATGCTCCAGGTCACATCGCCAATCAAGCGGAGGGAATTTCATGCAACCCCCTTTCCCAACCGGGATCAGCAGTAAGAGGAAAATGGTTGTCCAGTCTTTTCCTGAAAACCTCCAGCGATGGAGCACCCACAACTCCAGGAGGCAAGCTGTTCCACAGCTTAGGAGTTCTCACAGTCAGGAAATTCCTCCTTCTTTCCCGGTTGGATCTCCCTCTGACGAGCTTCCCCCTGTTAGAAGGAATACTTACCAGGGTTCGTCCCGAGCCAGGAATGAAAAGACGCAGGCAGTTGCTGGAACAGAGGTTGAAGGTTTATTCTCCGAGAACACGAAATGCAGAGTAAGCGTGTTGTGGAGGGTGGCCGCACCAGTATTTCCCCCATAAGTGTCCTAACAGCCAGGAACCACGCTGAGACAAGGAACTGGTCTCTAGTGTTTTATTGCTTGTACATAACAGAAATCCTAACAAACTGAAGAAGCGTGGGAAAAACCCAGACATATAAACCCCAAAGGTTAAGGCGGTCCCAATCTGTGTCTCTTTGAATGGCTGCCCAATTCCTCAGTGCTACGCATGCGCTTTACAGCCTGGATGGGAGCCCCCTGCTCACCATCCTCACTCATGACAATAAGCCCTTTATATCGGAGAGCTGGGCCATTGCTATGCAAGGGTGTTCCCGCCCCCTAGGAATTTGAGAAAAGTGCAGTTTCCCGGATTTCAGAGAGGGGGCGCTCTGTGGTTTGGCCCCTGCTGTTGGTGTTTCCTGACCTGGTCATCTGTGGCTTTGTCTACTAGCCTGGATGTTCACCTTGGAAGGGATCTTTTGTGGTTGGATTATGGAGATCTGTTTGGCTGGGGAAGAACCTTTACCTGGATGGGTTCTGCTAATATCTGTGAATGAGCAACCTTTGGTGTTTCCAGGGTTTCTGACTGAATCAGAGGGAAGTCCTTTGTTTAAACAGTTGGGCTTCCTTTTACATATTAATCTCTGGCATCTCCTTTTTGCATCAAGCTCATTCTTACGTGCAACCTTTAACCTTTTACCTCGCTCAAGGTAAAAGGCAGTAGAGCCTGGAGACAGTGTTTCCGAGGGAAGACAACACAAACAGCAGGGAGAGATCTTAATTTCTTCCAACACCCCCACACTGTTTCTTCTCCTACCCTCAGGTGCCATGGAGAATACACGGACGCCCCCTTCCCTGTGGCAGCCCTTCAACTCTTTTTTAAAAAAAGTCATAACGCATCTAGAAGGCTATTGCTTATGTGAGAGGGGGGTAATATGAAAAAGTGCTGTTTAAAGAAAAACCCCAGTATGTGCCTCAAACTCATGGCTGAAGGGGAGGCTAGCCACAAATGGTATCAGATAAAATTGTTTAGTTAGGAATTAATGGCTAAGGAGATGGGTGTCAGGTAAACTTGATTAGGTTAGGAATTTATAGTTGATTGAGTAAGAACGTTGGCACCTAAATATATGTGTTTAAGTAAGAACAGACCTTAAACCAAGGATGAGATAAGGTCTGCGGAAATCATCCCACAGACCCTTAGATAAGTAACTAGACAATGCAAAATGTTTAGGAAAACAGGAAGATTGTGAGCTGAGCCCTCGGAGGAGGGGGAGGACAGATAGGGTATAAAACTACTGGCTTTGGATGCATTCAGGGTTCCTTCCTGCGAGGAGGGACCCGCCATTGCAATCGCGAAATAAATCTTTGCTCTTTCCAAGTCATCGAGCCTCGAGTGTTTAATTTTGGGGATCCTTTGTCCCGCTGACACTTAGAATCACAAAATCACAGGGTTGGAGGGACCTTGGCGGTCTCCTGGCCCAATCCCACTGCTTAAGAGTTCTCACAGTCAGGAAGCTCCTCCTTATTTCCTGGTTGGATCTCCCTCTGACGAGCTTCCCCGCCTTGTTTCTTCTCCTACCCTCAGGTGCCATGGAGAATACACGGACGCCCCCTTCCCTGTGGCAGCCCTTCAAGTACTGGAAAACGGCTATCATGTCTCCCTCGGTGACATGGTTACTCTCGTTAAGAGAGTATTCTCTTCGTTAAGCCAAACATGCCCAGTTGCTGTAGCTGTTCTTCGTAGGATTGAGCCTCCAGGCCCCTTGTGTCTTGCTTTTCTTTCTGTGGTATTGTTCTTTGGGCCTTTATTATCTTGTTTTTTAGAACTTCCCAAGCATCCTGAACTGTTTTCCCCTCTAGGATGTCCATCCGTGGAATCCTTCCTGTTCTTGCTCTCAGTTTGCTGAAGTCAGCTCTCGTAAAATCCAGAAGACCAGTCTGACCTGGTTCCGTTCCCCTTGCCTGCATGATGCTGAATCCTAGCATGACACGGTCACTCTCCCCCAAAGTCCCTACAACTTCCACTCCTTCAACCATTTCATCCCTATTAGTAAGTATTAGGTCCAGCATCGCTGACCCTCTAGTCCCCTCTTCCACCCTTTGGATGATAAAGGTGCCAGGGTGGTTAAAGTCCCCCGTTACTGCAGCGGTGTGTTTCCTGGACACCTCCGCCGACTGATTTGCAGAGCCTTCATCTATCTCCTCTGCTTGGCTGGGTGGCCTGTAGTGCACCCCTATGGCGGTGTCATTTCTTTTTCCCCTGATACTCACCCAGATGCCTCCAAGAAGGCGTTCGTCTTTGATGCCATGTATTTCTCTACAGGTCTAGTAAGTCTTTACGTACAACACAACTCCTCCTCCTCCTTTGTTGGGCCTGTTTCTTTGGAACACGTTAGATCCTTCTAGTAGTAGATCCCAGTCATGGGTTCCCTCCCACCAAGCTTTTGGAACTCTTGCGCCTTCCGAAGTTTTGGAGAAAACCATTCAATGACAGGGGGCTTAAAACCAGCTCTCAAATTAAATGCAAGGTGCCTCGTGTCAAGTAGGACAGGACAGTTTCAGGAGGGACGTCTCAGAATTGGAGGAGGACTTTCAGTATGCGGTCCCTGTTGCCATTAAGCGAGGACCTCCTCGCAACTTCCTGCCGGCTTCCAACAAGCAACCTCACTGGGCACAGCAACAAGCAAAGTCACTGGGCACACTGGCAGGAAGTCGCAAGTCTTCCTGAGTGCACCCTTGGGAGACCCGAAGGAACAGGTTAGGGATAGAACAAAGAGGAGAAAAATCCATTGATGTGGTCGCTGGCAGTCGAAAAGGACTTGATGGCACATAATCAAAAAAGCGGCTTAGGGTAGAGACTGGACGAGTGTGTTTTTCAGCCTCATGTCGCTAGATGGCGCTCTAGGAATAAGCGACACCCGCGATTGGAAAGCTGTCAATACAGCAGCGGCGTCTGTGGTTGCTGAAGTCCCACATCCAACGGGAGGGGGAGTGGAAACAATAGACTATTGGCTTCCTAGAGGGGATGTTGGAAGAGAGGAGGAGGGAAGAGGAACTTCCTGTCCCGTCTCCCTGCGGGGAGGAGAGCGGCGCGGAGGAGTGCTCTGTGGTCTTCCCGGGGCCGGTCGGAGCAGCCGCGGCGGAAGGTGAGCGGCGGACGGGAGGGAGGCGAGGCCGGGAGCGAGCGGGGCTGCCTCGTTTCCTCCGTGGGGAGAATCAGGTGAGCAACCCTGCTGGAAAATGCCGGCTGCTGCATCTGCCGCCCCTTCCCGCGTTTCCTTCCCGGGTGCTGCGTGCTTTGAAACCGGTGCATGCACTTTCCTGGCGGTCGGGAGATTTAGAGGGTCTCCTTCGCGTCCGCGTTGACGCCTTGTGATTTTATGGAGATGCTGTTTTTTTGGCAACAATCTGGGACTGACCTGCCACTGCCGTCTCCCGGATGTTTTTTTTCCTTCGAACTCTGCTTAAAAGTGCCAGCTGTGTATCTATTTCTCTCTGTGTGCATCTACGTGTGTGCGTAGAATCCATCCCCAGCCTTCCCAGATATTTTTGATGATAGCCCTTTGCAAAGAATCTGTGATTGCCCCAAGTCAACAAGTGAATTGCAGGATTTGAACTTGGATCTCGCTAGTCTTCTTTGTGTCAAATGAATCATAACGAATGTTAGAGGTTAATCTAGCTTTTTGGCACATTTGCTTTTTCTTTGTAACCTATGCTTTTTTTGAAAAAAGAACTTTATTGATTTTCAAAATATAAGTAAAATACACAATATAGAATACAAAAGAGATAAGAGTACAGAAAACTAAAGAAAAAAAGGAAAACTATAAAAGTGCAAAAAGACATAGAAAATATAGAAAGGAAGTGACTTCCGACCTTCTCCAACCCAGATATAAAAGCATATTATACAAATATAATATCTTACCATTAATTAAACCTTTAGTAACATTATTTCTATCAAATCAAACCGTTTATTTGTCAAAACCCAAAATGAAAGCTTCATTTTTTTCAGATACAAGCAAATAGTCCAAAAGTGGTTTCCAAGTAGAAACAAATCCAGACATGATTTGTTTGTTTGTTTGTTTATTATTCAAATTTCTATCACCGCCCATCTACCCCCAAAAGGGGATTCTGGGTGGTTTACAATAAAATTAACCATTTAAAACCATCAATGTATAAATTACAAAGCAAGCAACTGAGATAATAAAATGATGAATATAAATATAAAATCCAAGTGGCGGAGATTACATTCGGTAGGGAGGGTTAGGGTTAGGGTTAGATGTTAACTCTAACCCTAACCAGGTGGGACGGGTCGATGTTATGGGGATGAGGCGGTCCCTCAGGTGGCCTGGCCCCATGCCATGTAGGGCTTTAAAGGTCATAACCAACTCCTTGAATTGGACCCAGAAGCAGACTGGCACCCAGTGCAGCTCGTGCAGTGGGGTTGTCACATGTGCCTATCTTGGGGCACTCATAACTGCCTGCGCAGCCGCATTCTGGACCAGCTGAAGCTTCCGGATACTCTTCAAGGGTAGCCCCATGTAGAGCGCATTGCAGTGGTCTATGTGGGAGATGACTAGGGCATGAGTGACGGATTGGAGGGCATCTCGATCCAGGAAAGGGCGTAACTGGTGCACAACCCGAAGTTGCGCAAAGGCCCTCCTGGCCACGACTGCCACCTGTCTTGAAGCAGGAGGCGTGAGTCCAGGGGGACCCCCAAGTTCCACACCGGTTCTGAATGGGGCAGTGCAACCCCATCCAGAACTAAAGATGACAACTTTCCGGATACCGAGGAGCCATCAACCCACAGCCACTCCTTCAGCTGAAGCCTGTTGTTCCCCATCCAGACCCCCACCGCCCCCAGGCACTGCGACAGGGCAGTCACCGCAATGCTTACCTCACCCAGGATGGAGATATATAACTGAGTATCATCAGCATATAGATGGTACCTCATCCCGTGGTGACAGATTACCGCATTGTGTGTTTTTGACAACTTATCAGGTGCTAAATATCAACAACACATCATTTTATAAAAGCTCTCTGTCAGAGTGTAATTCAAAGTAAATTTCAAACCTTTGTTGCACATGTTCTCCCATTGTTCCAGCATGATATTATACCCAAAATTCTTATCCCATTTAATCATGAAAAAGTCTTTGACGTGTTCATCTTCTAAGTTCATTTGTAACAACATCTTACACGTCTTTGTGATAACATCTTCATCATTTGTACAAAGTTCCATTTCAAACTCTGTTCTTTCATTAACAAAGTTATACCAAGTTCCACAAGTCTTTGCATCTCAACCACTTTTTCTCTCCTAACAAAGGCTTCTTGAGGTGACAGCCTCATTGGTACATTAGGAGACAATCTTGCTTCATATTTATTTCAAACCCTCAATATGGCACTTCTAACAAAATGATTTTGACATTGGCCCTCTCGCTCTCAGCCCAACCCATCTCACGGGTCTCCCCTTACAGTCCTCCACCACATCTTCTTTTTTGTAAGATTGTTTCATTCAGTCTCCATCTAAATACCATAGGTATTCTCCTTATTGTCAAACTCACAGGATTGTGATCAGGAAATGTCTCTGGCAATAATTACTTTACAAATTTTATTAGCCCAATTGCTTGAAATCCTTATCATGCCTCTCAGAATGAAAGGTATATTCTCTCAGCAATTCATTTTTATGTCGCCAGGAATCCACCACTGCCAAATTATCCATCGAGTCAAAAAAGGGACTTTGGAAGTTTTCCTTGTTTAAGTTTAATTTCTTTCTCAGATGTCCTGTCAATCAATGGGGAAATTACTTCATTCCAGTCGCACAGTAGGCACCAGCTTTGATATGAAAAAGATGACAATTCATTCAAAAGGTGTCTAAAAATTTTACTTTTGTCTTCATTTGGTACATATACTCCCACAATAATAGATTTAAGTCTGTAAAGTTCCACGTCAACTACTTCAGATATACCATGTTCATCAGCAAGCAATGCGTGGTTTCAGTTGTGGTTTTATTTTATTTTATATTTTATATTTTATATTATTATTTTATTTATTTTATTTTATTTTATTTTATTTTATTTTATTTTATTTTATTTTATATTTTATTTTATTTTATTTTATTTTATTTTATATAGATTGTGTTACCGCCCATCTCCCCCAAAAGAGGTTTAACATATAATACAAGGCCATTAATTTTCCTCAAACCTGCTGAAATAAATTCCTCTCCCAAATGTTTATTTATCAAATAGTTAGTACCCTTTTTCCTTATATGGGTTTCTTGTAGGCATATCACATCATAGTTTAATTTTTTCAAAGAGCGAAAAATCGTTTTTCTTTCCCTGGGGGGATTGGCCCCATGTAGATTGCTAGTGAGATCATTCAGACTTATTTTCATGTAAACAACCCACCAACGCCTTTAGGTGTAGTGCCCACCTCTGCATCCTGTACAGTAGCTTCCAAGTGTTTAGTCTCAGATGCAGCCCTTTTGGCTGCATCTTCTTCCAACTTAGTTCCACGTCTAACAAGGAAGTCCTTGGCTTTAGGGATTGAAGTTAATCTGAATCTTCGTTGTTGGTAAATAAAACTTGCCCCTTCTAATTTTTCCCAACGAAAGCCAATCCCATTCTTTTTCAGGACATCTGTTAGAAAAGCATATTCTTGTCCTGAATATTCTTAGAGGAATTCCTTTTTGTACAATTATATCCACCTTATCAATATTTCATCTGGAATCAAAATGACTTTGTAACATCTGATCCCTTGTTCTTCTCCTAGGAAATTGAACGAAAACATCTCCTGGCTTGTTGTTTCTTGCTGCCTGTCTTGAGTTAATGCAAAAGACTTTTTCTGTTTCCTTGGTGAATCTGTTGTCCTCCCATTCTAGTAGAATTGCCAATGCTTGTGATATCTTTTCCCTAAGGTTTTCATCCTTGGCCTCAGGGATTCCCCTCAGTCTCAGACAGAATTCTTTGTCCCTCAGTTCAAGTCAGGCAATTCTATCAAGCGCCTTTTCCTTTTCCAATTGAGTACTGTCCATCTTATTTTCCAAAACTTCAACTCTGCTAGTTACCTGCTTCACCTCTCCATCAGTCTTTTCCAATTTCTGTTCCAATTTTTTTTCAAAGTCAGTAAATTTTGTTTCCATCTTTTTTTCAAAAGACTCAAAGTAAATTTAGTGATGAGTTCTTTGAGCATCATCTTGAGCATCTTGAAGTCACCTGAGCCCCTACATTGAATCCTCCTCATAGCCATAATTTTAGCTCTTTAGCTCCCTCTAGTGTCAAAACGTATTAATTATAATCCAAACTGAGAGGTAAAAACAAAAAAACAAAAGGGGGGAAGGAAGTATCCAATTACAGAATCACATGTTACAACCGAAAGTCTTCCCTTATCAATGTTTATAAAAAGTAACCCATCCCAGCTTAAAAAAGCAACAATAGAAGGCACTTTCCCACAGGAATCATTAAAAAAACAATCCCAACAAAACAGGTTCTTTTAGTATCCAAAAACTTGAAAGAAAAAAATAGCAATGATTAATTCTTTCACTTCAAAACAAGTTATTTATACAGTTCAGCTTTCGGTTTCTTTGCCCAAAGCATAAATCCTTCAAAGTAGTTAAACTTTGCAGTAAATGCAATCTAAAAAAATAATGAAATATTAACAAGAGAATTAGTATTTCTGTGTTGGAAAAAGCCTCTCTTAATTAAGAAAATGTGCAGTGATTTCAGAAATGGGGTGGTCAGAGTAAGTGTCCGGAGTCTCTGGCTTCAGCACAGCCTGGAGAAGATGACAGCCCCACCTCCCAGCTGCTCCACTCCACATTTGGTCGGAGGAACACTGTTTCACAATCTGCTGGCTAGAAGCAGCTGTCAGGAGGACACAAGGGATGATTCCTGGACTTCTCCTTTATCCGGAGAATGTTTCTGGGATCAAAGGGTCCTGCCGCAGCGACCAAAACATGCCATGATGTTGATTCCCCTACCGGAGATTGGGAGGAACCGGTCAGTCTGCCATTCATCCCCCACCAGAAGTCAAAATCCATTGTCATGTAAGCTTTTTTGTTGTTGTTTTCACACGTTGTGCAGCCAGTTCATAAGCAATAATTAAACTAACCCTTTTATGTGAATCTTATAGACAAAAAGAGCCTTCTGGACAACTAAGAATCACAAGCAGCGTTAAAAAGGAAAGCAAATCAAGCCAGCAATCAACATTTCCCAATTCAGAAAAAGAGAAATTTGTGCGAGGACCAGAGACTGCAGTTCACGGCTGATGATGGACAAGAGGATCTACAGCAGAAAAAAGCCATACAAATGCTCTGAATGCGGCAAAAGCTTCACGTGGAAGAGCTCCCTGCAGGCTCATCGAAGGACCCACCCTGGAAAGGACCCCTACCAGTGCCCTCTCTGTGGCAAAAGCTTTAGCAGGCACGACACCCTGGTAAAACACAAGAGCGCACACACTGGGGAGAAACCATATCAGTGCCTGGATTGTGGGCAAAGTTTTAGTCATAATTCTCACTTGTTGATACACCAGAGGACTCACACAGGGAAGAAAACACATGAGTGTCCGGATTGTGGGAAAAGTTTCAGTGTGAGGTCTGTGCTAGTGAAACACCAGAGGACTCACACAGGAGAGAAACCATATGAATGTCAGGATTGTGGGAAAGCTTTCAGTCAGAATTACACTCTGGTGATACACCAGAGGATTCACACAGGAGAGAAACCGTATGAGTGGATTGTGGGAAACATTTCAGTCAGAGTTCCTACCTGGTGATACACCAGAGGACTCACACAGGAGAGAAACCTTATGAGTGTTCAGTTTGTGGGAAAGGTTTCAGTCATAAGTCCCACCTGTTGGTACACCAGAGGACTCACACAGGAGAGAAACCATATGAGTGTCCGGACTGTGGGGAAAGTTTCAGTTCAAAATCGACCCTGGTGATACACCAGAGAACTCACACAGGAGAGAAACCCTATCAGTGCCTGGATTGTGGGAAAAGTTTCAGTTGGAAGTTCTACCTTGTGATACATCGTAGGACTCACAAAGGAGAGAAACCGTATGAGTGTCCGGATTGTTGGAAAGGTTTCAGTAAGAATTCCCACCTGGTGACCCACCAGAGGACTCACACAGGAGAGAAACTGTATGAGTGTCCGGATTGTGGGAAACGTTTCCATTGGAAGTCCTACCTTGTGATACATCGGAGGACTCACACAGGAGAGAAACCGTATAAGTGTCTGGATTGTGGGAAAGGTTTCAGTCAGAATTCTGACCTGGTGATACACCAGAGGACTCACACAGGAGAGTCCTCTGGAGTTCTCACCTTAGGAGTTCCTTGATTGGGCTGTTGTTTGCTGCTTGGTTGATCGACTGAGTTAATATTTCCTTGATTAAGGTATGGCGATGACGATTCTCAGTCATCCAGGTGGAATTGTCTGTAGGTTGTGTCATGGCAACTGGCTTTCTTTCCTTTTGGTAGAAATCTTTCCAAGCAGCTTCTTCAGTCTGGCCATTAAGGTATATTGTAATTGTTCATCTGGTGCTACTCTTTGCATATCAGGCTGTTGATTGCTGCCAAGGAGGTGTTCTGGTCTTCTGGTTTTTCTAATGTCTCCCTTGAATGGTATTTATATGTTGTTTACCTCTATGTTTCTGTTGATGGCTGCTTTGTCTGAGTGCCACACTTGCAGGAATTCTCTGGCGTTTTTGGATTTGGCTTGGTCTAGGATGCTCTCAGTTTCCCAGTTGAAGGTATGGTTGAGTCTGTCCATGTGTTGTGAGATTAAGGAGTTTTCATCGTGTCCTCTGACTGCTAGTTGGTGTTCATGGATGCGCTCTGCTAGTTTTCTGCCTGTCTGTCCTACATATCCTGTATGTAGATGACACCTTCATCATAATAAAAAAGGAACAACTGGAGGAAACACATGAAACCATCAACCATCAACCATCTTCAAAGGAATAAAATTCACAAGGGAAGAAGGCAATAACAACGCACTACCCTTCTTGGACATCCTCATCAACAGAGGAAATGATGGCATCCTTTTGCCTTCCACTCTCCCTAGCATCAACATCTTCTCCAGGCTGTCCTGTCTTCTCATTATGTGGCCAAAGTATTTCAGTTTTGCCTTTAATATTCCCTCCAGTGAGCAGTCTGGCTTGATTTCCTGGAGGATGGACTGGTGTGATCTTCTTGCAGTCCAAGGCACTCTCAGAATTTTCCTCCAACACCACAGTTCAAAAGCATCGATCTTCCTTCTCTCAGCCTTCCTTACTATGCAGACCTTTGTTGTCAGTGTGATGTCTCTGCTCTTAACTATTTTATCGAGATTTGTCATGGCTCTTCTCCCCAGGATTAAGCGTCTTCTGATTTCCTGACTGCAGTCAGCATCTGCAGTAATCTTCGCACCTAGAAATACAAAGTCCTTCACTGCTTCTACATTTATCCCTCTATTTGCCAGTTATCAATCAAGCTGGTTGCCATAATCTTGGTTTTTTTGAGGTTTAGCTGCAAGCCAGCTTTTGCACGTTCTTCTTTCACCTTCATCATAAGGCTCCTCAGTTCCTCTTCGCTTTCAGCCATCAAAGTGGTATCATCTGCATATCTGAGATTGTTAATGTTTCTTCCAGCGATTTTAACTCCAGCCTTGGATTTCTCAAGCCCAGCATGTTGCATGATGTGTTCTGCGTACAAGTTGAATAGGTAGGGTGAGTGTATACAGCCCTGCCGTAGTCCTTTCCCAATCTTAAACCAGTCCGTTGTTCCGTGGTCTGTTCTTACTGTTGCTACTTGGTCGTTATACTATACAGATTCTTCAGGAGGCATACAAGATGACTTGGTATCCCCATACCACTAAGAACTTGCCACAATTTGTTCTGGTCCACACAGTCAAAGGCTTTAGAATAGTCAATAAAACAGAAATAGATGTTTTTCTGAAACTCCCTGGCTTTTTCCATTATCCATCGGATATTGGCAATTCGGTCCCTAGTTCTTCTGCCTTTTCTAAACCCAGCTTGTACATCTGGCAATTCTCGCTCCATGAATTGCTGAAGTCTACCTTGCAGGATCTTGAGCATTACCTTACTGGCATGTGAAATGAGTGCCACTGTTTGATAGTTTGAACATTCTTTCGTGTTTCCCTTTTTTGGTATGGGGATATAAGTTGATTTCTTCCAATCTGATGGCCATTCTTGTGTTTTCCAAATTTGCTGGCATATAGCATGCATTACCTTGACAGCATCATCTTGCAAGATTTTGAACAGTTCAGCTGGGATGCCGTCGTCTCCTGCTGCCTTGTTATTAGCAATGCTTCTTAAGGCCCACTCAACCTCACTCTTCAGGATGTCTGGCTCTAGCTCACTGACCACACCGTCAAAGCTACCCCCGATATTGTTATCCTTCCTATACAGGTCTTCTGTATATTCTTGCCACCTTTTCTTGATCTTTTCTTCTTCTGCTAGGTCTTTGTGATCTTTGTTTTTGATCATACCCATTTTTGCCTGGAATTTACCTCCGACGTTTCTAATGTTCTGGAAGAGGTCTCTTGTCCTTCCTATTCTATTGTCTTCTTCCACTTCTGCGCGCTGCTTGTTTAAAAATTATTCCTTATCTCTTCTGGCTAACCTCTGGAATTTTGCATTTAATTGGGCATATCTCCCCCTATCACTGTTGCCTTTTGCTTTCCTTCTTTCTTGGGCTACTTCTAGTGTCTCAGCAGACAGCCATTTTGCCTTCTTGGTGTTCTCTTTCTTTGGGATGTATTTTGTTGCCGCCTCCTGAACGATGTTGCAAACTTCTGTCCATAGTTCTTCCGGGACCCTATCTACTAAGTCCGGTCCCTTAAATCGATTCTTCACCTCCACTGCATATTCCTTAGGAATATTAGTGAGCTCATATCTAGCTGATCTGTGGGTCTTCCCTAATCTCTTTAGTCTGATCCTAAATTGTTCAGTAAGACGTTCGTGATCTGAACTACAGTCAGCTCCAGGTCTTGTTTTTACCGACTGTATAGATGTCCGCCACCTTTGGCTGCAAGGGATGTAGTCAATCTGATTTCGGTGTTGTCCATCTGGTGAAGTCCATGTATAAAGCCGTCTCTTAGGTTGTTGGAAGAGAGTGTTTGTTATGCAGAGTGAGTTGTCTTGGCAAAATTCTATCAGCCTATGTCCTGCTTCGTTTTGTTCTCCCAGGCCATGCTTACCTGTAATTCCAGGTGTCATTTGACTGCCCACCTTAGCATTCCAGTCTCCCGTGATGAAAATAACGTCTCTTTTAGGCGTGTTGTCCAGTAGGTGCTGCAGATCCTCATAGAACTGCTCTACTTCAGCTTCTTCAGCATCTGTGGTTGGGGCATATATTTGGATCACTGTGATGTTCGATGGCTTGCCCTGAATTCGAATTGAGATCATTCTTTCGTTTTTTGGATTGTATCCAAGCACTGCTTTAGCCACTTTACTATTAATTATGAAGGCTACTCCATTTCTTCTGTGGTCCTCTTGTCCACAGTAGTAGATCTGGTGGTCATCTGATGTGAAGTGGCCCATTCCAGTCCATTTCAGTTCACTGACACCCAAAATGTCTATCTTTAATCTTGACATCTCACCAATAACCACATCCAATTTGCCCTGGCTCATAGATCTTACATTCCAGGTTCCAATGGTGTGTTGATCCTTAGAACATGGGATTCGCCGTTCACCACCAGCACCATCGGCCGCTAGCCGTCCTTTCGGTTTGGAGTTAGCTGCGTCATCACGCCTGGGGCTAGTTGAACTCATCCTCTGTTCCTCCCCAGTAGCAATTTGACCATCTTCCAACCTGGGGGTCTCATCTTCCAATGGTATACCAACATATCTCTGGTTGTACTGATCCATTTCGTTTTCACGGCAAGAATACTGGGGTGGGTTGCCATTACCTTCCCCAGGGATCGCATTTAGTCTGACCTCTCTGTCATGACCTTCCCGTCTTGGGTGGCCCTTCACGGTTTAGCTCATGGCATCATTGAGGTGCTCAAGCTCCAGCACCACGACAAGGTAACGATCCTTTGCTGAAGCAGAACATCTTGCGCAACCCAAATGACCCAGTAACCCAAGAAGAAAAAACAGGAGTCATCTACATCATAGAGTGTAAGGACTACAGCAGCCACTATGTGGGACAGACAGGCAGAAAACTAGCAGAGTGCATCCACGAACACCAACTGGCAGTCAGAAGACACGATGAGCTCCTTCATCTCACAACACATGGACAGACTCAACCATACCTTCAACTGGGAAACTCTGAGCATCCTAGAACAAGCCAAATCCAAAAAAAGCAAGAGAATTCCTGGAAGCAATCAACACCCACATACGCAAAGATCAACACCGGGATTAACAGCAGATGAACAATACACCCTAATTTAGGAAGCATTAACTCAGTCAACAAACCAGCAGCAAACAACAGCCCAATCGAGGAACTTTTAAGGAGAGAAGAACACCCCCACCAAACAACCAGGGCAAAGTATGGTATATAAACAGAGGGCAAAGTCCACTCCCTTTTCGCACCAAAGATGTTGCCTGGTCTGGCAATGAAACGTCTGCAAGAAAACAACAAGGCTCAGAGAGCACCAAGGACTCTACAACCATTAGAATGGAGAATTTAGTAGGGACGTTTGTGGCAGTGACAAAAGCCCTGTAAAGTTTCAGATGGAAAGGCTGTTCTGCCTTGCAGTTGAACACGATTAAGAGCTGCAGGAATCGTGAGCTGAGGAGAAAAGGCATCGTGGTTTTCAGCGTAGGATCTCCAGGTGTAGGAACAGCCCCTGCTGTGATCGTGTTTGCCTGGAGGTGCCTGCTTGTTAGCCTTGGATGGCTGTGGGTGACAGCAGCGCCAAGAGGCTGAGCCTTTTGTTGCATCCCGCTCGGTGGTGGAGGTGGGAGAGAAGAACTGCACAGTGGAAGATGTTTCATGTCTAGAAATGCACTGTGTAAGAACCATTTATGGCTCTTGAGAAGGAAAAAACTGGGTAGTGTTAGAGTTGCTGTGAACGTGGGGCCAAGGTAGGGCAAAGCTCCCTTCCCAAGACATGGGAGATGTTTCCATTTCTTCCACCCCTCTCTCAGGGCTTCTTTTTATATTTTCCCAAAAGTAAAGAGAGGAGAATTATTTGGAACCATTAAATGGCATTTTAGCTATGCAGATGAATGATCCTGATTTTGCTGAGTTCGGAAGACACCAAAGAATTCAAGGCTTGTTCATTTCAGGAACACAGTTCAGTGACCAGATTATAATACTTTTTTTCCCCCTAGTAGATCACTTTCCATATGATCCCTTTGCAGAAGGACAGCCAACAACCAGGACCAGGCCGGGGGTGGGGAGGAAGCAAGAGGCTCTTTTGTCCTGAGCCTCAAGGTCCGAGTGGCTTCGAATGTAAACCTCTGCAAAGTTGTTAAGCTTTAAAATATTCAAATTACATTTAATTCTCTCTTCCTTCCGCTCTCTCGCTCTTTTTTGGTGCCATATTTTTGTGCACACCTGTTATGACATCCCATGTTATTGTGGGCAGGAGCTGCAGATGCTTGAAATGCTTCAAAAGCCTCTGGATCTTTGAGGGGGCCATACCATAATGCAACATCTTGCATTCTAAACAGTATTTAGAATCCACCCCAGTGAGGGCAAAGTATACTAAGTGCCTACGGAATACTGACGTCTTTGGGGGATTAAACAGGACAATAGAGAGGGAATGGAATGGAATGGAATGGAATGGCTTGGTGGAGGCCATGGCTGGCTGGCTACTGCAAGGGTTTATGGCAGCTCGTCTGTTTCTTTTGATTACCATCCTGCGCAGACTTCCTATTTTTTCTTTTGGGAGATGTCTCATGCGTACACCCAAACCCGCAGGAGGCAAAAAGTGGGGCAATGGGTATGAGTGTGAGGATAATCTTAATAATAATGTATGTCATGCTTAAGAAGTAAGTGCGGACCAGAAAGGAAGGAATATTAAGTGAATTTGAATATGCAAAGATGCAAAGAGACCCATTAACACTGACACTAAGGGAACAGTGGAATACCCAACAAGTAGCCCCTTTACAATAAAAAGAACAGATAAATTAGACCCCAGAAAACCTACTAAGAATATATCTATTTTCTACGAAAACCCCTGTGTCTGTTGGTTGGTTTGTAACCTCCAGTTGTGCAAAACAGTGCATCAGAGGGCAACAGTCGTTGAACCAGGCTACCTCAAATGGGCCAGCTTACCGAATGCCACGACCTGTCACTCCCGTGTCCGGTGGTGACGGCAACGGGCTAGAAGCCAGGAGGCGGTGAATTCGAGTCCCGCCTGAGGCAGGAAAGCCGGCTGGGGGACTTTGGGCCAGCCATGCACTCCCTCAGCCCAGCTCACCTCGCAGGGTGGTGGTTGTGGGGAGAATGGGAGGAGGGAGGAGTAACAGGTGTGTTTGCCACCTTGAGTTATTTGTAAAAATAATAAAGGGATAGAAAAGAAATAGGAAGGAAGGAAGGAGGGTATGTGGCAACAGCCTTGGGGCCATCTCACACCAGCTTCTGCAGCTCCTGCTGACTTTTGTCAGGACGTTCCTAGAGCAGCCCAGGAATCCCTGTATTCACAGGGTTTTCTTCCCACTAGGACAATGGCTTCCTTCAGAGTAGGCAAGTGGGAGAGAGCGGAACTTGAGATCTGTTGCTTGTGAATATGCGTGTATGCTGCCGCCATCGTATGACTATGTGTACTTCCATCGTTTCCTTCTCTGTAGCGTGTCAATACCCATGCGTTGCTTTTGTCTGCAGGGGAGGCACCCACCATCTTGGTGAGGACCCCTCCAGTGTGTGCGGTATCGATAAAGACCGCGGTCAGCCTTGATTATTTGTGCCCTGAGTCCTGTCTTGATTCCACACCACCTCAACTTTCTTCCGTATAAGGAACCTTCTTCCTCCCTCCCTCCCTCCCTCCCTCCCTCCCTCCCTTCCTTCCTTCCTTCCTTCCTTCCTCCCTCCCTCCCTCCCTCCCTCCCTCCCTCCCTCCCTCCCTCCCTTCCTTCTGCCCCTTGACCATTAACTAACGGCCAACAAACAATAACTAAACGGATCACGGAGCACACCCGAGCCATCAGCGCCAATACAACGGGGATCGCCCAGCTGACAGCAATCACCGGATGAATAGAAAACCCGATGATGGGCGATCCCGGAACGCCAGCGGGGCCTCACAACCCCTCACCCACCGGCAGGGCAACGTATTGGACAAAGGGGGGTGACGTGACCGCGAGTGAGGGGGCGCTGACCGGCGCGGGGTATTTAAACCCCGCACCGGCGCGCTCCTGTCACTCTCAGCTTTTTTCCTTCCGACGCTGTAACTGCGCTGTGAATAAACCAGAGCCTGATCCATCGAACCAGTGTCTGAGTATTATTCAGAGGCAGGCAGCGCATGACAGAGGGTATGTGGCAACAGCCTTGGGGCCATCTCACACCAGCTTCTGCAGCTCCTGCTGACTTTTGTCAGGACGTTCCTAGAGCAGCCCAGGAATCCCTGCATCCACGGGGTTTTCTTCCCACTAGGACAATGGCTTCCTTCAGAGTAGGCAAGTGGGAGAGAGCGGAACTTGAGATCTGTTGCTTGTGAATATGCGTGTATGCTGCCGCCATCGTATGACTGTGTGTACTTCCATCGTTTCCTTCTCTGTAGCGTGTAGATATCAGTGCATTGCTTCTGTCTGCAGGGGAGGCACCCACCATCTTGGTGAGGACCCCTCCGGTGTGTGCGGTATCGATAAAGACCGCGGTCAGCCTTGATTATTTGTGCCTTGAGTCCTGTCTTGATTCCACACCACCTCAACATTCTTCCGTATAAGGAACCTTCTCCCTCCCTCCCTCCCTCCCTCCCTTCCTTCCGTCATTTCTTTCCTTCCTCCCTTCCTTCCTTCCTTCCTTCCTTCCTTCTGCCCCTTGACCATTAACTAAGCAATACCTTCCTCTGTCCTTGGAATGTACACCTGATCTCGTTTCTACGGTAACAGCTATCTGTCAAGGCCTGTGAGAAAGGAAGAGTAAGGAGGCCAACAGAAGTCTTCGAGGAAACAGAACAGGGTTTCAGAGCCATAATAAAAGTGCAAGTGTTCTAAGATATTGTGAGAAGGGTTCAAGGCGTCCCCCTCCTCGTCCTTTCCGAACTCTCTTTCCCCGGCCTTTCCCTGAATGCTGTTTCCCGCCAAAACCACTTCCCCTCCGGACAAGGCAAAGGAATAGAAATCACAGGGAAATACAGCACAACAGGTCAGGGTTAAAATATGAACAGGAAAACCTGGACATAGAATTGTGTCAGGAAAACACAAGTGGGTAAAACAGATTCCCCAGTAAGCTAATCAGACTCAACAAGGAAATTAAATCAAAAGGGCTAAGGAAACTAGCCGAGGTTTCCCTGATGAAGGTGAGGAAAATCCACTCCCCCCATTTCAATAGTCTCAGCCCGGCAGGCAGAAGCCGCAGCTCAGCGGGGGCCTAATTTCCTCAAGGACAGAAACCACAAAGCAACGGGGTTCGCAACCACAAAAACGCCTCCAGTCTTTTAGTCGGACAATCACGGCCTCTTGGGAGGCCCCCTCGCAAGACGCGGGCCAAAGACGTTCTTATTAAAGAGGAGCGCTTTCCTGCCTTTTCGGCTAACAAGAGCCCAGCTTCCCTATATAAAGGGCTCCTGGGGAAAATGCCAGTGTAGCCACCTCCGGCAGCTGATTTCTCTGACCGTCGCAGGAAAATAAAGATGATAATAAAGATCCCCTCTGTCCAAGCAACCCCCTGAGTCCTTTTATTCCCGGGTCGGAACGGACCTGGTAAGATTTCCTTCCAACAATACCAAGGCGAAATATAGAATATATGAATATGAAATATATTTGTATTTAAGTTCTATCTACGTAAAACCATCTATCACTGTCTCCAACTTGGAAAAGGACGCAGGAGAGTCCAGTCCCTCTTTTGGGGGAGGTGGGCAGTAATTAAATTTGAGTAATAAATAGTAAATGAAATGAAGGTGCAGCCACCTGGCAAAATGCGGCGAGAAGGTAAGGGAAAGGCACTGACTGGGATTTCTCCTGTTACCTTGAAGTGGAACCAGGAAAGCTGCTGATCCAAGGAGCGATGGAGAGCAGGGGCTGTTCCTAAACCTGGAGATGCTACGCTCAAAACCACGATGCCTTTTCTCCTGAGCTCAATACTCCTGCAGCTCCCACCCCTCATGTTCAACTGCAAGGCCGAGCAGCCTTTGCATCTGAAGCTTTACAGGGCTTTTGTCACTGCCACAAGCGTCCCTAAGAAATCCTCCATTCTAATGGTTGTAGAGTCCTTGGTGCTCTCTGAGCCTTGTTGTTTTCTTGCAGACGTTTCATTGCCAGACTAGGCAACATTTTCAGTGCGAAAAGGAGTGGGGATATATATTTGATTGGTACCAAGGAGGGAGCTCAGAAGGAGGTAAACACAACGGGGTTTTAACACTTTGTAATTGTTAACCGATCAGGTATTTCCAGCCTGCCTCAGTGTTACGTGTCCCTGCATAGCGATTCTGTCTTCCTCTTCCATTCGCCCCCCCATCTCAATTTAAACCCTACGAAAATAGAGCCACTCTGTGAAGTGAGGTGACCATATCGCTTAGCAACAGCAACCTCAGCAGTCCCAGTTGCCGTCGTTAAACGAGGACCTCCTTGTACCTTCCTGCTGGCTTCCAACAAGCAAAGTCAATGGAGTACCCAGCAGGAAGGTGCAACTTTCGATGATGCGACGTCACGCTTAACTGTGGGTGACATCACGCTTGATGGCCACAACTGGAACTGCCGTCCGAAGTCAGTGCAGTCATGTGATGTTTTGCTTTACAACTGTGTTGCTTACCGACGGAGCTGCCGGTTCCCATTGTGGTTGGTAACTGAGGAGTACCTGCATTGCATTTGAGATATAGTAGTGACTGCAGGTTATTAAAGGACTTCCTGTAGTAAACTGTTCTGTTAGTAAAGGGGGTGTAATGGCCTTTGCTAGCAGGTAGTAACCTCTCCAAGGCAGTAAGAATTGTTGCATTGCCCCTGCCTGGGGTGCTGTTCCTGTCCAGTAATGTTTCTAAAGGTACCCTGGTTGATGAGGACCATTAGTTGCATCGTGAAAGGCTCTAATGCCCCCCAAACTGGACAGGTTGTGTGTTCTCATCTCCAGATCAAATGTTTCAATTCATTTGCTTAGTATTTGTTTCTCCTCTGGATTTCTTTAACTTTGTATGACTTATTATCTGGAACAATTTTGATTCATACATAATGCTTCTTTTTCATTCATCACTAACATTATTGTGAAAAAGAGAGAGCGAAGGATCAACCCTACTTGCTTGTTACTGACCGGCAATTCGAAATTGAGTCTTCCCAGTGTAAGTCAAACACGGTGCTTACCGAATGAGACATCCTGGATCTTGGCTTTGTATGATCAGCCTTTAGCAGATTTAGAATCTCCTCCTGCAGGAACAAAGCCGGCTTGCTGGGAACACCGGCTTCAAGACCTGGGCGCGCTTTGAAGCAGCCCTGGCCAGCATGAGTGAAGCTGGCTCCCTTGGAGCCTGTGGCCTGTTGGGGCTCCCAGGTCATATTTCCTTTAGAGCCTCGGGAAATCAGGCACGAAATTTTAGGAGGTAGAGAGGGGTTGATCTCCACCGAGAGCCAAGCCCTGCAGAAGCCCAGGAATCTTTTAATCAGCTTTTGACCTGCCCTCCACGTGTTGTGCCCAAGCGGCCTGAGAATCCTCAAGGCTGAAAGCGAACTCCTCTGGGAATTGGGAAGGCTGCCCAGAGCAGTTCTGCCATCTAGCGAGATTTAAGCTCTGCAATGAGAGAAAGACAATACCTCCTTCCTCAATTGTGGTTTGCAAGCACTGCTGCTGGTCGCTTCCAGGTTTTGTGGCGTGTTTCACGATTGGTTCTGTTAATAGGATGAAGCTGGCAATCGTTTGGGGACTGCGCACACAAAAGGTGCTTCATGAACTTTTGGGCCCAGCCCTGAGCTAATCTTGAAAGGCTACGCTGGGTGAAGCTTCACTCTTCAAGCTTTGCTGGGTGAAGCTTCACTCTTCAAGCTTTGCTCAGTTGCAAAGGTACGTTTTGCGGAGTTATCCTGTAGCCCCAAGGCGTCTAACTGGCTGGAACAGTCCTCACTGATCGCTAAAGGAGGTGCATTTTTCATTGCCTGTTTGCACACCTTTTCCCCCCGGGATGCTTTCCCTTGGTTTGGTTCTCCTTCTTGCAAAGGAAGGTTCTTGCTCCGTTACAGTGGTGAGGAGTGCACCCTTAGGAGGCCTCAGGAAACAGGTTGGGGACAGATCGTCATGGAGCAAATGTATTCACGCTGGGACTCGAAAACGACTTGGTTGCACATAATCAACCAAAAAATCTCGCCAACGCCTGAGGCTAGACACCGGACGAGTGTGTTTTTCAGCCTCATGGCGCTAGATGGCGCTCAAGAAATAAGCAGCCCCCACGCCTTGGAAGCTGTCAATATAGTGGCGGCGTCGGTGGTTGCTGAGGACCGACATGCGACGGGAGGGGGAGCTGAAACGATAGAGTATTGGATTGCTAGAGGGGATATTGGAAGAGAGGAGGAGGGCAGAGGAACTTCCGGGTCCAGGTCCCAGCTGGGGGGAGAGCGGCGCGGAGGAGCGCTCTGTGGTCTTCCCGGGGCTGGTCGGAGCAGCAGCGGCCGGAAGGTGAGCGGCGGACGGGAGGGAGGCAGGCCGGGAGTGCGTGGGGAGGGAGGCAGGCCGGGAGTGCGTGGGGCTGCCTCGTTCCTCCGTGGGAGAGAATCAGAGGAGCAACTCCGCTGCGAAATGCCGGCTGCCCCTTATTCCTCCCCACCCCGCATTTTCTTCCTCCGGTGCTGCGCGCTTTGAAACTGGTGCATGCACATCCATCCATCCATCCATCCAATTTGTCCCCGCCCATCTCCTCCCATCGCGGGACTCTGGGCGGTTTACAACAATCAATTAAAACAACAATCATAAAATATAAAGTATAAAATTACAATAATTAATATAAAAAGAGTAAAGACAAAAAGTCCAAGTGGCAAAAGTGGCTTTTCTGGCGGTCGGGAGATTTAAAGAGTCTCCTTCACATCAGTGTTGACTCCTTGTGACTTTATGGAGATGCTGTTTTCTTGGCAAGAATCTGGGACCGACCTGCCACTGCCGTCTCCTGGGATGTTTTTTGTCCTTCCAAAAGACCTCCCATCCATGTATAGGTTGAACTCTGCTTAAACCAGCTTTTTTTTAAAGTAGCTATTCGGGAATGTTCACGTAGTCTTCGCATACCACTTCTTTAGTGACCATTCAAAGTCAGGATGGCGCTGAAAAGGAGTCTTCCAACTGGTCCTGAAGCAAGTCACGGTCATGTGGCACTGTTGCCTACAAACTGAGGCACCCGGAGTTTGGCTGGACCTGATAAAAACTTGGTCCCTGAATTTGGGAGAGAGACTGACTTTGCAAAGTGGATTTTGCCTACCTGAAAACAGGAATCACAGAGCAATTCAGGGAAAAGCAAAAGCATTTGTTAAGGGGGGGGGGGTCAAGTCCTTTTATAGGGTGCAGAGACAAATGACATACATTCAGTAGACGTGATACGTCATAAGGCAAGCAATCAAACAATAACAGACATTGATTACATGTGAGAATTGGACAACAGGAAACTTTGAATCTAGGTAACATTCCCAAAGTGGCAAATTTATGGGTTCTGTCACTCCCTTTCCCGGCCATGTTTGTATCATCTTAAAACTTGCAAGTGTATTCAAGGACTTTCCGAATACGCTCTCTGTTGTTTAGTTGCTGAAAAGGCTAGTTTTTGCACCTAAAAGGAAGAAAGGGTTTTGGGTAAAAGGAAAACATGGTTTCTTGAACTTGAAAAGAAGGCATGGATGACCTCCTCAAATGCTAATATCACCTTTTTCAAAAAGCTAATAATGAAGCCTAAAAATTCCAGGTAACAACATTGCACTTAATGACCCACAGTGATGTTTCCTTTTACTGCCAAGTCTAGCCAACAAACACAGGATTTCCTAGTGGTCTTCCATTCACGTATCACAGATCTTTGACATTGTGCTTAATGACCGCAGCCAGAACTGCTGTAAGTCAGCACATTCCCGTGATGTCATCTTTATTTTTTAATTTATATATCCAATTTATTCCCCACTCATCTCACTCAGAGAGCGACTTAATGACCGAGCTGCTTAGTGACAGAGTTGCCGGTCTCAATTTCCATCAGAAAGGAGGACTACCTGTATAGTACGGTGATGTCCCCAGAGTGGTTGTGGACAGGATTTTGTGCTCTTTTCTTTAAAGGAGTTGAATGGACAAAACTGGTGCTTTCAATCTTGCAGAGGCTTTGGGGGCCATTTCAGCTGTTGAAGCCCCCCAGCCTCCTAAAATAGCCCCAAAAGTTTGACCATACCCGCTTCTGGGACGTTTTGCAGGCTGAAATTCACAAGGATTTTCTAAATACGTACATTCACAGGTGTGCGTACTTGTATTTCTCTCTGTGTGTGTGTGTGTGTGTGTGTGTGTGTAGAATCCATCCCCAGCATGTCCAGAGATCCTCGATGATAACCCTTTAAGTGCTAAGAATCTGTGATTGACCCAAGCCAGCAAGTGAATGTCAGGATATGAACATGGATATCGCTAGTCTTCCGTGTGTCAAAGGAATCATAAGGAATGTTAGAGGTTAATCTAGCCTTTGGCACGTTTACTTTTTCTTTCTAACGTATGCTGTTTTGTTGTTGTTTGCACATGTTGTGCAGCCATTTTAGAGTTGATAATTAAACTAACACTTTTCTGTGAATCTTGTAGATGAAAACGATGCCAGTAAGAGCCTTCTGGACAACTGAGAATCACAAGCAGCATTAAAAAGGAAAGCAAATCCAGCCAGCAATCAAAACTTTTTCACTTTCTCCAGAGAACCCCAAAACTCTTCTCCTTGCCCAGCAGGTGACAGACGAGGGAGAGAAAAACAGGAAGAGAGTTTTTGAGCTGGAAAAAATTGATTGTGTGGAACTCAAATATTCCATGAAAAGGTCAAGGGGGATAATTTCCAAATTCAGAAAAAGAGAAATACCTGGAGGTCAGTGGGGAGGAAGAGGTCACTGGGATAGCCCCATAGGGCGGACGGTAACGCAAGTCTCATACTTGAGGAAGGAAACAGGTGCTTGAATCAAAGCACCACAAAACAAGGGATCAGAAATCATTTTGATCTCCTTGAGAATCCCAGAGTATCAGTGGTGGAAAGCCCCACAGAGGTGTATCTTCTGGGAAAAGCCCACATTACAGATGACAGCTGATGATGCACAAGAGGACCTACACTGGCGAGGAGGCCTACCAGTTTCCTCAATGCAGCAAGAGCTTTAGCAAGCACTCCACCCTGGTCAATCAAAAGAGGACTCACGCAGGAGACAAACTCTATGAGTGTCCGGATTGTGGGAAAAGTTTCAGTCAGAATTCCGGGCCTGGTGATGCACCAGAGGACTCATACAGGAGAGAAACCATATGAGTGTCCAGATTGTGGGAAAAGTTTCCGTTGGAAGTCTCACCTGATGAAACACCAGAGGACTCACACAGGAGAGAAACCGTATGAGTGTCCGGATTGTGGGAAAAGTTTCAGTCGGAATTCCAGCCTGGTGAAACACCAGAGAACTCACACAGGAGAGAAACCATATGAGTGTCCAGATTGTGAGAAAAGTTTCAGTTGGAAGTCTGACCTGGCGAAACACCAGAGGACTCACACAGGAGAGAAGCCGTATGAGTGTCCAGATTGTGGGAAAAGTTTCTGTCAGAATTCCAGCCTGGTGAAACACCAGAGGACTCACACAGGAGAGAAACCGTATGAGTGTCCGGATTGTGGGAAAAGTTTCAGTCAGAATTTCAGGCTGGTGATGCACCAGAGGTCTCATACAGGAGAGAAACCATATGAGTGTCCAGATTGTGGGAAAAGTTTCTGTCACAATTCCAGCCTGGTGAAACACCAGAGGACTCACACAGGAGAGAAACCGTATGAGTGTTCGGTTTGTGGGAAACGTTTCAGTCAGAATTTCAGCCTGGTGATGCACCAGAGGACTCACACAGGAGAGAAACCACATGAGTGTCCAGATTGTGAGAAAAGTTTCAGTTGGAAGTCTGACCTGGCGAAACACCAGAGGACTCACACAGGAGAGAAGCCATATGAGTGTCCAGATTGTGGGAAAAGTTTCTGTCAGAATTCCAGCCTGGTGAAACACCAGCGGACTCACACAGGAGAGAAACCATATGAGTGTCCTGATTGTGGGAAAAGTTTCAGTCGCAATTTCCAACTGCTGAGACACCAGAGGACTCACACAGGAGAAAAGCTATATGAGTGTCTGGATTGTGGGAAGTTTCAGTCGGAATTCCTGCCTGGTGAACCACCAGAGGCCTCAGGAGAGAAATCATTTGAGTGTCCGGATTGTGGGAAAAGTTTCAGTTGGAATTCCCACCTGGTAATCCACCAGAGGACTCACACAGGAGAGAAACCATATCAGTGTCCAGATTGTGGGAAAAGTTTCAGTCGGAATTCCAGCCTGGTGAAACACCAGAGAACTCACACAGGAGAGAAACCATATGAGTGTCCAGATTGTGGGAAAAGTTTCAGTTGGAAGTCTGACCTGGTGAAACACCAGAGGACTCACACAGGAGAGAAACCGTATGAGTGTCCAGATTGTCAGAAAGGTTTCAGTCATAATTCCAGCCTGGTGTACCACCAGAAGACTCACACAGGAGAGAAACCATATGAGTGTCCGGTTTGTGGGAAAAGTTTCAGTCGGAATTCCAGCCTGGTGAACCACCAGAGGACTCACACAGGAGAGAAACCATATGAGTGTCCAGATTGTGGGAAAAGTTTCAGTTGGAAGTGTGACCTGGTGAAACACCAGAGGACTCACACAGGAGAGAAACCATATGAGTGTCCAGATTGTGGGAAAAGTTTTAGTTGCAATTTCCAACTGCTGAGACACCAGAGGACTCACACAGGAGAAAAGCTATATGAGTGTCTGGATTGTGGGAAGTTTCAGTCGGAATTCTCGCTGGGCGAACCACCAGAGGCCTCAGGAGAG
This sequence comes from Candoia aspera, assembly GCF_035149785.1. Classification (NCBI taxonomy): domain Eukaryota; kingdom Metazoa; phylum Chordata; class Lepidosauria; order Squamata; family Candoiidae; genus Candoia; species Candoia aspera. Next base: position 9,702,291 of record NC_086154.1, on the reverse strand, counting down.
AAATCATTTGAATGTCCGGATTGTGGGAAAAGTTTCAGTTGGAATTGCCACCTGGTGATCCACCAGAGGACTCACACAGGAGAGAAATCATATCAGTGTCCAGATTGTGGGAAAAGTTTCAGTCGGAATTCCAGCCTGGTGAAACACCAGAGAACTCACACAGGAGAGAAACCATATGAGTGTCCAGATTGTGGGAAAAGTTTCAGTTGGAAGTCTGACCTGGTGAAACACCAGAGGACTCACACAGGAGAGAAACCGTATGAGTGTCCAGATTGTGGGAAAGGTTTCAGTCATAATTCCAGCCTGGTGAAACACCAGAAGACTCACACAGGAGAGAAACCATATGAGTGTCCGGTTTGTGGGAAAAGTTTCAGTCGGAATTCCAGCCTGGTGAACCACCAGAGGACTCACACAGGAGAGAAACCATATGAGTGTCTGGATTGTGGGAAAAGTTTCAGTCATAATTCCAGTCTGGTGTACCACCAGAAGACTCACACAGGAGAGAAACCATATGAGTGTCCGGTTTGTGGGAAAAGTTTCAGTCAGAATTCCAACCTGGTGAACCACCAGAGGACTCACACAGGAGAGAAACCGTATGAGTGTTCGGTTTGTGGGAAAAATTTCAGTCAGAATTCCAGCCTGGTGATGCACCAGAGGATTCACACAGGAGAGAAACCGTATGAGTGTCCAGATTGTGGGAAAAGTTTCTGTCAGAATTCCAGCCTGGTGTATCACCAAAGCACTCACACAGGAGAGAAACCACATGAGTGTCCAGATTGTGGGAAAAGTTTCAGTTGGAAGTCTGACCTTGTGAAACACCAGAGGACTCACACAGGAGAGAAACCGTATGAGTGTCCAGATTGTGGGAACGGTTTCAGTCATAATTCCAGCCTGGTGTACCACCAGAGGACTCACACAGGAGAGAAACCATATGAGTGTCCGGATTGTGGGAAAAGTTTTAGTCGCAATTCCCACTTGGTGGTGCACCAGAGTACTCACACAGGAAGAAATCGTATGAGTGTCCGGATTGTAGGAAAAGTTTCACTACTAGATCTATCCTAATAAGTCATGTAGGTTTACACACAGGGGAGAAACCATCCACACGCCACGACCGCGGACAGTGCTTAACGCAAAGTGCCTCCCTTCTCAAACACAAGAAAATCCACATGAGGCCGAAGATGATGTGTGTAGAGAAGCCTTGAATTTCATTTCTGATCTCCCACTGAAAGTCCTGCTGAGAAATCAACTATTTAATTTGTGGCCTGATTCTTCTTAGTCAAACATTCGACATGAGGGCTGAGGGAAAAAGCGGAAAGTGTGAGTTTATTAAAGGCTGACTACATGGATCTGGCTATCAGCAGAACTTCCTGGACATTTCCTTTTGCAGAAATAGTATTTTCTTTTTTTTAAGACTTTAAGTTTCAAAATAGAGACAATACGAAGTGTAGAAAAACTTGAGAAAAGAACTAAAAGAGGACAAATTAAAAATGCAGAAATATTTAGAAAGAAACACAAAGAATGTGAGTTCTGGCCTTCTTCAACACAGAAAGGATTACAAATATATAATACCTTAATTTTTTGCTTTTAACTAAACCTTAATAAACATTATTTCTATAAAAAGTAACAATTTAATCATCCAGACTGAAAATCAAAACTTAATTTTTTTCAGATGCAAGCAAATAATCCAGAAGTGGTTTCCACATAGAAACAAATCCAGACACAGTATTTTCTCTTGTGAGTGCTGTCAATGTTGCCATCTCTGCCAATTCCAGTAATTCACCATCGATGCTTTCATTGTGCGAATTTCTTTTATCTTTCCATCTTGGTGCGTGCAAAAGTCTCAGAAGGGGTTAAAAAAACACAACGGGGCTGTAACTCTTTGTAATTGTTAACCGATCACGTATTTCCAGTCTGCTTCAGTGTTACGTGTCCCTGCGTAACCATTCTGTCTTCCTCTTCCATTCGCCCCCCCATCTCAATTTAAACCCTACAAAAATAGAGCCACTCTGTGAAGTGAGGTGACCATATCGCTTAGCAACAGCAATCTCAGCAGTCCCAGTTGCCGTCGTTAAACGAGGACCTCCTTGTACCTTCCTGCTGGCTTCCAACAAGCAAAGTCAATGGAGTACCCAGCAGGAAGGTGCAACTTTCGATGATGCGACATCATGCTTAACTGTGGGTGACATCATGCTTAGTGGCCACAACTGGAACTGCCGTCAGAAGTCAGTGCAGTCATGTGACATTTTCCTTTACAACTGTGTTGCTTACCGACAGAGCTGCCGGTTCCCATTGGGGTTGGTAACTGAGGACTATCTGCACTGCGTTTAAAATAATAACCTGACTGCATATGTAATGTTTCTAAAGGTACCCTGGTTGATGAGAGCCATTAGTTAGATCACGATAGGCTGTAATGCCCCCCAAACTGGACAGGTTGTGTGTTGTCATCTCCAGATCAAATGTTTCCATTCATTTGCTTTGTGTTTGTTTCTCCTCCGGATTTCTTTAACCTTGTGTGACATTATCTGGAACAATTTTGATTCATACATAATGCTTCTTTTTCATTCATCACTAACATTATTCTGAAAAAGAGAGAGCGAAGGATCAACCCTACTTGCTTGTTACCGACTGGCAATTCGAAATTGAGTCTTCCCAGTGTAAGTCAAACACGGTGCTTACCGAATGAGACATCCTGGATCTCGGCTTTGTATGATCAGCCTTTAGCAGATTTAGAATCTCCTCCTGCAGGAACAAAGCCGGCTTGCTGGGAACACCGGCTCCAAGACCCTGGGCGTGCTTCGAAGCAGCCCTGGCCAGCATGAGTGAATTCTGATCCCATACCACCTGTATGCCCCTCACTCACTTGGCCCAGTCACTCTGTCTCAGCCCAACTCACCTCACAGGGTGGTGGTTGTGGGAAAAATAGGAGGAAGGAGTATCAGGTATGTTCACCACCTTGAGTTATTTGTAAAAATAATAAAGGGGTAGAAAATAAGTAATACCTTATTTCATAACAACTCATTTTTAATGTGGGGTGTAACTGAGGGCTACGTGTATAATAATATTGCTGCAGTTGTCATATATAAAAGCAAAGTTCCGTGACTTTTTCCCAGCTGTTTGTCTATCAATCCCAAAAGAAAACCCTCTGGTTTCAATTGTATGTTAATACAACAGATTTTCTCCATGACGATCTGTCCCCAACCTGTTTCCTGAGGCCTCCTAAGGGTGCACTCCTCACCACTGTAACAGAGCAAGAACCTTCCTTTGCAAGAAGGAGAACCAAACCAAGGGAAAGCATCCTGGGGGGAAAAGGTGTGCAAACAGGCAATGAAAAATGCACCTCCTTTAGCGATCAGTGAGGACTGTTCCAGCCAATGGGAACCGGCAGCTCTGTCAATAAGCAACACAGTTGTAAAGGAAAATGTCACATGACTGCACTGACTTCTGACGGCAGTAGGGTTGATCCTTCGCTAACAAGCAAGTAGGGTTGATCCTTCGCTCTCTTTTTCACAATAATGTTAGTGATGAATGAAAAAGAAGCATTATGTATGAATCAAAATTGTTCCAGATAATAAGTCATACAAAGTTAAAGAAATCCAGAGGAGAAACAAATACTAAGCAAATGAATTGAAACATTTGATCTGGAGATGAGAACACACAACCTGTCCAGTTTGGGGGGCATTAGAGCCTTTCACGATGCAACTAATGGTCCTCATCAACCAGGGTACCTTTAGAAACACTGGACAGGAACACCCAGGCAGGGCAATGCAACAATTCTTACTGCCTTGGAGAGGTTACTACCTGCTAGCAAAGGCCATTACACCCCCTTTACTAACAGAACAGTTTACTACAGGAAGTCCTTTAATAACCTGCAGTCACTACTATATCTCAAATGCAATGCAGGTAGTTCTCAGTTATCAACCACAATGGGAACTGGCAGCTCCGTTGGTAAGCGACACAGTTGTAAAGCAAAACGTCACATGACTGCACTGACTTCTGACGGCAGTTCCAGTTGTGGCCATTAAGCGTGATGTCACCCACAGTTAAGCATGATGTCGCATCATCGAAAGTTGCACCTTCCTGCTGGGTACTCCATTGACTTTGCTTGTTGGAAGCCAGCAGGAAGGTACAAGGAGGTCCTCGTTTAACGACGGCAACTGGGACTACTGAGGTTGCTGTTGCTAAGCGATATGGTCACCTCACTTCACAGAGTGGCTCTATTTTTGTAGGGTTTAAATTGAGATGGGGGGGCGAATGGAAGAGGAAGACAGAATCGCTATGCAGGGACACGTAACACTGAGGCAGGCTGGAAATACCTGATCGGTTAACAATTACAAAGTGTTAAAACCCCGTTGTGTTTACCTCCTTCTGAGCTCCCTCCTTGGTACCAATCAAATATATATCCCCACTCCTTTTCGCACTGAAAATGTTGCCTGGTCTGGCAATGAAACATCTGCAAGAAAACAACAAGGCTCAGAGAGCACCAAGGACTCTACAACCATTAGAATGGAGGATTTCTTAGGGACGCTTGTGGCAGTGACAAAAGCCCTGTAAAGCTTCAGATGCAAAGGCTGCTCGGCCTTGCAGTTGAACATGAGGGGTGGGAGCTGCAGGAGTATTGAGCTCAGGAGAAAAGGCATTGTGGTTTTGAGCGTAGCATCTCCAGGTTTAGGAACAGCCCCTGCTCTCCATGGCTCCTTGGATCAGCAGCTTTCCTGGTTCCACTTCAAGGTAACAGGAGAAATCCCAGTCAGTGCCTTTCCCTTACCTTCTCGCCGCATTTTGCCAGGTGGCTGCACCTTCATTTCATTTACTATTTATTACTCAAATTTAATTACTGCCCACCTCCCCCAAAAGAGGGACTGGACTCTCCTGCGTCCTTTTCCAAGTTGGAGACAGTGATAGATGATTTTACGTAGATAGAACTTAAATACAAATATATTTCATATTCATATATTCTATATTTCACCTTGGTATTGTTGGAAGGAAATCTTACCAGGTCCGTTCCGACCCGGGAATAAAAGGACTCAGGGGGTTGCTTGGACAGAAGGGATCTTTATCATCATCTTTATTTTCCTGCGACGGTCAGAGAAATCAGCTGCCGGAGGTGGCTACACTTGCATTTTCCCCAGGAGCCCTTTATATAGGGAAGCTGGGCTCTTGTTAGCCGAAAAGGCGGGAAAGCGCTCCTCTTTAATAAGAACGTCTTTGGCCCGCGTCTTGCGAGGGGGCCTCCCAAGAGGCCGTGATTGGCCGACTAAAAGACAGGAGGCGTTTTTGTGGTTGCGAACCCCGTTGCTTTGTGGTTTCTGTCCTTGAGGAAATTAGGCCCCCGCTGAGACTATTGAAATGGGGGGAGTGGATTTTCCTCACCTTCATCAGGGAAACCTCGGCTAGTTTCCTTAGCCCTTTTGATTTAATTTCCTTGTTGAGTCTGATTAGCTTACTGGGGAATCTGTTTTACCCACTTGTGTTTTCCTGACACAATTCTATGTCCAGGTTTTCCTGTTCATATTTTAACCCTGACCTGTTGTGCTGTATTTCCCTGTGATTTCTATTCCTTTGCCTTGTCCGGAGGGGAAGTGGTTTTGGCGGGAAACAGCGTTCAGGGAAAGGCCGGGGAAAGAGAGTTCGGAAAGGACGAGGAGGGGGACGCCTTGAACCCTTCTCACAATATCTTAGAACACTTGCACTTTTATTATGGCTCTGAAACCCTGTTCTGTTTCCTCGAAGACTTCTGTTGGCCTCCTTACTCTTCCTTTCTCACAGGCCTTGACAGATAGCTGTTACCGTAGAAACGAGATCAGGTGTACATTCCAAGGACAGAGGAAGGTATTGCTTAGTTAATGGTCAAGGGGCAGAAGGAAGGAAGGAAGGAAGGAAGGGAGGAAGGAAAGAAATGACGGAAGGAAGGGAGGGAGGGAGGGAGGGAGAAGGTTCCTTATACGGAAGAATGTTGAGGTGGTGTGGAATCAAGACAGGACTCAAGGTACAAATAATCAAGGCTGACCGCGGTCTTTATCGATACCGCACACACCGGAGGGGTCCTCACCAAGATGGTGGGTGCCTCCCCTGCAGACAGAAGCAATGCACTGATATCTACATGCTACAGAGAAGGAAACGATGGAAGTACACACAGTCATACGATGGCGGCAGCATACACGCATATTCACAAGCAACAGAGCTCAAGTTCCGCTCTCTCCCACTTGCCTACTCTGAAGGAAGCCATTGTCCTAGTGGGAAGAAAACCCCGTGGATGCAGGGATTCCTGGGCTGCTCTAGGAACGTCCTGACAAAAGTCAGCAGGAGCTGCAGAAGCTGGTGTGAGATGGCCCCAAGGCTGTTGCCACATACCCTCTGTCATGCGCTACCTGCCTCTGAATAATACTCAGACACTGGTTCGATGGATCAGGCTCTGGTTTATTCACAGCGCAGTTACAGCGTCGGAAGGAAAAAAGCTGAGAGTGACAGGAGCGCGCCGGTGCGGGGTTTAAATACCCCGCGCCGGTCAGCGCCCCCTCACTCGCGGTCACGTCACCCCCCTTTGTCCAATACGTTGCCCTGCCGGTGGGTGAGGGGTTGTGAGGCCCCGCTGGCGTTCCGGGATCGCCCATCATCGGGTTTTCTATTCATCCGGTGATTGCTGTCAGCTGGGCGATCCCCGTTGTATTGGCGCTGATGGCTCGGGTGTGCTCCGTGATCCGTTTAGTTATTGTTTGTTGGCCGTTAGTCGTTGTGAGTTGATGGCTACTTATCTTGAGCCCCTTCTCCTGTTTCCTTGCTATTGTCATGTGTGCCATTGCGCTGATGACTTCAGCTCAACGGCACTCATGACATACTGCCCCCTGTCCGAATAGTGCTCCCCCCCGGTTTTCTGGTTTTTTTTTTTTTTTTTTTTACGGTGGAGCTGTCAAAACGGCACTTTTTTTTTTTTTTTTTCAAAATTCCCGCCGGAGTAGTTGTCGCCCCTCCCTTTGCTCCTCCCTCTACCACGTGCCTTCCCAGGGTGTGTCCATGGTGCGCATGCCCGGGTCACACTCTGGCGTGCGCATGCTCCAGCCACACCCTGTTTGTTTGGCTCAGTTCGGCGAGGAGAGAGGCGTGGCTGGTCGGGTGCTTATCAGCTCCAGGTAGGGCCCTTCTTTTTTTCATTTAAAGTGCGTCGCCTTTGTTATATCTCCTGGGCGTTGCCCCCAGGTTGCCCTGTTGACTTGCTTGCCACTCCCCCGCGGCCGGGGGGCGGGGGGAGGGTGCTGGCGAACGCTTGTCACCACCTCGTGGGCCCGGGGTGGGGGGAGTGAGTCCCGGGGGCGGGAGGTCCACCCAAGTCGCGGGCTTGGGGGGGCCCTTTCCCTTGGGGCACGGGAGGCGGGGGGGCCTGCGGGGGGGGTTTGCAGGGGACGGCTTGCTGACCTTGGTTGTGGCTTGTCGGGGTATGCCCGGTGAAATGCTCTGGTTAGGTCAGGCGCGTTAACGTTGTGCGCCGCCACCCATTCCGGGTGGGGGAAGTGTTTCCACCTGACCAGATAGTGTAGAGTTCCTCGTTGCTTGCGGGAGTCGAGTATGTCCCTTATCTCGAAGTGGTGTTGCCCGTCGATCATCACCGGTGAGGGCTGTGGCGTGCTTGGGTGCCATCGAGAGGTGGTTGCCGGTTTCAGGAGGCTGGTGTGGAACACCGGGTGGAGTCTCCGTAGGTTGTGTGGCAGGTCCAAGCGTATTGCTACCGGGTTCACTATTTGGGTGACTCGGAACGGCCCGATGTACTTAGGCCCCAGTTTTTTCGAGGGTTGGGTTGACTTTAGGAACTTGGTGGATAGGTAGGCCATATCCCCCGCTTGGAACGTCGGTTGTTGGCGCTGGTGCTTGTCGGCTTGCTCTTTGTAGGCTGCCTGTGCATCCTTCAGCGCCGCCGTGATTATTGGCCATGATTCCGCGATCTTCCGTCCCCAGTCACTAGCATCCACCTGGGGTTCCGGGGGTTGAGGTAGCTCCGGTATGGGACGAAGTCGTGCCCCGAGACTACTTCGAACGGAGTTTTCCCCGTGCTCGTGTGGACGGCGTTGTTGTATGCGACTTCGGCGAATGGGAGCAGTTCAGCCCAGTCGTCTTGGTGATAGTTAGTATATGAGCGTATGAATTGCTCTAAGGTGGCATTAAGAACCTCTGTGGCTCCGTCCGTCTGGGGGTGCCAGGCCGTAGATAGGGCCTGTTGGGTCCCCGTCAGCTTTAGGAAGGCCCGCCAGAATTTGGAGGTGAACTGTGTGCCCCTGTCGGTCACCACACGTGCGGGACATCCGTGTAGCCTGTACACGTGGATGAGGAAGAGTTTGGCTAGCTGTTGTGCGGATGGGACCGACGTGCAGGGGATGAAGTGGGCCTGCTTTGAGAAGTAGTCCTTCACCACCCAAATGGCCGTTTTCTTCTGGCTGGGTGGGAGGTCCACTATAAAATCCATAGAGATTTCCTCCCATGGGCGGGAGGGTTCTGCCACCCGTTGTAATAGCCCCGCGGGTTTGCCTGGTGCCCGTTTGGCCCTAGCGCACGTTGGGCAGGACGCTACGTATGCTTTTACGTCTCGCCTGAGCGTGGGCCACCAGAATTGACGCCGTGTTAGGTGTAGGGTCTTGAGGAACCCAAAGTGTCCCGCTTGTTTGGCATCGTGTGACCTATGCAAGATCGCCTGGCGTTGCGAGTCCGGGACGTAGATTCTGCCTTCCCCCCATGCTAGGTCCTGTGCCATCGTTACCTTGTCGGGGTTTGCCAGGAACCAGGGGTCGGTTTTGAGGGCGGCGGCGAGGTCCGTGCGCATTCCCCCTGGTAGTTGCGGTTGGCTTCTTCCGGTCGCCGGTTGTCCCGCCGTCGGCTGCGCCGTAGAGTCGAGCTGCCTCCGAGCGCCGCTTCGGGTGGTCACAGCCATCCCCAGTTGCGAGGCGGATAGGACCGTCCCAATGGTGTCTGGGGCGGGCTCTTCGTCTTGGGGCAGTCGGGAGAGGGCGTCGGCCAGGAAGTTCTTTTTGCCCGGCATGAACTTCAGCTGGAAATTAAAGCGGCTGAAGAATTGGGCCCATCGGACCTGTTTTGGGCTAAGGCGTCTGGGCGTTCGTAGGGCCTCGAGGTTCCGGTGGTCGGTCCAAACCTCGAATGGTTGGGTGGCTCCCTCGAGTAGGTGTCGCCATGTCTCTAGCGCTGATTTTACCGCGAAGGCTTCTTTCTCCCAGACGTGCCATCGCCTTTCTGTCTCGGAGAACTTCCTTGACAGGTAGGCGCATGGTTTCAGGAGTCCCGTGGGGTCTTTCTGTAGCAGGATGGCCCCCAGGGAGAAGTCTGAGGCGTCGGCTTGGACCACGAACGGCCGTTCTGGGTCCGGGTGCGTGAGGATTGGCTCCGTAGTGAACAGCGCTTTCAGCTTGTTGAATGCGGTCTGGCACGCGGGAGTCCAATTCAGCACTGTGCCCGGGTTCTTGGCGCGTTGGGTGTCCCCCACCCCTTTGGTTTTGAGGAGGTCCGTTAGGGGGAGGGCTATCTCTGCGAACCCCCGGGCGAATGACCTGTAAAAATTCGCGAATCCGAGGAAGCTCTGTAGTTGGCGTCTGTTGCGGGGGCGCTCCCAGTTTAGCACCGCCTCGACTTTTGCGGGGTCCATTTCTATGCCGTCCCCGGAGATTCGGTACCCCAGGTAGTCTAGGCGCGCTTTGTGAAACTCGCACTTTGTAGGCTTGGCATAGAGCTGCGCCCTTCTGAGCTTGTCGAGGACTTGCCTGACTAGGGTCACATGTTCCTCGTGCGTTTTTGTGTAAATAAGGACGTCGTCGATGTAGACCAGGACCCCTTTGAACAGATGTTCATGCAGTACCTCATTGATGAGCTGCATGAACACCCCAGGGGCCCCCGTGAGTCCGAAGGGCAGTACTTTGTACTGGAAGGCGCCTAGGGGGCAGTTGAACGCAGTCTTCCATTCGTCCCCCTCCCTGATTCGGATGCGATAGTACGCCTCGCGAAGGTCCAGTTTGGAAAAGACTTTGCCCGTGGACAGGTGGGCGAGCATGTCCTTCACCAGGGGTAAGGGGTATTTGTTGGACAGGGAAGCTGCGTTTAGGCCCCGGTAGTCGGTGCAGAGCCGTAGGGTGCCGTCTTTCTTCTCCCGGAATAAGACGGGGGCTCCGACCGGTGAGCATGCTGGCTCTATGAATCCCCTGTCTAGGTTTTTATCGATGAACTCCCGGAGGGTTGCCATCTCCTTCGGGGTCATCGAGTAGATCTTTGGTCTAGGTAAGGGGACGTCGGGCAGTAGGTCGATCCGGCAATCCGTCTTGCGGTGGGGGGGTAGTTGGTCAGCTTCTGCCTCTCCGAAGACCTCGGAGAAGTCGGCGTATTGTTCCGGTAGGTCTGCTGTGGTAGCGGCGTTGTCTTGTGTAGTCGCCTCCGCTCGTCCTACAGTGGGGTTGGTTCTGCCCGCTGGAACTGGTGCTCGATACTCGCCGTCGCCGAATGTGAAGGTGCGGGTCTCCCAGTTGATGCGCGGGTTGTTTGTCGCGAGCCATGGCATCCCCAGGACTGCAATGGGCCGTCCGATGTGAGTGACGACGAACGATGTACGTTTGGTGTGAGTGCCCATTTGCAGGGTGACCGGCTCGGTTTGCAGCGTGGCTGGTTTCCCTCCCGCTGTGGAGCCATCCAGCTGGTGGAATGCCAGCGGCGTGGGGAGGGGGAAGCAGCGGAGGTCGAGTTTGGCGACTAGGTCGGGGTGGATGAGGTTTTTTGAGCACCCCGAGTCCACTAGTGCCGCGGCCGTGGTGGCTCCGTTGCCGGCAGAGAGTTTGATTGCCGCCATTATTACGGGGCTTTCGTCGTTCCATCGAGGTGGTCCGCGCTGCTGTCCCACCGCCTGCCTCGCAACGCGTTTCAGGGCAGGCGGGGAGCTTTTCCCGCCGGCTGGTCGGGGTCTACGTTATCCTCTTCCCCCCAGTAGGCGTCCCAGCCTTCCTCTGGTGTCGCTGTGGCCACGGTCATTCGGCGGTGAGGGGGCGGCCCCAGGTTGGGTGGTTTGGGGCTAATTTTCGGGGTGGGTTTAGGCGCACTGGTCGGCGGTCGGTTGGCGAAGCAATCCACCGTCTTGTGCCCTAATTTGCCACACTTCCCGTAGGGCTCCCGATTGAATTTCTTTTTTGGGTATATGGGGCCGGCCATCCCCACGTGTGGTGCGGGTACCTTTTTTCCGGCATAGTTTGTGTCTTCCGTGGTTGTCATGAGGAAGGTGCGGTGCGCGTGTTCGGCTTTCCCCGCGAGGTGGATCCACCCGTGTAGCGTTTCTGGGTCGTCGTGGTAGAGCCCCCTTGGAGAACGTCGCGATTGAGCCCCCTTTTGAACATTTCCAGCAGGGTGGTCTCGGACCAGTCGCTGACCTTCCCCGCGAGGGCTTTGAACTCCAGGGCGTAGTCAGGGACCGTGCGTGTGCCCTGTTTAAGTCTTTGGAGTGCGCTTTTCGCCCTTACTTTGGCTAGGGGGTCTTCGAAGTAGTTTTTCATCTCATTGATGAAGGCAGGGAAGGTGGCGAGGGCGGGGGAGCTGGACTCGTACAGTTGGACGTACCAGTCCGCCGCCCTGTCTTGTAGTTTGATCGCCACGGCGGCGATCTTGTCGGCTTCGGAGTCGTAGGAGTGTCCGTGCCTCCCCATGAACTCCCTGGCGTTCGTTACGAAGAACGAGAGTTTCGTGGGGTTCCCATCGAAGAAGATGGGGAAGTCCTTTGGGGCCCGGGCGTTTTGTGCGGCCCTGCCTCTCGCTTCCCGGTCTGTGGTGTCGTCCGCCTGTGCCGTCTGCTGACCCTCCGCTGGCCCGTGGGGGTTCGGTGCTTCGCTCGGGGTGTGGGCCTGTGCGGGGACGTCGTTGGGTGGCGCGGGGGGCATAAGCGACTGGAGCATGGTCCGGAGTTCCGTCAGTTGAGCCCGCATGGCCGCGAGTTCAGCTCGTGCCTCCTCGTCCACAGCCCGCGCCGCCGCTGGGGCCGGTTCCGTTGGTGCGTCAGCGGGGGTGGGTTGCCGGCGGGGTTCATCCTCCCTCTGCCGCTGGTCCGCTTCCTCCGCCGTCTGCTGGGTGTCTCCATCGTCCTCCTCCGTGTTGACCGCCGTTGGGCTGTCGCTCCACGCCCGTTGCTGGGGTGCGATGTGGGGCGCAGGGTCCTCCGCTGGTTTCGGAAGGCATGCTGCTCCCTCCCGCGGTCGGGTTGCCTCCGTCGCCATCTCCCCTTGGGGTTGGAGCTGAGGCTCGGGTTGGGTGGGGTGGGCGTCCATGGCTCCGGGAGTCCGCGGTGCCTCTGGCCTTGGTCGGTCCTCCTCTGTCTCTTGCCGCGCGGCTCGCCCTCCTTGCCCGCGTCGCTCCGGCTTCATCTTGCTGGTCTTCTCGCCGTCTATTCCTCCCGCGGCTCGTTGTCGTCCGGTGGGGCTCGGCGAGGCTGAGTTTATGACTCTCAGCTTTATGTCATGCGCTGCCTGCCTCTGAATAATACTCAGACACTGGTTCGATGGATCAGGCTCTGGTTTATTCACAGCGCAGTTACAGCGTCGGAAGGAAAAAAGCTGAGAGTGACAGGAGCGCGCCAGTGCGGGGTTTAAATACCCCGCGCCGGTCAGCGCCCCCTCACTCGCGGTCACGTCACCCCCCTTTGTCCAATACGTTGCCCTGCCGGTGGGTGAGGGGTTGTGAGGCCCCGCTGGCGTTCCGGGATCGCCCATCATCGGGTTTTCTATTCATCCGGTGATTGCTGTCAGCTGGGCGATCCCCGTTGTATTGGCGCTGATGGCTCGGGTGTGCTCCGTGATCCGTTTAGTTATTGTTTGTTGGCCGTTAGTCGTTGTGAGTTGATGGCTACTTATCTTGAGCCCCTTCTCCTGTTTCCTTGCTATTGTCATGTGTGCCATTGCGCTGATGACTTCAGCTCAATGGCACTCATGACACCCTCCTTCCTTCCTTCCTATTTCTTTTCTATCCCTTTATTATTTTTACAAATAACTCAAGGTGGCAAACACACCTGTTACTCCTCCCTCCTCCCATTCTCCCCACAACCACCACCCTGCGAGGTGAGCTGGGCTGAGGGAGTGCATGGCTGGCCCAAAGTCCCCCAGCCGGCTTTCCTGCCTCAGGCGGGACTAGAATTCGCCGCCTCCTGGCTTCTAGCCCATTGCCGTCACCACCGGACACGGGAGTGACAGGTCGTGGCATTCGGTAAGCTGGCCCATTTGAGGTAGCCTGCTTCAAAGCCTGTTGCCCTCTGATGCACCGTTTTGCACAACTGGAGGTTACAAACCAACCAACAGACACAGGGGTTTTCGTAGAAAATAGATATATTCTTAGTAGGTTTTCTGGGGTCTAATTTATCTGTTCTTTTTATTGTAAAGGGGCTACTTGTTGGGTATTCCACTGTTCCCTTAGTGTCAGTGTTAATGGCTCTCTTTGCATCTTTGCATATTCAAATTCACTTAATATTCCTTCCTTTCTGGTCCGCACTTACTTCTTAAGCATGACATACATTATTATTAAGATCATCCTCATACTCATACCCATTGCCCCACTTTTTGCCTCCTGCGGGTTTGGGTGTACGCATGAGACATCTCCCAAAAGAAAAAATAGGAAGTCTGCGCAGGATGGTAATCAAAAGAAACAGACGAGCTGCCATAAACCCTTGCAGTAGCCAGCCAGCCATGGCCTCCACCAAGCCATTCCATTCCATTCCATTCCATTCCCTCTCTATTGTCCTGTTTAATCCCCCAAAGACGTCAGTATTCTGTGGCCACTAAGTATACTTTGCCCTCACTGGGGTGAACTCTAAATACTGTTTAGAATGCAAGATGTTGCATTATGGTATGGCCCCCTCAAAGATCCAGAGGCTTTTGAAGCATTTCAAGCATCTGCAGCTCCTAACCGTAACAAAATAGGACATCATAACAGGTGTGCACAAAAATATGGCACCAAAAAAGAGCGAGAGAGCGGAAGGAAGAGAGAATTAAATGTAATTTGAATATTTTAAAGCTTAACAACTTTGCAGAGGTTTACATTCGAAGCCACTCGGACCTTGAGGCTCAGGACAAAAGAGCCTCTTGCTTCCTCCCCACCCCTGGCCTGGTCCTGGTTGTTGGCTGTCCTTCTGCAGAGGGATCATATGCAAAGTGATCTACTAGGGGGAAAAAAAGTATTATAATCTGGTCACTGAACTGTGTTCCTGAAATGAACAAGCCTTGAATTCTTTGGTGTCTTCTGAACTCAGCAAAATCAGGATCATTCATCTGCATAGCTAAAATGCCACTTAATGGTTCCAAATAATTCTCCTCTCTTTACTTTTGGGAAAATATAAAAAGAAGCCCTGAGAGAGGGGTGGAAGAAATGGAAACATCTCCCATGTCTTGGGAAGGGAGCTTTGCCCTACCTTGGCCCCACGTTCACAGCAACTCTAACACTACCCAGTTTTTTCCTTCTCAAGAGCCATAAATGGTTCTTACACAATGCATTTCTAGACATGAAACATCTTCCACTGTGCAGTTCTTCTCTCCCACCTCCATCACCGAGGGGGATGCGACAAAAGGCTCAGCCTCTTGGTGCTGCTGTCACCCACAGCCATCCAAGGCTAACAAGCAGGCACCTCCAGGCAAACACGATCACAGCAGGGGCTGTTCCTACACCTGGAGATCCTACGCTGAAAACCACGATGCCTTTTCTCCTCAGCTCATGATTCGTGCAGCTCTTAATCGTGTTCAACTGCAAGGCAGAACAGCCTCTCCATCTGAAACTTTACAGGGCTTTTGTCACTGCCACAAACGTCCCTACTAAATTCTCCATTCTAATGGTTGTAGAGTCCTTGGTGCTCTCTGAGCCTTGTTGTTTTGTTGCAGACGTTTCATTGCCAGACCAGGCAACATCTTCAGTGCGAAAAGGGAGTGGACTTTGCCCTCTGTTTATATACCATACTTTGCCCTGGTTGTTTGGTGGGGGTGTTCTTCTCTCCTTAAAAGTTCCTCGATTGGGCTGTTGTTTCCTGCTGGTTTGTTGACTGAGTTAATGCTTCCTAAATTAGGGTGTATTGTTCATCTGCTGTTAATCCCGGTGTTGATCTTTGCATATGCGGGTGTTGATTGCTTCCAGGAATTCTCTTGCGTTTTTCTGGATTTGGCTTGTTCTAGGATGCTCACCATTTCCCAGTTGAAGGTATGGTTGAGTCTGTCCATGTGTTGTGAGATGAAGGAGTTCTCATCGTGTCTTCTGACTGCCAGTTGGTGTTCGTGGATGCACTCTGCTAGTTTTCTGCCTGTCTGTCCCACATAGTGGCTGCTGCAGTCCTTACACTGTATGGTATAGATGACTCCTGTTTTTTCTTCTTGGGCTACTGGGTCGTTTGGGTTGCGCAAGATGTTCTGCTTCAGCAAAGGATCGTTACCTTGTCGTGCTGCTGGAGCTTGAGCACCTCAATGATGCCATGAGCTAAACCGTGAAGGGCCACCCAAGGCGGGAAGGTCATGACAGAGAGGTCAGACTAAATGCGATCCCTGGGGAAGGTAATGGCAACCCACCCCAGTATTCTCGCCGTGAAAACTAAATGGATCAGTACAACCAGAGATATATCGGTATACCATCGGAAGATGAGACCCCCAGGTCGGAAGATGGTCAAAATGCTACTGGGGAGGAATAGAGGATGAGTTCAACTAGCCCCAGACGTGATGACGCAGCTAGCTCAAAGCCGAAAGGATGGCTAGCGGCCGACGGTGCTGGTGGTGAACGGCGAATCCCATGTTCTAAGGATCAACACACCATTGGAACCTGGAATGTAAGATCTATGAGCCAGGGCAAATTGGATGTGGTTATTGGTGAGATGTCAAGATTAAAGATAGACATTTTGGGCGTCAGTGTACTGAAATGGACTGGAATGGGCCACTTCACATCAGATGACCACCAGATCTACTACTGTGGACAAGAGGACCACAGAAGAAATGGAGTAGCCTTCATAATTAATAGTAAAGTGGCTAAAGCAGTGCTTGGATACAATCCAAAAAACGATAGAATGATCTCAATTCGAATTCAGGGCAAGCCATCTAACTTCACAGTGATCCAAATATACGCCCCAACCACAGATGCTGAAGAAGCTGAAGTGGAGCAGTTCTATGAGGATCTGCAGCACCTACTGGATAACACGCCTAAAAGAGATGTTATTTTCATCACAGGAGACTGGAATGCTAAGGTGGGCAGTCAAATGACACCTGGAATTACAGGTAAGCATGGCCTGGGAGAACAAAACGAAGCAGGACATAGGCTGATAGAATTTTGCCAAGACAACTCGCTCTGCATAACAAACACTCTCTTCCAACAACCTAAGAGATGGCTTTATACATGGACTTCACCAGATGGACAACACCGAAATCAGATTGACTACATCCCTTGCAGCCAAAGGTGGCGGACATCTATACAGTCGGTAAAAACAAGACCTGGAGCTGACTGTAGTTCAGATCATGAACGTCTTACTGCACAATTTAGGATCAGACTAAAGAGATTAGGGAAGACCCACAGATCAGCTAGATATGAGCTCACTAATATTCCTAAGGAATATGCAGTGGAGGTGAAGAATAGATTTAAGGGACCGGACTTAGTAGATAGGGTCCCGGAAGAACTATGGACAGAAGTTTGCAACGTTGTCCAGGAGGCGGCAACAAAATACATCCCAAAGAAAGAGAACACCAAGAAGGCAAAATTGCTGTCTGCTGAGACACTAGAAGTAGCCCAAGAAACAAGGAAAGCAAAAGGCAACAGTGATAGGGGGAGATATGCCCAATTAAATGCAAAATTCCAGAGGTTAGCCAGAAGAGATAAGGAATTATTTTTAAACAAGCAACGCGCAGAAGTGGAAGAAGACAATAGAATAGGAAGGACAAGAGACCTCTTCCAGAAAATTAGAAACATTGGAGGTAAATTCCAGGCAAAAATGGATATGATCAAAAACAAAGATCACAAGGACCTAGCAGAAGAAGAAGAGATCAAGAAAAGGTGGCAAGAATATACAGAAGACCTGTATAGGAAGGATAACAATATCGGGGGTAGCTTTGACGGTGTGGTCAGTGAGCTAGAGCCAGACATCCTGAAGAGTGAGGTTGAATGGGCCTTAAGAAGCATTGCTAATAACAAGGCAGCAGGAGACGACAGCATCCCAGCTGAACTGTTCAAAATCTTGCAAGATGATGCTGACAAGGTAATGCATGCTATATGCCAGCAAATTTGGAAAACACAAGAATGGCCATCAGATTGGAAAAAATCAACTTATATCCCCATACCAAAAAAGGGAAACACGAAAGAAGGTTCAAACTATCGAACAGTGGCACTCATTTCACATGCCAGTAAGGTAATGCTCAAGATCCTGCAAGGTAGACTTCAGCAATTCATGGAGCAAGAATTGCCAGATGTACAAGCTAGGTTTAGAAAAGGCAGAGGAACTAGGGACCAAATTGCCAATATCCGCTGGATAATGGAAAAAGCCAGGGAGTTTCAGAAAAACATCTATTTCTGTTTTATTGACTATTCTAAAGACTTTGACTGTGTGGACCATAACAAATTGTGGCAAGTTCTTAGCGGTATGGGGATACCAAGTCATCTTGTATGCCTCCTGAAGAATCTTTATAACGACCAAGTAGCAACAGTGAGAACAGACCACGGAACAACAGACTGGTTTAAGATTGGGAAAGGAGTACGGCAGGGCTGTATCCTGTCACCCTACCTATTCAACTTGTACGCAGAACACATCATGCGACAAGCTGGTCTTGAGGAATCCAAGGCTGGAGTTAAAATCGCTGGAAGAAACATGAACAATCTCAGATATGCAGATGATACCACTTTGATGGCTGAAAGCGAAGAGGAACTGAGGAGCCTTATGATGAAGGTGAAAGAAGAACGTGCAAAAGCTGGCTTGCAGCTAAACCTCAAAAAAACCAAGATTATGGCAACCAGCTTGATTGATAACTGGGAAATAGAGGGAGAAAATGTAGAAGCAGTGAAAGACTTTGTATTTCTAGGTGCGAAGATTACTGCAGATGCTGACTGCAGTCAGGAAATCAGAAGACGCTTAATCCTTGGGAGAAGAGCAATGACAAATCTTAATAAAATAGTTAAGAGCAGAGACATCACACTGCCAACAAAGGTCTGCATAGTAAGGAAGGCTGAGAGAAGGAAGATCGATGCTTTGGAACTGTGGTGTTGGAGGAAAATTCTGAGAGTGCCTTGGACTGCAAGAAGATCAAACCAGTCCATCCTCCAGGAAATCAAGCCAGACTGCTCACTTGAGGGAATGATATTAGAGGCAAAACTGAAATACTTTGGCCACATAATGAGAAGACAGGACAGCCTGGAGAAGATGCTGATGCTAGGGAGAGTGGAGGGCAAAAGGATGCCATCATTTCCTCTGTTGATGAGGATGTCCAAGAAGGGTAGTGCGTTGTTATTGTCTTCTTCCCTTGTGAATTTTATTCCTTTGAAGATGGTTGATGGTTGATGGTTTCATGTGTTTCCTCCAGTTGTTCCTTTTTTATTATGATGAAGGTGTCATCTACATACAGGATATGTAGGACAGACAGGCAGAAAACTAGCAGAGCGCATCCATGAACACCAACTAGCAGTCAGAGGACACGATGAAAACTCCTTAATCTCACAACACATGGACAGACTCAACCATACCTTCAACTGGGAAACTGAGAGCATCCTAGACCAAGCCAAATCCAAAAACGCCAGAGAATTCCTGCAAGTGTGGCACTCAGACAAAGCAGCCATCAACAGAAACATAGAGGTAAACAACATATAAATACCATTCAAGAGAGACATTAGAAAAACCAGAAGACCAGAACACCTCCTTGGCAGCAATCAACAGCCTGATATGCAAAGAGTAGCACCAGATGAACAATTACAATATACCTTAATGGCCAGACTGAAGAAGCTGCTTGGACAAGCAGCGAAAGATTTCTACCAAAAGGAAAGAAAGCCAGTTGCCATGACACAACCTACAGACAATTCCACCTGGATGACTGAGAATCGTCATCGCCATACCTTAATCAAGGAAATATTAACTCAGTCGATCAACCAAGCAGCAAACAACAGCCCAATCAAGGAACTCCTAAGGTGAGAACTCCAGAGGACTCTCCTGTGTGAGTCCTCTGGTGTATCACCAGGTCAGAATTCTGACTGAAACCTTTCCCACAATCCAGACACTTATACGGTTTCTCTCCTGTGTGAGTCCTCCGATGTATCACAAGGTAGGACTTCCAACGGAAACTTTCCCCACAGTCGGGACACTCATATGGTTTCTCTCCTGTGTGAGTCCTACGGTGTATCACTAGGTAGGACTTCTGCCTGAAACTTTTTCCACAAACCAGGCATTCGTACGGTCTCTCTCCTGTGTGTGTCCTCTGGTGTATAACCAGGTCAGACTTCCAACTAAAACTTTTCCCACAATCCGGACACTCATAGGGTTTCTCTCCTCTGTGAGTCCTCTGGTGTATCGCCAGGTGGGAATTCTGTCTGAAACCTTTCCCACAATCTGGACACTTATACGGTTTCTCTCCTGTGTGAGTCCTATGATGTATCACAAGGTCGGACTTCCAACGGAAACGTTTCCCACAATCCGGACACTCATACAGTTTCTCTCCTGTGTGAGTCCTTTGGTGCATCACCAGGTAGGAATTCTGCCTGAATCTTTTCCCACAAACCGGACATTCATACAGTCTCTCTCCTGCGTGTGTCTTCTGGTGTATAACCATGTTGGACTTCCAACTGAACCGTTTCCCACAATCCCGACACTCATAGAGTTTCTGTCCTGTGTGAGTCCTCTGGTGGGTCACCAGGTGGGAATTCTTACTGAAACCTTTCCAACAATCTGGACACTCATATGGCTTCTCTCCTGTGTGAGTCCTACGATGTATCACAAGGTAGAACTTCCAACTGAAACTTTTCCCACAATCCAGGCACTGATAGGGTTTCTCTCCTGTGTGAGTTCTCTGGTGTATCGCTAGGCTGTACTTCCCACTGAAACATTTCCCACAATCTGGACACTCATATGGTTTCTCTCCGGCGTGAGTCCCCTGGTGTATCATCAGGTATGATACACATCTGTACTACTATATCTCAAATGCAGTGCAGGTAGTCCTCAGTTACCAACCACAATGGGAACCAGCAACTCCGTCAGTAAGCAAGAGTTGTAAAGCAAAAATCACATGACTGCACTGACTGATGACATCAGTTCCAGTTGCAGCCATTAAATGTGATGTCACATGATCGCAAGTTGTACCTTCCTGCTGGTTAGCCCATTGATTTTGCTTGTTGGAAGCTGGCAGGAAGTTGCAAGGAGGTCCTTGTTTAACAATGGCAAAGGGAACTTTTGAGATTGCTGTTGCTAAGCGATATGGTCACCTCACTTCACAGAGTGGCTAAACTTTTGTAGGGTTTAAATTGAGCTGTGGGGGGGCGAATGGAAGAGGAAGACAGAATGGCTATGCAGGGACACGTAACACTGAGGCAGACTGGAAATACCTGATCAGTTAACAATTACAAAGCATTAAAACCCCGTCGTGTTTCTTTCCCCCTTTCTGAGATCCCTCCTTGGATCAGCAGCTTTCCTGATTTTACATTAAGGTAACAGGAGAAGTCCCAGAATTCTGTCAAAGTCTTACTTGAAACAGTCGGTGTCTTTCTCTCACCTTCTTGGTGAGTTTTGCTAGGTGGCTGCATCTTCCTGGATTCTCCTGCATCCTTTTCCAAGCTGGAGACAAGTACCTGGAATTGCTACAAAAATAAAAATGAGCTAATGTGCGTGGGAGATGATGGATATAGACAGAACCATAAATCAAGTCCCCACTTCAAATCCTGCCTTGGCAGCACCCTTAAATATGGTGCTCTCATCGTTCATCCCTCTTGGTGCCTTTTGGAGATGAAAACAATTTTGTCCACCTTTGTGTGTGTGTGTGTGTGTGTGTGTGTGTGTTGCCTTTGAGTCAGTGTTGACTCCTTGTTGGCAGATTGCTGGGAAAGCCTTTAGCCCAGGAGAGATCAGAAAAGTCACACACCAGGCATTTCTATAAAAATAATTTATTTACAAAAAGCAAAACAAAAGCAAAACGTATTTAAAGTGTTGTAGAAATGAAGACTAGGACGCTCGGGTCTTCATTCAGGAAAAGAGTTTAATATGCGCATAGGTTCAGACAAGCTCATGCTTCAAATTCTGAACCCCGAAGGTTCGGGGTCCTACTTCTTTTATACCCCCTCCTTAATGATTATACAGCCTAGACTAAGTGTCAACTTCGAGATATATGATACAACTTTAAAAGCAAGCAGGGTGAGAAAAGCCTGGAGGGAGCTGGAGAGCTTCCCTCCCGTCCCTTATCTTTGCTCAATTAGCTGCTACAGAATACACATACATTCCTGTTTCTTATCTACCCGTCCTGCTCTTCCCCACATTCCACACTTGCAACAGATAGCTTACTTGCAATAAACAATTGCCTGATGAAAGGGCTTTAGTTCTCTGTTGTTTCCTTGACCCTAATTCCCATTCCACCTCAAAACTTTCACTTAAAACCCCAGCATCCAGGTTTGTTGCGCAATTCATGTGGAGAAGAAACCATATCAATGTTTGGAGTGTGAAAAAAGCTGCAGCCAGAGTACAGACCTCATTAAACATCAAAGGATTCACACTGGAGAGAAACCATATCCGTGCCCTGAATGTGAGAAGAGCTTCTATCAAAAGACGGATCTCACGAAGCATCGAAGGATCCACTCTGGATAAAAACCCTATCAATGCTGGGAGTGTGGGAAGAGTTTCAGTCAAAGCACAACCTTCACGAAGCATCGAAGGATCCACATGGGTGAGAAGCCGTATCATTGCTCAAAATGTGGGAGGTGTTTCAGCCAAAGTACGGCACTCACTTGCCATCAGAGAATGCGCACCAGGGAGAAGCTATATATGTGCTTTTCCCACAATCCATACACTCACAGGGTTTCCCTCCTGTGAGAGTCCTCTGGTGTGTCACCAGATTTGACTTCAAACTGAAACTTCCAACATTCCAAGCACTCATATGATTTCTGTCTTTTGTGAGTCTTCTGGTTTATCACCAACTTGTACTTCCAACTGAAACTTTCCTCACAATCCGGACACTCATATGGTTTCTCCCTGGTGTGAGCCATCTTGTGATACACCAGGGTGACATGCCTGGTAAAGCTTTTGCCACATTCAGAGCATTTGTACTGCTTTTCTCTGGTGTGGATCCTCCTGTGCATAATCAGCCGTGATCGCCAATCTCTGATTCTTCCATATATCTCTCTCTTTTTCTGACATTGAGAAATATCCTCCTTGACGTTTTCATGTAATATTTCAGTTTCACATAGTCAATTTTTCCCAGCTTAAAACTCTCTTCCTGTTTTTCTCTCCCTAAAGATCGGAGGAGTCTGTTTTTCATCCTCCTGTCGATAGAGGGCGATCTAGAAATAAGCAACCCCCGCGCCTAGAAACTGTCAATAGAGTAGCGGCGTCTGTGGTTGCTGAGCACCGACATGTGACGGGAGGGGGAGCTGAAACGATAGAGTATTGGATTGCTAGAGGGGATATTGGAAGAGAGGAGGAGGGCAGGGGAACTTCCTGTTCCGGCTCATGCCTCGGGGGAGAGCGGCGTGGAGTAGCGCTCTGCGGTCTTCTCGGGGCTGGTCGGAGCAGCAGCGGCCGGAAGGTGAGCGGAGGACAGGCGGGAGGAGAGGCCGAGAGCGAGTGGGGCTGCCTCGTTTCCTCCGCGGGGGAGAATCGGATGAGCAACTCCGCTGCAAAATGCCAGCTGCTGCATCTGCCTCCCCTCCCCACATTTTCTTCCACTGGTGCTGCACGCTTTGAAACTAGTGCATCCACTTTTTCGGGAGATTTAGAGGGTCTCCTTCACGTCCGCGTTAACTCCTTGTGATTTTATGGAGATGCTGTTTCCTTGGCAACAATCTGGGACTGAACTGCCACTGCCGTCTCCCGGGATGTTTTTTTACTTCCAAGTCTAGCCAGAAACTCCCATCCATGTATTAACCGGGTTCAACTCTGCTTAACCCAGCACTTTTTTTAAATAGCCATTCAGGACCATTTGGGATGTTCAGGTGCAGAGGTAGTCTTCGCATACCACTTCTTTAGTGCCCATTCAAAGTCAGGATGGTGCTGAAAAGGAGTCTTCCAACTGGTCCTGAAACTTGTGGCCCTCCAAGCGATGTGGGTGCTGGCAACCGACGCACATTGACGACAGTGACAGCATCTTGCACTCCCATGATTGCTGTTTGCCACCTTCAGATCCGGCTTCTGACCAGCCAAATCAATGGGGAATCCAGCAGGATGCCGCAAGTCACGGTCATGTGACACTGTTGCCTAGAAACTGAGGCACCCCGAGTTTGGCTGGAGCTGATAAAAACTTGGTCCCTCAATTTGGGAGAGAGACTGACTTTGCAAAGTGGATTTTGCCTACCTGAAAACAGGAATCACAGAGCAATTCAAGGAAAAGCAAAAGCATTTGTTAAGGTGGGGGGTCAAGTCCTTTTATAGGGTGCAGAGACAAATGACATACATTCAGTAGACGTGATACGTCATAAGGCAAGCAATCAAACAATAACAGACATTGATTACATGCGAGAATTGGACAACAGGAAACATTGAATCTAGGTAACATTCCCAAAGTGGCAAATTTATGGGTTCTGTCACTCCCTTTCCCAGCCATGTTTGTATCATCTTAAAACTTGCAAGTGTATTCAAGGACTTTCCGAATACGCGCTCTGTTGTTTAGTTGCTGAAAAGGCTAGTTTTTGCACCTAAAAGGAAGAAAGGGTTTTGGGTAAAAGGAAAACATGGTTTCTTGAACTTGAAAAGAAGGCATGGATGACCTCCTCAAATGCTAATATCACCTTTTTCAAAAAGCTAATAATGAAGCCTAAAAATTCCAGGTAACAACATTGCACTTAATGACCCACAGTGATGTTTCCTTTTACTGCCAAGTCTAGCCAACAAACACAGGATTTCCTAGTGGTCTTCCATTCACGTATCACAGATCTTTGACATTGTGCTTAATGACCGCAGCCAGAACTGCTGTAAGTCAGCACATTCCCGTGATGTCATCTTTATTTTTTAATTTATATATCCAATTTATTCCCCACTCATCTCACTCAGAGAGCGACTTAATGACCGAGCTGCTTAGTGACAGAGTTGCCGGTCTCAATTTCCATCAGAAAGGAGGACTACCTGTATTGTATGGTGATGTCCCCAGAGTGGTTGTGGACAGGATTTTGTGCTCTTTTCTTTGAAAGGAGTTGAATGGACAAATCTGGTGCTTTCAATCTTGCAGAGGCTTTGGGGGCCATTTCATCTGTTGAAGCCCCCCAGCCCTCTCAAAGTAGCCCCAAAATATTGACCATACCCACTTCTGGGACATTTTGCAGGCTGAAATTCACAAGGATTTTCTAAATACGTACATTCACAGGTGTGCGTACTTGTATTTCTGTGTGTGTGTGTGTGTGTGTGTGTGTGTGTAGAATCCGTCCCCAGCATGTCCAGAGATCCTCGATGATAACCCTTTAAGTGCTAAGAATCTGTGATTGACCCAAGCCAGCAAGTGAATGTCAGGATATGAACATGGATATCGCTAGTCTTCCGTGTGTCAAAGGAATCATAAGGAATGTTAGAGGTTAATCTAGCCTTTGGCACGTTTACTTTTTCTTTCTAACGTATGCTGTTTTGTTGTTGTTTGCACATGTTGTGCAGCCATTTTAGAGTTGATAATTAAACTAACCCTTCTCTGTGAATCTTGTAGACAAAAACGATGCCAGTAAGAGCCTTCTGGACAACTGAGAATCACAAGCAGCATTAAAAAGGAAAGCAAATCCAGCCAGCAATCAAAACTTTTTCACTTTCTCCAGAGAACCCCAAAACTCTTCTCCTTGCCCAGCAGGTGACAGACGAGGGAGAGAAAAACAGGAAGAGTTTTTGAGCTGGAAAAAATTGATTGTGTGGAACTCAAATATTCCATGAAAAGGTCAAAGGGGATAATTTCCAAATTCAGAAAAAGAGAGAAATACCTGGAGGTCAGTGGGGAGGAAGAGGTCACTGGGATACCCCCATAGGACAGACGGTAACGCAAGTCTCATACTTTGAGGAAGGAAACAGGTGCTTGAATCAAAGCACCACAAAGCAAGGGATCAGAAATCATTTTGATCTCCTTGAGAATCCAAGAGTATCAGTGGTGGAAAGCCCCATAGAGGTGTATCTTCTGGGAAAAGCCCACATTACAGATGACAGCTGATTATGCACAAGAGGACCTACACTGGCAAGGAGGCCTACCAGTTTCCTCAATGCAGCAAGAGCTTTAGCCAACTAGTCAATCAAAAGAGGACTCACGCAGGAGACAAACTCTATGAGTGTCCGGATTGTGGGAAAAGTTTCAGTCCAAAATCAAACCTGGCGATACACCAGAGGAAAGCATTTGAGTTGGAATTCCAACCTCGCGATACATCAGGGGACTCAGAGTGCCCAGATTGTGGGAAAGGTTTCAGTCGGAATTGCCACCTGCTGAGCCACCAGAGGACTCACACAGGAGAGAAACCGTATGAGTGTCCAGATTGTGGGGAAAGTTTCAGTCGGAATTCCACCCTGGTCATGCAGCAGAGGACTCAAGCAGGAGAGAAACCGTATGAGTGCCCAGATTGTGGGAAAGATTTCAACCAGAATTCCAGCCTGGTCACGCAGCAGAGGACTCAAGCAGGAGAGAAACCGTATGAGTGTCCAGATTGTGGGAAAAGTTTCAGTCAGAATTCCAGCCTGGTGAACCACCAGAGGACTCACACAGGAGAGAAACCGTATGAGTGTTCGGTTTGTGAGAAAAGTTTCAGTCAGAATTCCGGCCTGGTGAACCACCAGAGGACTCACACAGGAGAGAAACCGTATGAGTGTCCAGATTGTGGGAAAAGTTTCAGTCAGAATTCCAGCCTGGTGAACCACCAGAGGACTCACACAGGAGACAAACCATATGAGTGTCCCGTTTGTGGGGAAAGTTTCAGTCAGAATTCTAGCCTGGTGAACCACCAGAGGACTCACACAGGAGAGAAACCGTATGAGTGTCCAGATTGTGGGAAAAGTTTCAGTCAGAATTCCGGCCTGGTGTACCACCAAAGGACTCACACAGGAGAGAAACCGTATGAGTGTCCAGATTGTGGGAAAAGTTTCAGTCAGAATTCCCACCTGGTGATACACCAGAGGACTCACACAGGAGAGAAACCGTATGAGTGTCCTGATTGTGGGAAAAGTTTCAGTCGCAATTTCCAACTGCTGAGACACCAGAGGACTCACACAGGAGAAAAGCTATATGAGTGTCTGGATTGTGGGAAGTTTCTCTCGGAATTCCTGCCTGATGAACCACCAGAGGACTCAGGAGAGAAATCATTTGAGTGTCCGGATTGTGGGAAAAGTTTCAGTCAGAATTCCCACCTGGTAAGCCACAAGAGGACTCACTCAGGAGAGAAATCATATCAGTGTCCAGATTGTGGGAAAAGTTTCAGTCGGAATTCCCGCCTGGTAAGCCACAAGAGGACTCACTCAGGAGAGAAATCATATCAGTGTCCAGATTGTGGGAAAAGTTTCAGTCGGAATTCCCGCCTGGTAAGCCACAAGAGGACTCACTCAGGAGAGAAATCATATCAGTGTCCAGATTGTGGGAAAAGTTTCAGTCGGAATTCCAGCCTGGTGTATCACCAAAGGACTCACACAGGAGAAAAACCATTTGAGTGTCCAGTTTGTGGGAAAAAATTCAGTTGGAAGTCTGACCTGGTGAAACACCAGAGAACTCACACAGGAGAGAAACCGTATGAGTGTTCGGTTTGTAGGAAAAGTTTCAGTCGGAATTCCAGCCTGGTGATGCACCAGAGGACTCATACAGGAGAGAAACCACATGAGTGTCCCGTTTGTGGGAAAAGTTTCAGTCAGAATTCCAGCCTGGTGATGCACCAGAGGACTCATACAGGAGAGAAACCACATGAGTGTCCAGATTGTGGGAAAAGTTTCAGTCATAATTCCAGCCTGGTGTACCACCAGAAGACTCACACAGGAGAGAAACCATATGAGTGTCCGGTTTGTGGGAAAAGTTTCAGTCGGAATTCCAGCCTGGTGAACCACCAGAGGACTCACACAGGAGAGAAACCATATGAGTGTCTGGATTGTGGGAAAAGTTTCAGTCAGAATTCCCAGCTGGTGAACCACCAGAAGACTCACACAGGAGAGAAACCATATGAGTGTCCGGTTTGTGGGAAAAGTTTCAGTCAGAATTCCAGCCTGGTGAACCACCAGAGGACTCACACAGGAGAGAAACCATATGAGTGTTCGGTTTGTGGGAAAAATTTCAGTCAGAATTCCAGCCTGGTGATGCACCAGAGGACTCACACAGGAGAGAAACCACATGAGTGTCCAGATTGTGGGAAAAGTTTCAGTCAGAATTCTAGCCTGGTGTATCACCAAAGCACTCACACAGGAGAGAAACCACATGAGTGTCCAGATTGTGGGAAAAGTTTCCGTTGGAAGTCTGACCTCGTGAAACACCAGAGGACTCACACAGGAGAGAAACCGTATGAGTGTCCAGATTGTGGGAAAGGTTTCAGTCATAATTCCAGCCTGGTGTACCACCAGAGGACTCACACAGGAGAGAAACCATATGAGTGTCCGGATTGTGGGAAAAGTTTTAGTCGCAATTTCCACTTGGTGGTGCACCAGAGTACTCACACAGGAAGAAATCGTATGAGTGTCCGGATTGTAGGAAAAGTTTCACTACTAGATCTATCCTAATAAGTCATGTAGGTTTACACACGGGAGAAACCATTCACATGCCACGACCGCGGACAGTGCTTAACGCAAAGTGCCTCCCTTCTCAAACACAAGAAAATCCACATGCGGCCGAAGATGATGTGTGTAGAGAGGCCTTGAATTTCATTTCTGATCTCCCATTGAAAGTCCTGCTGAGAAATCAACTATTTAATTTGTGGCCTGATTCTTCTTAGTCAAACATTCGACATGAGGGCTGAGGGAAAAAGCGGAAAGTGTTAGTTTGATAAAGGCTGACTACATGGATCTGGCTATCAGCAGAACTTCCTGGACATTTCCTTTTGCAGAAATAGTATTTTCTTTTTTTTAAGACTTTAAGTTTCAATATAGAGACAGAATAAGAAGTGTAGAAAAACTTGAGAAAAGAACTAAAAGAAAGAGGACAAATTAAAAATGCAGAAATATTTAGAAAGAAACACAAAGAATGTGAGTTCTGACCTCCTTCAACACAGAAAGGGTTACAAATATATAATACCTTAATTTTTTGCTCTTAACTAAACCTTAATAAACATTATTTCTATAAAAAGTAACAATTTAATCATCCAGACTGAAAATCAAAACTTAATTTTTTTCAGATGCAAGCAAATAATCCAGAAGTGGTTTCCACATAGAAACAAATCCAGACACAGTATTTTCTCTTGTGAGTGCTGTCAATGTTGCCGTCTCTGCCAATTCCAGTAATTTCACCATCCATGCTTTCATTGTGCGAATTTGTTTATCTTTGCGCATGCAAAAGTCTCAGAAGGGGTTAAAAAAACACAACGGGGTTTTAACACTTTGTAATTGTTAACCGATCAGGTATTTCCAGCCTGCCTCAGTGTTACGTGTCCCTGCATAGCGATTCTGTCTTCCTCTTCCATTCGCCCCCCCATCTCAATTTAAACCCTACAAAAATTGAGCCACTCTGTGAAGTGAGGTGACCATATCGCTTAGCAACAGCAACCTCAGCAGTCTCAGTTGCCGTTGTTAAACGAGGACCTCCTTGTACCTTCCTGCTGCCTTCCAACAAGCAAAGTCAATGGAGTACCCAGCAGGAAGGTGCAACTTTCGATGATGCGACGTCACGCTTAACTGTGGGTGACATCACGCTTAATGGCCACAACTGGAACTGCCGTCAGAAGTCAGTGCAGTCATGTGACATTTTGCTTTACAACTGTGTTGCTTACCGACGGAGCTGCCGGTTCCCATTTGGTTGGTAAATGAGGACTACCTGCACTGCGTTTAAGATAATAACCTGACTGCATATGTAATGTTTCTAAAGGTACCCTGGTTGATGAGAGCCATTAGTTAGATCACGATAGGCTCTAATGCCCCCCAAACTGGACAGGTTGTGTGTTGTCATCTCCAGATCAGATGTTTCCATTCATTCGCTTTGTGTTTGTTTCTCCTCCGGATTTCTTTAACCTTGTGTGACATTATCTGGAACAATTTTGATTCATGCATAATGCTTCTTTTTCATTCATCGCTAACATTATTGTGAAAAAGAGAGAGCGAAGGATCAACCCTACTTGCTTGTTACTGACCGGCAATTCGAAATTGAGTCTTCCCAGTGTAAGTCAAACACGGTGCTTACCGAATGAGACATCCTGGATCTCGGCTTTGTATGATCAGCCTTTAGCAGATTTAGAATCTCCTCCTGCAGGAACAAAGCCGGCTTGCTGGGAACACCGGCTCCAAGACCTGGGCGCGCTTTGAAGCAGCCCTGGCCAGCATGAGTGAAGCTGGCTCCCTTGGAGCCTGTGGCCTGTTGGGGCTCCCAGGTCCTAAATCCTTTAGAGCCCCGGGAAATCAGGCACGAAATTTTAGGAGGTAGAGAGGGGTTGATCTCCACCGAGAGCCAAGTCCTGCAGAAGCCCAGGAATCTTTTGATCAGCTTTTGACCTGCCCTCCACGTGTTGTGCCCAAGTGGCCTGGGAATCCTCAAGGCTGAAAGCGAACTCCTCTGGGAATTGGGAAGGCTGCTCAGAGCAGTTCTGCCATCTAGCGAGATTTAAGGTCTGCAATGAGAGAGAGAAAGACAATACCTCCTTCCTCAATTGTGGTTTGCAAGCACTGCTGCTGGTCGCTTCCAGGTTTTGTGGCGTGTTTCACAATTTGTTCTGTTAATAGGATGAAGCTGGCAAGCTGGCAATCGTTTGGGGACTGCGCACACAAAAGGTGCTTCATGAACTTTTGGGCCCAGCCCTGAGCTAATCTTGAAAGGCTACGCTGGGTCAAGCTTCACTCTTCAAGCTTTGCTCAGTTGCAAAGGTACGTTTTCCGGAGTTATCCTGCAGCCCCAAGGCGTCTAACTGGCTGGAACAGTCCTCACTGATCGCTAAAGGAGGTGCATTTTTCATTGCCTGTTTGCACACCTTTTCCCCCCAGGATGCTTTCCCTTGGTTTGGTTCTCCTTCTTGCAAAGGAAGGTTCTTGCTCCGTTACAGTGGTGAGGAGTGCACCCTTAGGAGGCCTCAGGAAACAGGTTGGGGACAGATCATCATGGAGAAAATCTGTTGTATTAACATACAATTGAAACCAGAGGGTTTTCTTTTGGGATTGATAGACAAACAGCTGGGAAAAAGTCACGGAACTTTGCTTTTATATATGACAACTGCAGCAAGATTATTATACACGTAGCCCTCAGTTACCCCCCACATTAAAAATGAGTTGTTATGAAATAAGGTATTACTTATTTTCTACCCCTTTATTATTTTTACAAATAACTCAAGGCGGTGAACATACCTGATACTCCTTCCTCCTATTTTTCCCACAACAACCACCCTGTGAGGTGAGTTGGGCTGAGACAGAGTGACTGGGCCAAGTGAGTGAGGGGCATACAGGTGGTATGGGATCAGAATTCTCACCTCTAAGCGATGCGGTTGTAAAGCGAAGCCTGACTGACTGCAACCCCCCAGGGATGTCAGATTCTGCAGCCCGTGTGCGCCCAAAGCACCACCCACCCATATTCCATAGTACATGCCCGCCCATCCAACCACTCTAGGGCGAAGGCGCAGCAGCCACTGACATGTCCTCCTGCACCCAGCAGTAGCCACCCGTGGCCCAGCCACAGTCGAACCGCACCAGCCACTTACCCAGCTGCCAGCATGCTCGTGAGCCGCCCGGGACTTGCAGCTTCCTGCCAGCTTGCCCACTGACTTTGCTTGTTGGAAGCCGGCAGGAAGTTGCGAGGAGGTCCTCACTTAATGAGGGCACCAGGGACTCTGGTATTGTCATCATTAAGCAATGTGGTCACATGACATCATGCTTTACTCCCACATCACTTAGTGGTGGAAATTTTGGTCCAATTACCATCGCTAGGTGAGGGCGACCTGCATGCTCCTCCAGGATAACCGATGTCATACTGCCTCATTTTTAATTCAGAACCTCTTGTGCCAGATGCCACACGGAAGAGAGCCTCTTCTGCTGTGGCACCCGCCTGATGACACATTGTCCCCCAGACATCAGATTGGTCCTGACTCTACGGGCTTTTTGCGAGGCCCTGAAGATGTGGTTTGGCCAACAGGCTGGGGACACGGAGCATGGTGGAGCCATGCAGCTGCTGTACTTGTGGTTCTGACTAATGGGATTCTCTCGGCTGTGAGTTTTATGCATTTCATGGTGGGTTTTCTTTATTGGCTTTATATATTTTATCTTGTTTGTAAATTGTTGCATTGTTCTTTTTTTCATGTTTCTTTTAATTCTTTGTAAGCCGCCCAGAGTCATATATATATATGCGGTGGGCGGCTATATAAATTGGAATGATAACCAAAGAAACCTGTTGCAGTGGCTGATGCTGGGAAGTCAGGATCAAATGCCCAAGAAGGCCCTGAATGTAAGAACAAGAGGGCCAGGCATGAATTCCCAGCCAAGCCCGTCTGGCAAGAACCAGGGAATCCTCCCTCCGTTTGTTCAGTAAGCAGGATATAAAATGTTCTATCTAAGGAAGACGTTGGGCGGGGGGGGAGTTTTCTTGGGCCGAAAAGCAGAGGGAATCCGGTAGCAGTTTGTCAGGCTAAGGAATTTAATTCAAAGCTATAAGCTTTTGTGAACGACACCCCACTTCACAGAGTGGCTCTATTTTTGTAGGGTTTAAATTGAGATGGGGGGGCGAATGGAAGAGGAAGACAGAATGGCTATGCAGGGACACGTAACACTGAGGCAGGCTGGAAATACCTGATCGGTTAACAATTACAAAGTGTTACAGCCCCGTTGTGTTTTTTTAACCCCTTCTGAGACTTTTGTATGCGCAAAGATAAATTCGCACAATGAAAGCATGGATGGTGAAATTACTGGAATTGGCAGAGACGGCAACATTGACAGCACTCACAAGAGAAAATACTGTGTCTGGATTTGTTTCTATGTGGAAACCACTTCTGGATTATTTGCTTGCATCTGAAAAAAATTAAGTTTTGATTTTCAGTCTGGATGATTAAATTGTTACTTTTTATAGAAATAATGTTTATTAAGGTTTAGTTAAGAGCAAAAAATTAAGGTATTATATATTTGTAACCCTTTCTGTGTTGAAGGAGGTCAGAACTCACATTCTTTGTGTTTCTAAATATTTCTGCATTTTTAATTTGTCCTCTTTTAGTTCTTTTCTCAAGTTTTTCTACACTTCGTATTGTCTCTATTTTGAAACTTAAAGTCTTAAAAAAAAGAAAATACTATTTCTGCAAAAGGAAATGTCCAGGAAGTTCTGCTGATAGCCAGATCCATGTAGTCAGCCTTTATCAAACTAACACTTTCCGCTTTTTCCCTCAGCCCTCATGTCGAATGTTTGACTAAGAAGAATCAGGCCACAAATTAAATAGTTGATTTCTCAGCAGGACTTTCAGTGGGAGATCAGAAATGAAATTCAAGGCTTCTCTACACACATCATCTTCGGCCTCATGTGGATTTTCTTGTGTTTGAGAAGGGAGGCACTTTGCGTTAAGCACTGTCCGCGGTCGTGGCGTGTGGATGGTTTCTCCCCTGTGTGTAAACCTACATGACTTATTAGGATAGATCTAGTAGTGAAACTTTTCCTACAATACGGACACTCATGCGGTTTCTTCCTGTGTGAGTACTCTGGTGCACCACCAAGTGGGAATTCTGACTGCAACTTTTCCCACAATCCAGACATTCATATGGTTTTTCTCCTGTGTGAGTCCTCTTGTGGTTCACCAGGTGGGAATTGCGACTAAAACTTTTCCCACAATCCGGACACTCATATGGTTTCTCTCCTCTGTGAGTCCTCTGGTGGTTCACTAGGTGGGAGTTCTGAGTGAAACTTTTCCCACAAACCGGACACTCATACAGTTTCTCTCCTGTGTGAGTCTTTTGGTGGTACACCAGGCCGGAATTCTCAGTGAAACTTTTCCCACAATCCGGACACTCATACTGTTTCTCTCCTGCATGAGTCCTCTGGTGCATGACCAGGGTGGAATTCTGACTGAAACCTTTCCCACAATCTGGACACTCATACGGTTTCTCTCCTGTGTGAGTCCTCTGGTGGATCACCAGGTGGGAATTCCAACTGAAACTTTTCCCACAATCCGGACACTCATACGGTTTCTCTCCTCTGTGAGTCCTCTGGTGTTTCACCAGGCTGGAATTCTGACTGAAACTTTTCCCACAATCTGGACACTCATACGGTTTCTCTCCTGTGTGAGTCCTCTGGTGGTTCACCAGCTGGGAATTCTGACTGAAACTTTTCCCACAAACCGGACACTCATACAGTTTCTCTCCTGTGTGAGTCTTTTGGTGGTACACCAGGCCGGAATTCTCAGTGAAACTTTTCCCACAATCCGGACACTCATACTGTTTCTCTCCTGCATGAGTCCTCTGGTGCATGACCAGGGTGGAATTCTGACTGAAACCTTTCCCACAATCTGGACACTCATACGGTTTCTCTCCTGTGTGAGTCCTCTGGTGGATCACCAGGTGGGAATTCCAACTGAAACTTTTCCC
This sequence comes from Candoia aspera, assembly GCF_035149785.1. NCBI lineage: Eukaryota > Metazoa > Chordata > Lepidosauria > Squamata > Candoiidae > Candoia > Candoia aspera. The sequence goes on along the minus strand of NC_086154.1, from coordinate 9,668,480 downwards.
ACAATCCGGACACTCATACGGCTTCTCTCCTCTGTGAGTCCTCTGGTGTTTCACCAGGCTGGAATTCTGACTGAAACTTTTCCCACAATCTGGACACTCATACGGTTTCTCTCCTGTGTGAGTCTTTTGGTGGTACACCAGGCCGGAATTCTCAGTGAAACTTTTCCCACAATCAGGACACTCATACTGTTTCTCTCCTGCATGAGTCCTCTGGTGCATGACCAGGGTGGAATTCTGACTGAAACCTTTCCCACAATCTGGACACTCATACGGTTTCTCTCCTGTGTGAGTCCTCTGGTGGATCACCAGGTGGGAATTCCAACTGAAACTTTTCCCACAATCCAGACACTCATACGGTTTCTCTCCTGTGTGAGTCTTTTGGTGGTACACCAGGCCGGAATTCTGAATGAAACTTTTCCCACAATCCGGACACTCATACGGTTTCTCTCCTGCATGAGTCCTCTGGTGCATGTCCAGGCCGGAATTCTGACTGAAACTTTTCCCACAATCCGGACACTCATACGGTTTCTCTCCTGCATGAGTCCTCTGGTGCATGACCAGGGTGGAATTCTGACTGAAACTTTTCCCACAAACCGGACACTCATACAGTTTCTCTCCTGTGTGAGTCTTTTGGTGGTACACCAGGCCGGAATTCTCAGTGAAACTTTTCCCACAATCCGGACACTCACACGGTTTCTCTCCTGCATGAGTCCTCTGGTGGATCACCAGGTGAGAATTCTGACTGAAATTTTTCCCACAAACCGAGCACTCATACGGTTTCTCTCCTGTGTGAGTCCTCTGGTGGTTCACCAGGCTGGAATTCTGACTGAAACTTTTCCCACAATCTGGGCACTCAAACGGTTTCTCTCCCGTGTGAGTCCTCTGGTGGTTCACCAGGTCAGACTTCCAACTGAAACTTTTCTCACAATCTGGACACTCATACGGTTTCTCTCCTGTGTGAGTCTTTTGGTGGTACACCAGGCCGGAATTCTGACTGAAATTTTTCCCACAAACCGAGCACTCATACGGTTTCTCTCCTGTGTGAGTCCTCTGGTGTTTCACCAGGCCGGAATTCTGACTGAAACTTTTCCCACAATCCGGACACTCATACGGTTTCTCTCCTGTGTGAGTCCTCTGGTGTTTCACCAGGCCGGAATTCTGACTGAAACTTTTCTCACAATCTGGACACTCATAGAGTTTGTCTCCTGCGTGAGTCCTCTTTTGATTGACCAGGGTGGCGTGCTTGCTAAAGCTCTTGCTGCATTGAGGAAACTGGTAGGCCTCCTTGCCAGTGTAGGTTCTCTTGTGCATCATCAGCTGTCATCTGTAATGTGGGCTTTTCCCAGAAGATACACCTCTATGGGGCTTTCCACCACTGATACTCTTGGATTCTCAAGGAGATCAAAATGATTTCTGATCCCTTGTTTTGTGGTGCTTTGATTCAAGCACCTGTTTCCTTCCTCAAGTATGAGACTTGCATTACCGTCTGCCCTATGGGGCTATCCCAGTGACCTCTTCCTCCCCACTGACCTCCAGGTATTTCTCTCTTTTTCTGAATTTGGAAATTATCCCCCTTGACCTTTTCATGGAATATTTGAGTTCCACACAATCAATTTTTTCCAGCTCAAAAACTCTCTTCCTGTTTTTCTCTCCCTCGTCTGTCACCTGCTGGGCAAGGAGAAGAGTTTTGGGGTTCTCTGGAGAAAGTGAAAAAGTTTTGATTGCTGGCTGGATTTGCTTTCCTTTTTAATGCTGCCTGTGATTCTCAGTTGTCCAGAAGGCTCTTACTGGCATCGTTTTCGTCTACAAGATTCACAGAAAAGTGTTAGTTTAATTATCAACTCTAAAATGGCTGCACAACATGTGCAAACAACAACAAAACAGCATACGTTTGAAAGAGAAAGTAAACATGCCAAAGGCTAGATTAACCTCTAACATTCCTTATGATTCCTTTGACACACAGAAGACTAGCGATATCCATGTTCATATCCTGACATTCACTTGCTGGCTTGGGTCAATCACAGATTCTTAGCACTTAAAGGGTTATCATCGAGGATCTCTGGACATGCTGGGGACGGATTCTACACACACACACACACACACACACGCACTGCTCTTCCCCACATTCCACACTTGCAACAGATAGCTTACTTGCAATAAACAATTGCCTGATGAAAGGGCTTTAGTTCTCTGTTGTTTCCTTGACCCTAATTCCAATTCCACCTCAAAAGGACTTAGCTCTCATTGAGAGCAAGCCTGGCTTGCTACATATCGGCAGAGAGAAAAAAAGAGGAAGTAAGAAACAAGTCCGGGCAGGTTCCTCCCCCCAGGCGATTTGCATCAAGCACATGAAAGGAGACAATCAAATACAACCTCTTCACCTGGCCAAAATGATTAGGTACAATAGCAGTCTTAATCATTAGTAGGAAAACATCAACACTCCCCTTTTTACACTATAGATTAAGATGCAAACCAATCTTCTCTGACAACTTTATATGTCTTTCCATTCACATTACTTTACGATTATCTCCCCTTTGGTTTAACAGAAAGCTACCATTCTTCTTCCTGTGTTTTTCCAAACCTAGGTTGTTATAATTCCAAGACTTTTTAATGTGAAATGGCTTTTCATGCAGGCTTCAAAATCAAACCTTTTTCTGTTGATGTGAACAGCAGCAAATCATCAACATAAATGCACAGATACATACAGCCTTGTTTGTCCTTCTTCATATATACACAGGGATCTGCTTTTCCTTTTTCAAAACCAAAATTCTGCAGTTTTTCATCTACTTTTTGGTTCCAGGATCTAGCAGCTTGTTTTAACCCATAGATTGACTTCTGCAATTCACAGACTAGATTCTCCCCTTTTTCATAGCCAGGGGGTTGCTGCATGTATAATTTGTGATCTAAATCACCATAGAGAAATGCAGTCTGAATGTCATAGTGGTTAACTGACATTCCTTTCAGTGCAGCAACTTTTAACAGTAATCTAATTGATTCACCTTTAGTAACTGGTGCAAAAGTCTTGTCAAAGTCTAAATCTTTCCTTTGAGTGAACCCTTTTGCAACCAACCTTGCTTTATATTTTGGGATTTTGCCATCAGCATCCCTTTTCAGTTTGAAAACCCACCTACAACCCAGACAGCATTCATTGGGAGGTAGATTTACCAGTTTCCATGTTTTATTTTCTTTCAAGGATGCTAATTCCTGTTGCATGGCAGAATGCCAATTTTGTGCAATCTCAGGTGGTAAAGCATTCACTTGTTCTAAAGACTCAGGTTCTGTGAATATGTGAAAAGCCTTTACTGTTTCAGCATGAAAACGTGATGGAGGAACGCCTTTATTACTCCTCTGAGATCTGCGAGGTAATACAGGGCTTAAATTTTGACTATCACTTTCCTGAGAAGCATGTGTCTCATCAGACAGATCTTCAGTTTGCTTTTCTCGTTTAATGTCCTCATCAGGCAAAAGATCACCATCAGCAAGTCCTTGCTGTTCTCTTGTGGTCAGTTCAACTGGAGAGCTAGAATTTAATCTCCCCCAGTTTTGTTCAGCAAAAGAAGCGCTTTTGCTAATTAGTAATTTCTCTCCCATTATGAACCTGTAGCTCCTTTGGCTTTGTTCATAGCCAACAAAGATGGCTTTCTTTGTTGTGGGGCCTCCTTTCCTTCTCTGCTGTTTTGGAATGTGAACCCATGCAGTGCTACCAAACACTCTAAGATGGTTTACCTTTGGTTTCACACCATAAAACAAATGGAATGGAGTGTCCTGAATCACAGAGTTATACAATCTGTTTTGTACATAAGTGGCAGTAGATATGGCCTCTGCCCAATAATTAAAACATAATTGTGAATCTTTTAGCATGCATTTCATTGCATTTTGCAAGGTTCTGCCCTTTCTTTCAGCAACACCATTTTGCTGAGGGGTGTAGGGGTTAGAAAGAATTTGTTCTATCCCCTTTTCCACTAGGAACCTTCTGAATTTGTGAGAAAGGTACTCTCCTCCTCTATCACATTGGAGTGCAGATACAGGCCTAGGAAATTTTCCATTTGCCCATGTCACAAAACTTTTAAATTTCTCAAATGCCTCATCTTTATGTTTTAAGATGTAGATAAATGTGTATCTTGAGAAATCATCAGTGATGGTCATTGCATACCTTGCTTGTCCAAGACTTGGAGCAAAAGGACCAATAATGTCAGAGTGTACCATTTCCAAAGGTCTAGTTGTAACTCTGTCACTGTGCTTACTCACAGGAGCTTTTAGTGTTTTGCATTCTTTGCAAACTACACAATCTAAGCATTTGTCACAGGGTTTTATCTTTAGGTCAGCATACAGCTGTGGCATTTGTGCTATATACTTGAAATTAGCATGACCAAATCTCCTGTGCATCAGGTGTACACATTGGTCATGATATGGAGTGTTGCCAACTGCAGCCTTGCAGCTTGGCTTCCTTGCATTTTGCACAATGTACAAGGAGTCTTTTAACATACCAGTAGCACACACTTTCCATTTTTTCGTATCTCACAACCATTTTTCTTAAATGTTATGATATACCCTGTTGCAGCCAATTGTGCCACAGATAAAAGGTTTGATTGTAAATTTGGCACATACAACACACCTTTTACAGTTTCTCCTAAGCAGGATAAATACAAGTCACCTTGTCCCATAATTTTGGTCACAAACCCATCAGCCAAAGATACACTTTGTCTTTCAGTTTTAGACAGTGACACAAAAGAGCTTTTACAATTACATAAATGACAACTGGCCCCAGAATCTAACACCCATACATCAGAATTACCCTTCTCAGCAACCTGTGCAATTTGGGCTGTCTGAAGAGCCTTCTTCTGTGTTGCCCTTGTGTTCTTCTTCTCTGTCTTTCTACTCTTGGGTCTCATGGTACAGTCTCTTTGCAAATGTCCAGCTGAACCACAAGTGAAGCATCGCTGGCTGGCTAGTGCTGTGGCCTCAGGTTCCTTTCCCTTCTTTTCCCTCATTTTCTGGTATTGCAGCTTTCCAGAAGAGATGGGGGGGGGATCTTTCCTCTCTCTTCTCCCATTCAGCGAGTAAGCGCTGTGTAACATACGATGGGGTGAGGTCTGCTTCAGGCATAGCCTCCAGGGTACAAATCAGTGTGTCCCACGTTTCATTCAGTGAGGACAGGATATATGATTTTGTGAGAGGTGTAAATTCCATTCCTCTCTCCTGCAACTCAACAAACAGCTGCTGAATATAATGCAGGTGCTCAGGAAGGCTATCTCCTTCTGCAAGGTAGGCTCTGTACAGCTTTTTCGTCAGAGTAACTTTACTCCCTGCTGTTGCCTTTACATCTAAGTCTCTCAAAGCGTCCCAAAGTTGCTTTGCAGACTGCATGCCTCGCACGTGGACTAGCTGATTGTCCTCAACTCCCAGGATAATGGTGGCTCTAGCCCACTCATCCTGTCTCAGCCATTCAGCTCTGGGATTTTGGGGGCTTTGCTCACCAATTGGCAGCCAAAGATTCTCTCTGCGAAGATACCTCTCCATCTTCAGGGCCCAATTCAAATAGTTGGTCTCTGATAGGCGCTCCAGAGGCATCGCTGAGGGCTGGGAGGTAGCCATGGCTTCTTCCTTCTTTTGCAAGTCACCTCAGCTAGCTTCTTTGTCCTGTAGACTGGCAGTTGCTGGAAAATCTCCAGGTGGCTCCAAAGAAAATCTTCACAGGTCTTTGCTACCTGCCTTTAAATTGTGCATGAGGTGTGGAACTGATCTCTCTTTTCTCTCTGGGTTTTACTGGGCTGCTCACTGGGCACATAACCTGTTGGCAGATTGCTGGGAAAGCCTTTAGCCCAGGAGAGATCAGAAAAGTCACACACCAGGCATTTCTATAAAAATAATTTATTTACAAAAAGCAAAACAAAAGCAAAACATATTTAAAGGACTTAGCTCTCATTGAGAGCAAGCCTGGCTTGCTACATATCGGCAGAGAGAAAAAAAGAGGAAGTAAGAAACAAGTCCGGGCAGGTTCCTCCCCCCAGGCGATTTGCATCAAGCACGTGAAAGGAGACAATCAAATACAACCTCTTCACCCGGCCAAAATGATTAGGTACAATAGCAGTCTTAATCGTTAGTAGGAAAACATCAACACTCCTGGCAACTGCTGGGACAAGTCCCTGTGGTTCTTTGTTGGAAGTCCTGCCAATCCAGCATGCCTCATTTGCATGTGAATTAGCATGTAAATTGAGTTGTCCCACAATGCAAGTCTGACGAAGCTGTTTGTTGCCACTCCCACTTCCTCTTTCGCTCTTTCCCCTTCTTCCACCCAGGGAGAAGCAAGCATGCTGCTCTGCTCTCCATTCATCAGGGCCACGTGCTCGGGTCTTGATGAAGAATTCTGCCTCTTTCTTCCACACAGCTCTTGGCAGCTGTAGGGCTGAGAGTTTAGGACAAACTAAGTATTTAGAAAGAAAAGAATAAAGGAACTTCATCTTTTCCACCAAGATGGATGTAGCAGAAGCAACAATAAAGTCAGTAAGAATTCTTTCACTTAAGCTAATCTGTCCAAGCATGTGATTCTTTATGCTTGGGAGGGCTGAATGTGTAAGACCCATAACCTATATTTCTCTGGCATGCTCACTTGAAGCTATCTGAGATAATTTTCTTTTTCTGTGCCAGCTTCTCAGCTGTGTTATAAGCTTTGCTCCATTTCAGTGGTTCTAGCAGGCCACTAAATTGGCTTCATTCTTGGCAAGATTTTGGAAGTGGTTTGCCTTTTGCCTGCTGCTTCTTCTGAGAGTTGAGAGGGAGGGATCGGCCCAAGGTCACCCAGTTGGCTTCGTGCCCGAGGCAGGACTGGAAAATGGCCCATATATCCAAAAGCATTGGGGGACTGAAGAATGAAAAGATAGAGGTAGCTAGATATCTGATGAGTTTTTAAGTTCTGATAGATGGCTTTATTATTATAGTATTATGACTACATGAATATTAAATATTCTGGATTTGTACGATTGTTTTACTATTATGCCGCTGCTTTGAACTGCTTAGAGTCTTGAAGTTTAGAAAGGTGTTAAAAGTATTTCAGATACTTCAACACCTTTCTAAACTTCAAGACTCTAAGCAGTTCAAAGCAGCAACATAATAGTAAAACAATCATACAAATCCAGAATACTTAATACTAACGTAGTCATAATACTATAATAATTAGTGAACGTCGGAACAAATATTCCTTTCCGATGTGAAACATTTCACAAGAAGCAAAACGCATTTTGTAAACAGAGACATTTCCACACTCCTATTTTTATACGCTTTCTTTTCTGTCTATTCCTGGATGTAAAGTGAATCTTGAATTCAGAGAGAACCCTGCAAAAGTTGGCTAGACGTTCACCGATGGAAAGCTTTTTGATTGAAATTGATCTGCTGTCTTTGGATAGCATTGCAAAGTTACCCTCCTACTGAAAGAAGGCCCAATCCAGAGAACTTTCATCCCTCGGTCCCTGAAAATTGGGTGGCAGCACCTTGTGGCCTGCTTTCCTTTACTGCAATTGGGAAGATAAGACAATTAAAACCTGCTTTGTAAGTATGAGATATATTATTTATTTAACAAATTTATAGCTGGCATCATCTTACTATAGCCTTAACACATTTTCGGAGAGCCATAAAAACATGGATCTTTAGAAAGGAATTTGGGGGATGAGTAAAATAATGTCATCCCCCCCCCAATGAAGCATTGAATTGACTGCTTATAACTGTATCACTTGTTTTTTGTTTTTCATCTTATTATATTAATACTGTAAACCACTCAGTCTCCAGAAACGGAGACAGGGAGGGAGGGAGGGAGGGAAGGAAGGAAAATTGCCTCTGTCTCCGTATGTCCCACAGAGGATTTTCAAAAGTTGCAGATTTCAGTGCAAGATTTTACTTTCTTTTACATGGCTTAGGGAAAACATCCCACATCTGGGTTTTACCTTCAAATGCCTCCATCAGCCAGCATTCAGCTATTTTTACAGAATACTTTCTTGCATATTTATTTTCTCAGAATCACATCAAAGGAAAAAAGTCTGACACATATTTATTATTTAAAATACGTAAGTGCCCCTTCATCCTTTTTGGGAACATCAGGGTGGCATACAACCAACTTCATCACGTACAGATACAGCAAAGAACACTGTACAAATGCGTTTTTGAAAAAACAAGAGACAAGTTAAGCTGCCTTAGTGAGGGAAACTACTTTTGCTGCATGTCAGAAAGGCTGCAATGTGGTCGCCAAAATTGTTCTAAGGAACAGGACTGAGACAGGCTTGAAAGTAATGAAAGATTATGGATGGGATTGGAAGGAAAATGTAGTTCGAGATCAGTCTTTTTCAACCTTGGCCGCTTGAAGATGTGTGGACTTCAATTCCCAGAACAGCCAACAATTCTGGGGGTTGAAGTCCATACACCTTCAAGCGGCCAAGGTCGAGAAACACTTTCCTAGATGAATTACGTCAAGTCTCTATTGTCAAAGTTATGGATGTGTATACCTGTGTGTATGCGCGCACACACACGTGTGCTTATGTGTACACTGTCTTTCCCCAATTGAAAGGTCAGTTTTTCTAAAAGAACCCAAATAAAAACTGTGAATGCTTTTCAACATTTTAAAACAAATTTCCAATGAAGGACAATTTGTCAGAGATAATCCATGCTTTTCCACATTGTTCTAAGAATATATACTGAAGTATTGAGGAATGTGTGGATTACACACACACACACACACACACACACACACACGTACGTTCCTAGAAGACCTATCATCTGCAGTGCCTCAATTCTTCTCTTTATGTTTTTGTATTTAAGGAGAGAAAACTGATTGTTCTGTAGATTTCCATAGCACCTTTTCTCAAAAGCCTTTAGCCTTCACTCCCCTAAGAGAAAAGGCTACAATATTTCTTTAGTTTTTAGGAAGCAGGCAGGCAGCTGAGAAAATTACAGTGGTGTGGAGTAAATGACGAATGAAATGTTCTTCTGGAATCCAAGGTAATAAAAGGGTCTGCCCGTATCCTTAGTAATGTACTGAAAGTATGGAAACCACTATCCAAAGATGTTAATTATCCTCACATGAATGCCATTTCACAGAGATGCATGAAGAACAAGACAAGGAGAATTAACAGCACATGTCAATAACAACAGGCAATTAAAATTCTCATCAGGAAGGATTACCAGTTGCTGGGGGAATGTGAGTAAAAGGTGTGATTCTTCCCATAATTGCATGCTTCCTCTTAATTTGCCTGAGAATCAAAATTTGATTTGAACCCAAATTTCAAGCTTTTATATGAGCTTTTCTATATGAGTAAGTTCGTTGATGAGCCATTTTCCTTCCTAGCAAAGTTTATTGATGCTTGCCCGCTTTATATCTCTCCCTTGTGTGCATTTTTTTGATGTCTAGTCAGGTTTTTCTTATGACTGAAGCTTTTACCACATTCCAAGCAGGTGTATTTTTCCCCTGTGTGAATGCTCTGATGTTGAAAAAGGTTTGTGCGCTGGCTGAAACTCTTTCCGCACTCCAAGCATTTATATGGTTTTTCTCCGGTGTGAATCCTTTGATGTTTGGTGAGGTCTATTTTCTGACTGAAACACTTCCCGCATTCTGAGCATGTATACGGCTTCTCCCCTGTGTGGATTCGGTGGTGCCGAGAGAGGTTTTTCTTATGGTTGAAACACTTCCCACATTCCAAGCATTTATAAGGTTTCTCCCCCGTGTGGATTCTTTCGTGAGAACTGAGGATGATTTTGTGACCAAAGCTTTTTCCGCAGACCAAGCACGTACACTCTTTCCCACCCGCGTGAACGAGCTGGTGGTTTCGGAGCCCCGTACTCCGGCTAAAAGTCTTTCCGCACTGCAAACACTTGTGCAGTTTCGGCTTTTTGAACATGCGTTGGTGAGCAGCGAGATACAGGTTCGGAGGGTCGCATCCCAAATAGGGGAACACTTTCTCTTCTGAATGAATCCGATAGTGCTTCATGAGCAGGATCTTCTGGGTGAAGCTCTTTCCGCATTCTAAGCATTTATATGGCTTCCCCTCGGTGTGGGTCCTTTCGTGATACGTCAGGGCAGTCCGGTAACTGAAGCTCTTCCCGCACACCAAACAGGTGTACGGTTTCTCCCCAGTGTGGATTCTTTGGTGAGTTGTGAGATTTGTCTTCTGACCAAACGTCTTTCCGCATTCCAAGCATTTATAAGGTTTCTCCCCTGTGTGGGTTCTTTGGTGTTTAGTCAGGCCCGTATTCTGGCTAAAACTCTTCCCGCACTCCCGACACTGATATGGTTTCTCTCCCGTGTGAATTCTCTGATGAGAAATGAGGTTTATCTTGTGGCTAAAGGTTTTCCCACATTCCAAGCACTGATATGGTTTCTCCCCGGTGTGGATTCTCTGATGGGATGTGAGGTTTATCTTCTTCCCAAAGCTCTTTCCACACTCCAAGCATTTATAGGGTTTCTCGCCAGTGTGAATTCTCTTATGTTTAGTGAGGCTTGAACTCTGACTGAAGCTCTTTCCACACTCGATGCATTTATATGGTTTCTCCCCGGTGTGAATTCGTTTATGTTTAATGAGGCTTGAGCTCTGGCTGAAGGTTTTTTCGCACTCCAAGCATTTATATGGTTTTTCCCCCGTGTGAATTCTTTGATGAGAGGTAAGATTTATCTTATAACCAAAACTCTTTCCGCACTCCAAGCACATATATGGTTTTGCCCCCATTGGGTGTTCTTTCATTTTACATCTGTCATATCCTGGAACAAAGAGAAGAAGTTTAGAAATTTATTGGACAATCTATGGAGAAGAGATTTAGAAATTTACTGAGCCCTTTTAATGACACGTGACTTTATGTAGGGCTATCAATGGCTTTTGGCCTGGAAACTTCTACTGGCAGGTGGGAGCTGAGTAGACCTGTGAGAATACACACAGATTACACAAATGTTGGAGCCACAGTACTATTTATAAGTTTGGAAGTCACTTTTAATGTTGGCTGGTTGACCTTTGTTAGGGAAATTTGCCCTATTGCTGATTGATGAGTGTTTTTTTTTTAAATGATAGACAGATTCTTTCTTCGAAATGGAAGCCTCTTCCCCTGATCTGTCATATTGATAGGGTTAAGAGATTGCAAGTGAATTAGGTGTGCGCGTGTTGGCATGCATGGGCACACGCCTTAAAGTCAGCCTTGACTCCTGGTGATCATGTGGAAAAGGCCCTGCATTTCTCTTAGCAACATTTTCAGAAGTGGTTTGCCATTGCTTCCTTCCTGGGGCTGAGCGAGAGGGACTGGCCCAAAGTCTCCCAGCTGGCTTCAGGCCTAAGGTAGGACTAAAGCTCAGTCTCTCAGTTTCTGGCCTTTAACTGCTACACCAAACTCGCTCTCATGAGAGATTTTGTAAAGATAATACTAAAGCAGTTAGTTTTATGGCACTATCTAGCATTTTCTCTGGTGCACAGCAGAGATTCTGTTGGAGTGTTTAAGGCAGTGTTTCTCAACCTTGGCCACTTGAAGATGTGTGGACTTCAACTCCCAGAATTCCCCAGCCAGCTTGGCTTTAAGGTATGCTGCCAGATACACAAAACTCCAATTTCAGAAGATACCCAAAGCATTCCATCACTATTTTTTCCAATGTTTATAACCAACCTTTGGAAGTGACGTACCTCTGGAATCTCTCTCCAAAGGAAACCAGTGTGAACCCAGAGGTGGAATAAGTGGTGCCCCCTAACTTGAATCCGAAAGATACTTCGGTCCCCATGACAAAGGAGTATACTGCAAAAATATTTCTGTCCCGTGTCCCGTTTTCAGATCTGCCCCAGCATTTTCAAATATTGGCTAAGCGACACCCTCACCGTCTTTCCGGCAACAGCAGAGCATCGTTCTCTTGTAGCCTAGCAACCTTTCGGTGGCCAAAGGCTCCATATCACCTCTTCTTGGAGGGAGCAAGAGTTGCAGTGGACATATGGCATTCCTGAATGGGTACAGGATTTTTAAGTGTTTTTTTGGGGGGGGAGTCTTTCTGTTACAACTGACCCCACAGCATTTACAAGCCTCCCACCTCAAAATGACAGGAAATTTTGTATCGGTTTTTAGCAATCAAGGCCAGAGAGCACTCTGTGGTTTGCAAAAAAGGAAGTCCTCAAGTCCTGGGGCCACAGATTGACCAGCCCAATGCAGACTGTGAAAGAAATCCCATGCCTTTATCCTACTGGCACCCATGTCACCTAACCCAGTGTTTCTCAGCCTTGGTGGCTTTAAGATGGGTGGACTTCAATTCCCAGAATTCTCCACCCAGCCATGCTGGCTGGGGAATTCTGGGAGTTGAAGTCCACACATCTGCAAGCCACCAAGGCTGAGAAACATTGCCTTACCCTAATCAAAGCTGCAAACACCACAGTCCCTTAAATATCCCCCAACAATAGGTGGGAGTTGGGACCCAGAAGCATCCTTTGTTCATTTCTGGGTCCTCTCTAATCAAGGAACAGCTGAGAAGGAAAAGGAAAATGACAAAGCGGGAACAGAGTATCCAACTTGCTCCAACAGTCAACTAGGGACCATCTCTGATATCCAACCCTGCCAGCGTAGAATATGGTATCGCTGAAGGGCTTAATAGCTGGACCCTGGAATTAAATATATCTGTGCTATTTCCCCTTCCTGGCTCAATCTGAGCACAGGCTGTGTTGGATAATAAATCATAAATGCCAGCTGACTGACAAAATCAATTCTTCATTCCTTGCCTTTGTACTCAGAGTAGGGAAGGATAATTCCCTATCAATCTGTCTTTGTTAAACCAGGGTCAGTTCCTGTGCATGAGTTTCCTGTTAGCCATGAAAGTGATGAACATTTTTTTTTTCTTTTCCAAGATTCAATTTGTGCCAGGGTGCAAATTTATCAGCAGCTTCATTTGTGTTTTAGCTAGCTGCTGAGTGTCTGAGTTGTTTTAATGTGTCACTTGCAGAATGGTTTGTGGCATTGTGGACTCTGATCTCTTTAAGCTGCTGTCCTAGGCCAGTGCTATATGATATGGTGCAACATGCCTTGACTGTATGCATGCCTTGCCTTACAAGAACCGGCCCTACCATGCTAACTTAATGATTATCCATCAATGAAGGAAAGGGGGAGTCTTACTGAGAGAAGTCATGATTTCAAAGTTCTCTTCCATAATTTGTTTATAGAGAGCTTTCTGGTCAAGATCCAACAGAGCCCACTCTTCCTCAGTGAAATACACTGCCAGCTCTTCAAAAGTTGCCAGATCCTGATTGGAAAAGGAAAAAAAGTCCCCATCAAAATATACATAGTGCACATAATCTGACTAAATGCACTATTTCATCTCACATAATGGCATCTGCTTCCTTGCTGACGCAGAGTCAACGATCAACGGCCAGTAGCAGTTAGCTATTATCAAGGAACTACCAACTCAGACAAACGATCAGGCAGAAAACAACACCCCAATCAAGGAACCACCAAGGAGGAAACCACAGCCCCAGGTATATAAACAAAGAGCAATGCCCACTCTCTTCTCACACTGATGGTGTCACCTAGCTGGGTAGAAATGTCTGCAAGAAAACAACCAAGCTCAGAGTGCACCAAGTTCAACCCTGAGCTACGGATATTCTCTTCCGTTAGTTAGCTATAATTAGAGACAAAATGTTTTGGAATTCCAGGTGTGGGAGAACTGGAAGTCCTGGGCTAGGATCACAGTGCTAGAAGGGGCCACTGAATCCGCCCCGTTCTTCCTGCAGAAATAAAACACCCAGAGATATGACTATCTAACCTTTGCCTGAACATACCCAGTGAAAAGGAACTCACCCACCACTTTTCTGGGCAAGTGGTATCACTATCAAACGTCTTTTACCACTAGGAAGTTTTCTTCCTGAAACTCAACCAGAATCTGCCTTCTTGCGGCTTAAATCCATTATTCTGTATCTGGCCCTTTGAGATGAGAGAAAACACACACTTCTTCTGTTTGATACCATTTCAGGTATTTGAGCAGTACAATCTTTAGTACCAATGGAAGAGAATCTTTAGTCTCCTCTTCTCAAGCCTAAACATTCTCTCGGTTTCTCCTCTTTAAGACCTCGTTCCCAGCTCCCAGATCATCCCCTCTGCTGTTCTTGGAAAACTGCCCGTTTCTCCTTAAATCGGAGTACCCAGAATTGAACCCTGTACTTGAGGTAGGGCCCGACCAACACAGAACACAGCAGAAGTATTATTTCCAACGATTTCGACGTTGTGGAGTCTGCGGTGCTCTCTGAACCTAGCTGTTGGCTTGCAGACGTTTCATTACCCAACTAGGTAACATCATCAGTGCTGCTGAGTGTGGGGTTTGCTCCCTGTCGATATACAGTAGTCGGCCCTGCCAGTGCTGGTGGGGTGTGGTTTTCTCCTTGGCGCTTCCTTGATTGGGGTACTGTTTTCCGCTTGACTGATTGTCTGTTTGATTGTCTCCCTGGTAGAGCCTTGATTGGGGTACTGTTTTCTGCCTGTTTGTCTGGTGTTAATCCCTGCTTATCTGGCTGCTGGCAAGGATGTGTTCTGGTCTTTTTCTTGCCTTCTTAACCTTTTTGTCTTCTCTTTTGAATGGGGGATAAATGTGGTATACATGTGGTTATATGTGTGATTTGGGACATTTCTGCTGATGCATCCTAAATCTGTCTTTTTTCTATGTATGTCACTCTGGGGACACATATTCCATAGTGTTACTAAAGAGGTATCAGATTTCTGATTTTAGGAATAAGGAGGCTGGACTATCCAGGCCTTCGATCTGATCCAGCATGACCTTCCTTACGCTGTCAGTGTTGACCGAAGCAAAGAGAGAAAGAGATTGGTTCAGAACCAGAGAAGTAAGTAAAGGACAATAACACCCAAACTTGCAAGTTTTATTTTTATGTTTTCTTGCTTTTTAAGTGAAAGAGTCATTGGGAAGTGGAAGTTGAGTCTAAACTGTATAAATAAATCATATAAATAAATAAATAAAATCCTTCCCTCTACCTGATCTGGGTCAACAGCAGTTTCTATTCCACCGCAGAGAAAAACAGAGGACTCTATACTTTTTGCCAGCATCAATTCATCCCCTACAAGAGACAAGATAGTGGGAAGGCTGAAGCATTTGACTATCTCAGAAACGTGACGTGATGGCGCTAAACATCCTTACAGAGAAATAGGTCTCCTGGACACACTAGGACTTACTTCTGAGTAAAAATAAATATGTTTCCTCTGCAATGGAGGCAAATCTAAACCCCCATGGGTGTCACTAAAACCTTATCATTTATTTAAAACATTAGAAAAACTTCTAAAGATATCAGTCTTTGACACTTAACATTAAAACACCGTGGAAAAGAAGTTGGAATCCTGTTTCTTTCCCCCAACTCCCTTCCCCCAAAATCAATTAATCTGATACAGTATTCATCTTCAATAGTTAAACCTAAGAGCACCTTCTTGAGATGAATGTACAATTGAAATGGGAAGTTTTTCTTTTAAGTCTGATGGACAAACCACTTGAAATGAAATTTGGGGCTTTGTTTTTATATCTGATAACAGCAGCAAGACTTTTGTATGCCCAAAGGTGGGAGGATTCACAAATTCCTACAGTGGAAGAATGGATGATAAAATTAATGGAACTGGCAGAGATGGGAAACTGACTACATTGATTAGGGAAAATAACTTGTCTAGCTTTGCTTCTGCTTGGAAACTGCTTTTGGACTTTTTGCTTGTAACTGAAAAAAATGAAGTTTCAATTTTGGGATTTGATGATTAGGTGGGTATAGTTTATAGAAATACTGTTTATTATAGTTAAAATTTGAGTAAGAGGTTAATGTATTTTCTACTAGCATCTGTGCCGGCGAAGGTCGGAAGCTACTCTTTTTTCTGTACTTCTATTTCTTTCCTGCGCTTTTTTTCTTCTTTTAGTCTTTCTTTAATCTTTTTCTATCTTTTTGTATTTTATCTACATGTTGAAACTTTAATAAAGTTGTAAAAAAAAAAGCACTTTCTCACCTGTGAGAACAAGGTGAGGATGAGCTCCTTTTTCCAACCCAAAGATTCAGGGAACAGAACAGTAGCCCAGCATTTCTTTTATGTGCCAGAGAGACCAAGTTGAAATACACAATGCTGTCACAAATCCTTACCTTGCAAGGTGACTCCTCTGTCATCTTCCTGCAGGATCCCTGTTTGCAAGGGACTCCCTATGGTGTCCAGCAGAACCTCCTCTGTTGCAGGGAAATCATATCCCATTTTTATAAACAAATGATTTATCTGAAATGGCAACAAAGATCCATGACTAGAAATGGGAGGAGGACTGGAAAAAGAATGAGAGAGGCCAATACTTTTGAGCTTCCCCTATTGGGTGATATGTCGCCCTTTGAAGCCACCACGAGGATGGGCCCTCACCTGCTGCTGCTGCTTCTGTTCCATCTGATCCAGGAGGAAGCCTTCGGCCAGGGCCACCGCTTGGGAGCTGTTCTCTGCTCCACACTCCCGCACCCAGCTGGACATCTCCACTGGCAGGACGGCCAGCAGCTGCTCCAGGATCACCAGGTCCAGCATCTGGCTCTTGGTGTGTCGCTCTGGCTGCAGCCACTGGCGGGAAAGATGGTGGAGGCGGCTGCAAAGCTCTCGGGGACCTTCCACCTGCTGGTAGCAGAAGCCTCTGAAACGCTGGCGATGAGCCTCTGTGCTGACCATGTCCTTATCCAAAATCTCCTGCCCTGTTCTTTCCCAGCATTCTTCACTGCACTCAGCCAGTCTGGTACCAGGGCCTTCATTTTCTTCAGGACCAGCCAAGTCTTGTTCCTCCATCTCTTTTTTATGCCCCAAGAGTCTAAAGTCCAGCAAGTCTAAAGGAACTCTTTCTACTTCTTCCAAATTTGGTGTCAACACAATGCAGAGCCATTAAGCATGTAGCGTTAAGACCAAAAGAAATCTGGAGGCTGATGAGCAGCAAGCAGACTTTATCCTGGAATTAAAGGCTTGGATGCCAAGCTGAAAAGAGAAACAAGAGACCCTGAACTACACTGTTTTTTCTAGGAATTAAAATGCATTGGTGTTCAACAACACAGCTAACCGTTCATTGTCTTTTCAGGACAGGTCCAAACCGCTGTCTTTGCCCACCATCTCTCTCTGCCTAACCACAGGGCGTTTCTCTACCCTCTGCCCGGCTTTCTGTCCAAAAGTCAGCCAGGAAGAAACAAGGGAGCCTATCCAAGAGATGCAAAAACTATTCTTGTGGACTTACATTAATGGAGTGAAAATGGGGGGGGGGGGAGGAGCAATCACTACCGAAGAGCGCCCATTTTTATTTATTTGTAATGTTGAAAGCTCACCCCGACCCTCCCGGACTTCGGGCAGGGTATAATAAGCCCCAACCCCAAAATGTCAAACCTGCATGGACAGTCAGATGAATAATGATGCCGAAGGAATTGAAACCCCATTAAAATCAGAAGGGGCCTCCTTGCTTTAAAAATGGCTTAGGTAGTCTAACGGGGTGTGTGGAGGGGGGACACAACAGATCAGCCCGTGGCCTCTCAGGAAATGGGGAAGGGGCTTCTTTGACCCCCCGCCCCCCAGCTCTGTTTAGCCTGGTCTCCCCACACGTCAGCCCCGCCTCTCACCGCTCCTTTCCTCATCCCCCGCAGCTTCCCCCAGCTGCAGAGGGCCGTGGCGGGGAGGGGGTCCCCCAAGTCGCCAAAGGGGGCCCCCGAGGGGGAGGATTGAGGGAGGGAGGAAAACCTTCCTTCCTCGCCTGAAAACAGGCCAGCAATTGAATCTTCCGGTAGGAAGCCTGTTTCCCGGGCAAGGGTTCCGCCCCTTCCTCCACCGACTTCCCTCCTCTCTAGGCACCGGCTTCTCTTTCTTTTAACTCTTAGAAGGGCGGAGCGTCCTCCCCAAGCAGAGCCCGGGTGGGATCGCCTGTTGCGCTCTTTCAGTACGGCAATAGGGTGATTCTGCAGGGCCCTAACCTTGCTGCTGCTTGGGAAATCCTGTAGGAAAAGTGACGGGATCATAAAGGAAGGTGATTTTAGCTCTTTCAAAATGCCCTGCCTTTGTATGATTATTCCCCTATGACAATTTCTTCTGGTAGCATGGGTGCACAAGGGAGCCTGTGCAAAGCTAATAAACATATGGCTGCGAGAGCTGGACCATAAGGAGGGCTGAGAGAAGGAAGATCGATGCTTTTGAACTGTGGTGTTGGAGGAAAATCCTGAGAGTGCCTTGGACTGCCAGAAGATCACACCAGTCCATCCTCCAGGAAATAAAGCCAGACTGCTCACTGGAGGGAATGATATTAAAGGCAAACCTGAAATACTTTGGCCACATAATGAGAAGACGGGACACCCTGGAGAAAATGCTGATGCTAGGGAGAGTGGAGGGCAAAAGGAAGAGGGGCCGACCAAGGGCAAGGTGGATGGATGACATTCTAGAGGTGATGGACTCGTCCCTGGGGGAGCTGGGGGTGTTGACGACCCACAGGAAGCTCTGGCGTGGGCTGGTCCATGAAGTCACGAAGAGTCGGAAGCGACTGAACGAATAAACAAGAAGGGAATAAAGTGGCAGTACTCTTTAATCTTTCTCTAAGGTTCTATATCCGTGTTTCTCAACCTCGGCCACTTTAAGAGGTGTAGACTTCAACTCCCAGAATTCCCCAGCCAGCATGGCTGGCTGGAGAATTCTGGGAGTTGAAGTCCACACCTCTTAAAGTGGCCGAGGTTGAGAAACACTGTTCTATATCAACACATTTGAATTTTGCTGCTGGGGAAGTCTTTTAAAGATATCACGGACAGTCAGGGAAACAAGTAGATCCCAAGAACAAATTGAACCAGAATTCTCACTCAAAGCACCAAAAACCAGGGGGCTTCAACTGTCATATTTCAATCATGTGGAGACTCAGTGCCCTTGAGAAGTTCATAACGCTTCGAAAAGTTGAAGGGAAAAGGGGAAGAGGATGTGGTAGGTGGATTTGATTTCAATAGCAATGAACGCAGCACCACTGAAGGCCGCGGGGAAGAGAGTCCATCTATGCGGTCACTGAAGAGTTGACGTTGACTTGATGACACGTAATCAAAGTTAAATATAAAATATAAAACCCAGCTCTGCCATGTGTCTCTGTAATCAGGACGCAGTTTTTTGCCTGAATTACTTAGTGATTCATATTTTCGGGTAAGCAAAAGGCCATCTTTGCAAAGGTAAAATTGTTCTTTCTCCCAAATTCCGGAAACAGGCCCTCAGCTCCACGCCACTCAGGGTGCCTGACTTTTGAAGGCAACACCAGCTCCCCCTGCGGTCACATGATCATGATCCAGGCTCTTGGTAACTGCCCCACACTTACGACGGTTGCAGCGTCCCGTGGCCTCATGATCACCATTTGCGACCTTCCCTGACGGCTTCCCACATGCAAAGTCAATGGGGAAAGCTAGCAGGGAAGGTTGCAGGTCACTCCTGTCAGTTGCTCCTGCTCCTGCCGCCCTTCAGCACTCCGCAGCACCCCCACCCACCCAGCTGTGCCTGCACCTGCCGCTCACATGCCCTCCTGCCTGCCTCTGGAGCACCCACTCTCTGCTCAGCTGCACTCATGCCACAGCAGCCGCCCCTTCCATCTGGCCGCACTCCGTAGCACTCACCCATCCCCCAGCCTGCTTGCGAGCCTCCCGGTACCTCTGACTTCCTGCCGGCTTCCCCGCTGATTTTGCTTGGTGGAAGCTGGCAGGAAGTCTCAAGTCGTGGTCACGTGAGGTCCTTGCTTAAGGCCCCACGATCCTCGCTTAATGACAGCAGTGGGGACTGCCGGGATTGCCACGACTAAGGGATGCAGGATGCAGCCACGCGATGTTGCACTTTACGACTGCGTCGCGTAGCGATGGAAATTTCAGTCCCGATTACCATTGGGGTGAGGACTACCTGTAAACACGTCGCGTGGATCTGGCCCAGTTTCTGTTTTTCGGTAAAAAGAACCCAAGCAAGGAAAATGTTTTTGAAGAGAAGGAAAAAAGATACAGATGAGGAAAAACTATTGTGCAAATAACATCGACTCTTTCATACCATAAGCACACATATATTCAATATCTAAATATGTATTTAATATCTGAACTAGTTTACAAAGTTACATAAAATCTTGACGTGAAATGTTAATCCAGCAGAAGTAATCCCAACAAAATTCCCTGTATAAATGAATCCCAGAAAAGTGACAATGCTCTTCTCCTGACTATGAAAACAGTGAAAATATTGTTTTCTACACTAGTGCAGAATTAAAAATAATGAGGTAACTTAACTCTCTTTATGAAGCATTTCTGCATTGCGAAGCACTCCTCCCTCAGCTGGTGCCGACCCCAGGCATGTTGGGACTACATTTCCCAGAATTCCTGGCTTTAGCTGATCTGGCTAGAAATTTGAGAACAGTAGACAGTCTACCTACTGTAATGGCATGTGGAAAAGACCTTGGGAGATGAGGCGAAGAGATGCTGCCCAGGGAAAGGTCAGATAAGAGAGGGCTTAGCCCTTAGCTGGATAGTGGGCAGGGAAAGAGGCTCAGGTGGGACCCTCCCTAGTTTCTTGGGCTGTAAAGGAGAAGGGGGAGAATCGTATTTTCAGACTTGCAAGATTCTGTTAATGTAGCTTTACAATTAGCTGATCTGGTTGTGTTTCCTGTCCTTGACTAGTCTACTGGTAAGGCTAGCCCCTGTGGAGAATATGGGTTCTCCACTTCTGGAGGTTTTTAAGAAGAGACTGGACAAGCACCTCTCAAGGACGGTTAGTCAGTGTTCCTGCACATTGAAGAGGTTGGACTAAAGGATCCTTGTGGTCCTTTCCAGCAACACAGTTCTATAATCCTAGGAGACATGTGGCTAAAGAGAGTCGCCATACTGAAAAGTAGGGATTGAATGATGCCTGGAACTCTTTCCACACAATGAAAAACTCTTCACTTTTTCAGTTAATTGGATTATATAGGAGACTTATCTTGTCTTTCCCTTCTTGAGATCCAAGGCGAACAAACTGAAGGAAAAAAGGTTGCCTTTTCAGTGGTAGTTTAGCGGGTGAATGGAAAAAGGGAAGTGCAGCTGTCTGAAAGAATTCTGCTCTTCCAGTCCAGGAAAAAGCCAGCTCCAAAAGATCAGGGTAAGAACAAAAGAAGTGCCAGACCACTTTAATAACAAAGCTTCCTTCTTCCAATCCTAAGAAATACAGGGAATCCTCGTTTAGCGACCAAAATTGGGACTGGTAACTCAGTTGTTAAGCGAAGGGATCGCTGAGTGAAACCACAACTGTGCTGATGATCTTACTTCAGCTTTCCTTTGCTTTACAGACCTGCAAAGGTCATAAATGTGAGGAGTGGTCGTAAAGTTACTTCTTCATCACCATCATAACTGTAAACACGGCAGTCACTAAGCGAGGTCTACCTGTAATTTCCCTCTAAGGAAGTTACCTTTAGGGCTTTTCTTATCTGAGGAAAAAAGAAAGACATGTCAGAGGAAGTGATGTATAAAACTGAAGAGTGTTGAAAAAGGATTTGAAAGGTTGTCTCCATTAAAAATGCTAGAATTTCCAAGTCTACCGATGAAGCTCAGTGCTTGGAAATTCCAGTGAGAAAAAAGCAGCACCTCTTTGCCCACAGTAATTCACTTGGGAATTTGATAAGAGTGTGGGCCACCAGCCAGGCCACCTTCAGAAGGGAAAGAGGCAAATCCATGATGGTTATATATAGGTAACACGACATTCTATCGTAGCTGTGTGGGAATTTGACCATATACGGCCGGTTTTTAATTGGTTGCTCTGGGGTCATGATGCAGACAGTGTAACTTCTTCCGGATCATCCTCCATGACACTTCCTATCTTCTTGTATGGTTTGGCTTGACAGGAAGCTCCATGTTTGATCTGAGCCAGTCTTGGCTCTTACTTGCAAGACCTCCAGGGTGGCTTTGACTCTTCCCATCCTCTAAATCTTTCAGCTGAAACTGTTTTCACGTTCCTCCATTTATATCCTCATTGATCCTCCGAGTGTGTGTTCTGTTGAAAAGTGAATGACGACTCCCATTTGCAGTTCTTTCCCCATTTATGTGGTCCTTGAATGGACATTCTGATGCTGAGTGAGGTTTTTTTTCTGATTGAAGCTCTTGCCACACTCCAAGCATTTGTATCGTTTTTCTCCTGTATGAACCCTACAATGGGAATTGAGCGTTGATTTTTGACGGAAGTTTTTCCCACACTCCAGGCATTGATACGGTCGCTCCCCCGTGTGAATCCTTTGATGGGACGTGAAATGCATCTTCTGACTGAAACTCTTCCCGCATTCCAAGCATTTATACGGCTTCTCCCCTGTGTGGATTCTCTGATGCTTGACGAGGTCGCTCTTTTGATTAAAGCATTTTTCACATTCCAAGCATTTGTAGGGCTTGTCCCCCGAGTGAATTCTTTGATGGTACCCAAGGGCGGTATTCCGACTGAAACTCTTCCCACATTCCAAACATTTATAGGGTTTCTCCCCGGTGTGAATTCGCTGATGAGAATTGAGAGTCGATTTCTGCCGGAAGCTCTTCCCACACTCAAAGCATTTATAAGGCCTCTCCCCTGTGTGGATTCTTTCGTGCGAAGTAAAATGCATTTTCTGACTGAAGCTCTTTCCGCACTGCAGACACCTGTACGGTTTCTCTCCTGTGTGAGTTCTTTCGTGCTTAGTGAGGTCGCTCTTTTGATTAAAGTATTTTTCACATTCCAAGCATTTGTAGGGCTTGTCCCCCGAGTGAATTCTTTGATGGTACCTAAGCACAGTACTCCGACTAAAGCTCTTCCCACACAAAAGGCATTTGTATGATTTCTTCCCTGCATGAGCTCTTTGATGCTTAGTATACGGCATGATTTCTTGGAAGCTCCTTCCGCATTCCAAACATCTGTAAGGTGTATCCCCTCTGTGAAGTCTTTCACGGTTAGTGAGGTCAATAATCTGACTGAAGCTGTTTCCACATTCCAAGCATTTACATGGTTTCTCTTCTGTGTGAATTCTCTGAGAAGCAAAATGCATCTTTTGACTGGCGCTCTCGCCAGACTCCAAGTCTTTATATGCTTCCTTTCCAGTCTCAATTCTGCAATAAGGATTAAGGCTTGATTTTGAACAGAAAGCTTCTTTAGAGCCATGACAGCTATATTTTTCCTTTATATTACCTATTTTGGCTTGGACTATGTTATGGGAGTCACTGTCTGCAGAAACACCGGCTATATTATATTCCTGATTTGTGTCTATTATCCTTTTCTCCTCTTCCAGAATTTTACAATTGCCTCTTCTCATTAATAGCTTATTTGGTTCTCTCTTGTTCCTCATTTGGCATCTGTTATTTTCTGGAATGAAGACATCAAAATTATAACAATAACAATAACAATAATAAATAATTAAACTTGTAAGCTGCCCAGTTCTCAACAACTCTGGGAGGCTCACAACAATCAAAGAAATTACAATTAATCAATAAACTTCATAGAATCATACGGTTGGAAGGGACCTTTCAGGTCTTCTAGTCCAGCCCCCTGCCCAAGGCAGTAACCTCCTGCCTAACTTAATAAACACAGATAAAAGATGGCAAGTACAACGAAGTGAAGAGTCTCAACGTCCCTTGCCAAAACCTGAAGAGCCACAATTCAAAAGCCTGAGTTAGTAACATGGCCCCACAGGAATATGTAACTTCAGTCTGTGCAGCTTTATATGAAGTGCTGATGTCATTGGCACGGATGGTGAGTGGGAGGGGGCCCCTATCCAGGGGGGAAAACGCACGCGCAGTTTAGAGGCTTTGAACTGTCCTTCAAAGAGACTCAGAGCAGACCTGCCTTGAGTTTTGGGTTTATCTGTCTGGGTTTCCCACGCTCCTTCAGTTTGGTAGGATTTATGTCCTGATGTAAGCAAAAAACCACGCTGAGACAAGGAATTAGTCTCTAGTGTTTATTAACTGCTCTAGTGGACAGAAAATCCTACCAAACTGAAGGAGTGTGGGAAACCCACACAGAAAAACCCAGAACTCAAGGCGGGTCTGCTCTGAGTCTCTTTGAAGGACAGTTCAAAGCCTCTAAACTACGCATGCGTTTTCCCCGCTGGATAGGGGCCCCCTCCTGCTCACCATCCATACTCATGACAGCCAACCACATTTCCTGCCTATTATCCACCAAGCTAGGTTGAAGAAACAGCACCTCTCTGGAGATCTGAATGGCCCTGATCCTGCTGGCCTTTCACAAGGCACCAAAAACCTGTCTCTTTCCCCTGGCATTGGGCCAGGAGGTTAATGTGAGCTCTGCTGACTGATCTTTAAGTTTGGAATGTGTTGTTTGCGACCTTGGACATTTACTGTATGGATTCTTGTAATCTTTGGTTTTAACTCTGTGCACAACCCAGAGTCACTGCAAAAAAATAAAAAGAGATTTGCTGTTGACATAAATAGCCCTGAACAGATTGAAATCAAATTATCTGATAGAACAGGGTCCCAATTACAGACATAGGTAATAATTAATGTGGAGCTCTTGCTGGTTGTACTTTAATCAATCACAGGCTTGCCCAACCTTTGGAATGCTGTTCCCAGGATATTTGGGAGAAACCAACTCTAATGTATGGATCTCTAAAAGATTTAGCTCTTCACGTTGGCCTTCCTTGTTTGAGGGTTAACTGTTGAAAACAAGGTATGAACTGAAATTAAGTTACACTCCAATGTTCTTCCCTTTGATCTAGTGACTCTCATGGGGGTAGGGCCATAGAAGTGGAAAGAGTTCAACTTCCTTAATACAGGAATCCAAATTAAAACATCCCAGAGAAATGGCTGTCCAGCTTCTACCTGTATGTATCCAGTGTATGGGAGCCTCACATCCCCCCATGGTAATTAAATTGTTTTAACTGACTGAAAGTTTTCTCAATATTCACCTAGAATCAGCATTCATATGATTTAATTCCATTATTTTATGCCCTGCATGCTGGATCAATAAAGAATAGGTCATGAACTTCTGTGCGATACAGCCTTTCAGATGCTTGGAAAGTGCGATCATACTCCCATCTTAGTCATTTTTTTCTTCCAAGCGAAACATATTTACTTCCTTTCACTTTATTTATTGATTTATTGATGATCACATTTTGCCACTGCCCATCTCCCCCCAAAGGGTATGGTATGCCTTAGTTTCTAACATCCTAATCATCCTTCTTATCTATTTTAGCTTCCTTAAACCTTCTTAAAGTCTTAGTATAGAGCTCCAGGTGGGAGGGTGCGTGTCATGAGTGCCGTTGAGCTGAAGTCATCAGTGCAATGGCACACATGACAATAGCAAGGAAACAGGAGAAGGGGCTCAAGATAAGTAGCCATCAACTCACAACGACTAACGGCCAACAAACAATAACTAAACGGATCACGGAGCACACCCGAGCCATCAGCGCCAATACAACGGGGATCGCCCAGCTGACAGCAATCACCGGATGAATAGAAAACCCGATGATGGGCGATCCCGGAACGCCAGCAGGGCCTCACAACCCCTCACCCACCGGCAGGGCAACGTATTGGACAAAGGGGGGTGACGTGACCGCGAGTGAGGGGGCGCTGACCGGCGCGGGGTATTTAAACCCCGCACCGGCGCGCTCCTGTCACTCTCAGCTTTTTTCCTTCCGACGCTGTAACTGCGCTGTGAATAAACCAGAGCCTGATCCATCGAACCAGTGTCTGAGTATTATTCAGAGGCAGGCAGCGCATGACATAAAGCTGAGAGTCATAAACTCAGCCTCGCCGAGCCCCACCGGACGACAACGAGCCGCGGGAAGAATAGACGGCGAGAAGACCAGCAAGATGAAGCCGGAGCGACGCGGGCAAGGAGGGCGAGCCGCGCGGCAAGAGACAGAGGAGGACCGACCAAGGCCAGAGGCACCGCGGACTCCCGGAGCCATGGACGCCCACCCCACCCGACCCGAGCCTCAGCTCCAACCCCAAGGGGAGATGGCGACGGAGGCAACCCGACCGCGGGAGGGAGCAGCATGCCTTCCGAAACCAGCGGAGGACCCCGCGCCCCACATCGCACCCCAGCAACGGGCGTGGAGCGACAGCCCAACGGCGGTCAACACGGAGGAGGACGATGGAGACACCCAGCAGACGGCGGAGGAAGCGGACCAGCAGCAGAGGGAGGATGAACCCCGCCGGCAACCCACCCCCGCTGACGCACCAACGGAACCGGCCCCAGCGGCGGCGCGGGCTGTGGACGAGGAGGCACGAGCTGAACTCGCGGCCATGCGGGCTCAACTGACGGAACTCCGGACCATGCTCCAGTCGCTTATGCCCCCCGCGCCACCCAACGACGTCCCCGCACAGGCCCACACCCCGAGCGAAGCACCGAACCCCCACGGGCCAGCGGAGGGTCAGCAGACGGCACAGGCGGACGACACCACAGACCGGGAAGCGAGAGGCAGGGCCGCGCAAAACGCCCGGGCCCCAAAGGACTTCCCCATCTTCTTCGATGGGAACCCCACGAAACTCTCGTTCTTCGTAACGAACGCCAGGGAGTTCATGGGGAGGCACGGACACTCCTACGACTCCGAAGCCGACAAGATCGCCGCCGTGGCGATCAAACTACAAGACAGGGCGGCGGACTGGTACGTCCAACTGTACGAGTCCAGCTCCCCCGCCCTCGCCACCTTCCCTGCCTTCATCAATGAGATGAAAAACTACTTCGAAGACCCCCTAGCCAAAGTAAGGGCGAAAAGCGCACTCCAAAGACTTAAACAGGGCACACGCACGGTCCCTGACTACGCCCTGGAGTTCAAAGCCCTCGCAGGGAAGGTCAGCGACTGGTCCGAGACCACCCTGCTGGAAATGTTCAAAAGGGGGCTCAATCGCGACGTTCTCCAATGGGCCCTCTACCGCGACGACCCAGAAATGCTACACGGGTGGATTCACCTCGCGGGGAAAGCCGAACACGCGCACCGCACCTTCCTCATGACAACCACGGAAGACACAAACTATGCCGGAAAAAAGGTACTCGCACCACACGTGGGGATGGCCGGCCCCATATACCCAAAAAAGAAATTCAATCGGGAGCCCTGCGGGAAGTGTGGCAAATTAGGGCACAAGACGGTGGATTGCTTCGCCAACCGACCGCCGACCAGTGCGCCTAAACCCACCCCGAAAATTAGCCCCAAACCACCCAACCTGGGGCCGCCCCCTCACCGCCGAATGACCGTGGCCACAGCGACACCAGAAGAAGGCTGGGACGCCTACTGGGGGGAAGAGGATAACGTAGACCCCGACCAGCCGGCGGGAAAAGCTCCCCGCCTGCCCTGAAACGCGTTGCGAGGCAGGCGGTGGGACAGCAGCGCGGACCACCTCGACGGAACGACGAAAGCCCCGTAATAATGGCGGCAATCAAACTCTCTGCCGGCAACGGAGCCACCACAGCCGCGGCACTAGTGGACTCGGGGTGCTCAAAAAACCTCATCCACCCCGACCTAGTCGCCAAACTCGACCTCCGCTGCTTCCCCCTCCCCACGCCGCTGGCATTCCACCAGCTGGACGGCTCCACAGCGGGAGGGAAACCAGCCACGCTGCAAACCGAGCCGGTCACCCTGCAAATGGGCACTCACACCGAACGCACATCGTTCGTCGTCACTCACATCGGACGGCCCATTGCAGTCCTGGGGATGCCATGGCTCGCGACAAACAACCCGCGCATCAACTGGGAGACCCGCACCTTCACATTCGGCGACGGCGAGTATCGAGCACCAGTTCCAGCGGGCAGAACCAACCCCACTGTAGGACGAGCGGAGGCGACTACACAAGACAACGCCGCTACCACAGCAGACCTACCGGAACAATACGCCGACTTCTCCGAGGTCTTCGGAGAGGCAGAAGCTGACCAACTACCCCCCCACCGCAAGACGGATTGCCGGATCGACCTACTGCCCGACGTCCCCTTACCTAGACCAAAGATCTACTCGATGACCCCGAAGGAGATGGCAACCCTCCGGGAGTTCATCGATAAAAACCTAGACAGGGGATTCATAGAGCCAGCATGCTCACCGGTCGGAGCCCCCGTCTTATTCCGGGAGAAGAAAGACGGCACCCTACGGCTCTGCACCGACTACCGGGGCCTAAACGCGGCTTCCCTGTCCAACAAATACCCCTTACCCCTGGTGAAGGGCATGCTCGCCCACCTGTCCACGGGCAAAGTCTTTTCCAAACTGGACCTTCGCGAGGCGTACTATCGCATCCGAATCAGGGAGGGGGACGAATGGAAGACTGCGTTCAACTGCCCCCTAGGCGCCTTCCAGTACAAAGTACTGCCCTTCGGACTCGCGGGGGCCCCTGGGGTGTTCATGCAGCTCATCAATGAGGTACTGCATGAACATCTGTTCAAAGGGGTCCTGGTCTACATCGACGACGTCCTTATTTACACAAAAACGCACGAGGAACATGTGACCCTAGTCAGGCAAGTCCTCGACAAGCTCAGAAGGGCGCAGTTCTATGCCAAGCCTACAAAGTGCGAGTTTCACAAAGCGCGCCTAGACTACCTGGGGTACCGAATCTCCGGGGACGGCATAGAAATGGACCCCGCAAAAGTCGAGGCGGTGCTAAACTGGGAGCGCCCCCGCAACAGACGCCAACTACAGAGCTTCCTCGGATTCGCGAATTTTTACAGGTCATTCGCCCGGGGGTTCGCAGAGATAGCCCTCCCCCTAACGGACCTCCTCAAAACCAAAGGGGTGGGGGACACCCGACGCGCCAAGAACCCGGGCACAGTGCTGAATTGGACTCCCGCGTGCCAGACTGCATTCAACAAGCTGAAAGCGCTGTTCACTACGGAGCCAATCCTCGTGCACCCGGACCCAGAACGGCCGTTCGTGGTCCAAGCCGACGCCTCAGACTTCTCCCTGGGGGCCATCCTGCTACAGAAAGACCCCACGGGACTCCTGAAACCATGCGCCTACCTGTCAAGGAAGTTCTCCGAGACAGAAAGGCGATGGCACGTCTGGGAGAAAGAAGCCTTCGCGGTAAAATCAGCGCTAGAGACATGGCGACACCTACTCGAGGGAGCCACCCAACCATTCGAGGTCTGGACCGACCACCGGAACCTCGAGGCCCTACGAACGCCCAGACGCCTTAGCCCAAAACAGGTCCGATGGGCCCAATTCTTCAGCCGCTTTAATTTCCAGCTGAAGTTCATGCCGGGCAAAAAGAACTTCCTGGCCGACGCCCTCTCCCGACTGCCCCAAGACGAAGAGCCCGCCCCAGACACCATTGGGACGGTCCTATCCGCCTCGCAACTGGGGATGGCCGTGACCACCCGAAGCGGCGCTCGGAGGCAGCTCGACTCTACGGCGCAGCCGACGGCGGGACAACCGGCGACCGGAAGAAGCCAACCGCAACTACCAGGGGGAATGCGCACGGACCTCGCCGCCGCCCTCAAAACCGACCCCTGGTTCCTGGCAAACCCCGACAAGGTAACGATGGCATAGGACCTAGCATGGGGGGAAGGCAGAATCTACGTCCCGGACTCGCAACGCCAGGCGATCTTGCATAGGTCACACGACGCCAAACAAGCGGGACACTTTGGGTTCCTCAAGACCCTACACCTAACACGGCGTCAATTCTGGTGGCCCGCGCTCAGGCGAGACGTAAAAGCATATGTAGCGTCCTGCCCAACGTGCGCTAGGGTCAAACGGGCACCAGGCAAACCCGCGGGGCTATTACAACGGGTGGCAGAACCCTCCCGCCCATGGGAGGAAATCTCTATGGATTTTATAGTGGACCTCCCACCCAGCCAGAAGAAAACGGCCATTTGGGTGGTGAAGGACTACTTCTCAAAGCAGGCCCACTTCATCCCCTGCACGTCGGTCCCATCCGCACAACAGCTAGCCAAACTCTTCCTCATCCACGTGTACAGGCTACACGGATGTCCCGCACGTGTGGTGACCGACAGGGGCACACAGTTCACCTCCAAATTCTGGCGGGCCTTCCTAAAGCTGACGGGGACCCAACAGGCCCTATCTACGGCCTGGCACCCCCAGACGGACGGAGCCACAGAGGTTCTTAATGCCACCTTAGAGCAATTCATACGCTCATATACTAACTATCACCAAGACGACTGGGCTGAACTGCTCCCGTTCGCCGAAGTCGCATACAACAACGCCGTCCACACGAGCACGGGGAAAACTCCGTTCGAAGTAGTCTCGGGGCGCGACTTCGTCCCCATACCGGAGCTACCTCAACCCCCGGAACCCCAGGTGGACGCTAGCGACTGGGGACGGAAGATCGCGGAATCATGGCCAATAATCACGGCGGCGCTGAAGGATGCACAGGCAGCCTACAAAGAGCAAGCCGACAAGCACCGGCGCCAACAACCGACGTTCCAAGCGGGGGATATGGCCTACCTATCCACCAAGTTCCTAAAGTCAACCCAACCCTCGAAAAAACTGGGGCCTAAGTACATCGGGCCGTTCCGAGTCACCCAAATAGTGAACCCGGTAGCAATACGCTTGGACCTGCCACACAACCTACGGAGACTCCACCCGGTGTTCCACACCAGCCTCCTGAAACCGGCAACCACCTCTCGATGGCACCCAAGCACGCCACAGCCCTCACCGGTGATGATCGACGGGCAACACCACTTCGAGATAAGGGACATACTCGACTCCCGCAAGCAACGAGGAACTCTACACTATCTGGTCAGGTGGAAACACTTCCCCCACCCGGAATGGGTGGCGGCGCACAACGTTAACGCGCCTGACCTAACCAGAGCATTTCACCGGGCATACCCCGACAAGCCACAACCAAGGTCAGCAAGCCGTCCCCTGCAAACCCCCCCCCCGCAGGCCCCCCCCCGCCTCCCGTGCCCCAAGGGAAAGGGCCCCCCCAAGCCCGCGACTTGGGTGGACCTCCCCCCCTGGGACTCACTCCCCCCGCCCCGGGCCCACGAGGTGGTGACAAGCGTTCGCCAGCACCCTCCCCCCGCCCGCGGGGGAGTGGCAAGCAAGTCAACAGGGCAACCTGGGGGCAACGCCCAGGAGATATAACAAAGGCGACGCACTTTAAATGAAAAAAAGAAGGGCCCTACCTGGAGCTGATAAGCACCCGACCAGCCACGCCTCTCTCCTCGCCGAACTGAGCCAAACAAACAGGGTGTGGCTGGAGCATGCGCACGCCAGGGCGTGACCCGGGCATGCGCACCATGGACACACCCTGGGAAGGCACGTGGTAGAGGGAGGAGCAAAGGGAGGGGCGACAACTACTCCGGCGGGAATTTTGAAAAAAAAAAAAAAAAAAAGTGCCGTTTTGACAGCTCCACCGAAAAAAAAAAAAAAAAAAAAAAACCAGAAAACCGGGGGGGAGCACTATTCGGACAGGGGGCAGTATGTCATGAGTGCCGTTGAGCTGAAGTCATCAGCGCAATGGCACACATGACAATAGCAAGGAAACAGGAGAAGGGGCTCAAGATAAGTAGCCATCAACTCACAACGACTAACGGCCAACAAACAATAACTAAACGGATCACGGAGCACACCCGAGCCATCAGCGCCAATACAACGGGGATCGCCCAGCTGACAGCAATCACCGGATGAATAGAAAACCCGATGATGGGCGATCCCGGAACGCCAGCGGGGCCTCACAACCCCTCACCCACCGGCAGGGCAACGTATTGGACAAAGGGGGGTGACGTGACCGCGAGTGAGGGGGCGCTGACCGGCGCGGGGTATTTAAACCCCGCACCGGCGCGCTCCTGTCACTCTCAGCTTTTTTCCTTCCGACGCTGTAACTGCGCTGTGAATAAACCAGAGCCTGATCCATCGAACCAGTGTCTGAGTATTATTCAGAGGCAGGCAGCGCATGACAGTGCGTGTGTTCAATTGTAATAAATTTTGAGGAAAACTGTGCAAGATTTTCAATGAATGGGGAAATAAATAATTTTGTTGAAGTGACAGGAGTGGATAGTCGGGGAGGAGAGAGAGATTAGGGGGACACTGGAGTATGAACGAGAAAGGTTATTTTTTAATGAGGATTAGGTATATTTTGTGCTGCAGTGCAAATGTGAGTAGATTAATAGGTACCGCTTCAGCGGGCAGGTAGCGGTGTTCCGTTTAGTCATGCCAGCCACATGACCACGGAAGTGTCTATGGACAAACGCCGGCTCTTCGGCTTTGAAACGGAGATGAGCACCGGCCCCTAGAGTCGGACACAACTGGACTTAATGTCAAGGGAAACCTTTACCTTTTTACAAATCTATCTTTCCTATTATGGGCTGCCTCTCTCTATCCCCTATGCCGGGGTCACCTTCTTCCTCATAGGGACCAGACGTCATGTCTGTGTATGGATGGTAGGCCATCTTCACCTCTATAGCTAATAAAGGAAGGTAATAATAATGCAACATAACGAGCTATGAAGAATGTGTATTTAGGTAATATTATATCTTAAGGACACAGCAATTAGTGTGAGATTTGATGCTGTTTGTGGCACGAAAGCAGGGCGGGGGTAAGCCAGACACAAGTCTTGGCTGCTATCACTCCTTTCGCACACACACCCCTTGGCCCAGCCTCCTCCCTTTCCAGGCAGGCCAGACGCTCTGAGCTCGCTGGTGTGCCTCATTGACTGGAGAGGAGGGAAATGGGGGATGCTGAGAAACACATGCTGAGGGTGGCCACCGCCATTTCCTCCTCCTTCTCAGCCTCAGTGCTGGGCAGGGGACCTGTTGCTCTGCCCACGCCAAGGCAGCTGGTGAACTTGTCACCAGAACGACTGCCCAAGGAGGCAGCGAGCATCACAAGAGCAGTCGAACAGACAGCTGCTGTCTCCCTCACTCTTGGGTGGACTGGTTGGGTAGAATATTTCTTTTTGAGCCTATGGGCTGGATGACATTGGGCAGCGGGCCAGATCTGGCCCACAGGCCATAGGTTGCTGACCTCTGCCCTATGCAACCCATTGTATCTTAAGAGTTGTTAAGCGCTGTCTTTAAAAATATGTGCTACAATTCCATGATTACACAGCAGGTAATTGCCTCTGCACACCAGAAAGGATGTGCAACAATTGTGTATATACAGAAATACATGCATGAGCAAGAGAAAATGGGAGCCTTACCTAAATAGGCCACGTTCAGACAATTCTCCTCCATGATTTCCTGGTGTAACCCTCGCTGCTCAGAATCTAACAAGGCCCACTCCGCCTGGGAGAAATACACAGAAACCTCTTCCAAGTCCACTCGGTCCTACAGGAGGAAGAAAATATTTCCTTAGAATAAAACAATGCTATAAAGAAAATCTAGCTAGATGGATGTGATTACAGAGAGCCAGTCTGGTCTAGTGGTTAAGGCGCCGGGCTAGAAACCAGGAGACTGAGAGTTCTGGTCTGGCCTTAGGCCTGAAAGCCGGCTGGGTGACCTTGGGCCAGTCCCCCTCTCTCAGCCCAAGAGCCAATCAGGTGTGATACGAGAGTTCTAGTCCCGCCTCAGGCATGAAAGCCGGCTGGGTGACTCTGGGCCGGTCCCTCTCTCTCAGCCCAACCCACCTCACAGGGTTGTTGTTGTGGGGAAAATAGGAGGAAGAAGGAGTATTAGGTATGTTCGCCGCCTTGAGTTATTTATAAAAATAATAAAGGCGGGATAAAAATAAAATAAAATAAATAAATTACAGCAGAAGACCTGAAGGGTCAAGTTGCAAATAGTTTATCCTGGAGAAGGGTCTGTCCATGTGGTCCCTAAGAATCAACACTGACTTAATGGCACAAAATCAATCAATCAATCAAGAAAATCTTCTCATTGCAGGGTTTATCTTTGAAGGGTGGCATTTATACCCTTGCTTATGCCCCAGAAGGTAAGCAGAAGCTAGCAGTCATTACAAACACAGAATACTTCCAGAATTAGAGGCAAAGGGCTAGAGAACTAATACGGGTTGTTCTCACTTAACAACTGTTCATATAATGACAGTCTGAAGTTACGACGGCTTTGGAAAAAGTGCTTTATGACCTGTACTCACACTTACGACCATCGCAAACTGTCACACTAGCCCCGCGGTCATGTGATAGCAATTTGGGCACTTGGCAGTCAGCTTGCATTTATGACCAGCTGCAGCATCCTGCAGTCATGTGATTGTGATTTGGGACCTTTTTTGCCAGTTTCTGGCAAAAGTCCATTGGGGAAGCTGGATTCACTTAATGACCGCCGTAAAAATGGTCATAAAATCTGGTCCGGTCACATGGTGGTTCACTTAACGACTGCACTGCTTAACAACCAATTTCCTGATCCCTATTGTGGTCGTTAAGTGAGGACTATCTGTAAGGAGATTGCACTTACTTCAACTTTGAGGGCTTCCCAAGAAACGTTTTGTTTTTCAGCTGGGAAAAAAAGATGCTGGATTGAATGGGCCTTTCATTTGAACCAGCCAGCCATGTTCTCAAGGAAAGTAAGCGAGAGAGACTAATTCAGGCTCAGAAAGATACCAGGGAAGAGAGAGAGATTCCTCCTGTCCCTTCACCGACTCTTCTCCTACCTGTTCTGGTTCTGTGGTTGCAGTTTCCACTTCACCCCAAGGACAAAGAGTTGGGCGAGAATTTCTGCTTGGTGCCATTCCATCATCCCCTGTAAGAAACGCAATAGCCGAAGACCTGTAACGCCTGTGTTTATCTCCAACATCGCTTTACAGCCCTAAAGACAGATGGAATCCCCATGGAAACCAGTTGCGCTGAGTAAATCTTGCTTAGGATTCTGTGTTACAGTAAAAAAATATTAATTAATATATCCACTTGTTTAAGGGAAACCCGAAGTCACAAAATACCAAATGCATGAATTATATGCTTACAGTTTTCCTTCAAGTAAGTTCGCTGCACTTTCCCATAAAACCAAAAAACAGTTGCCGTTGGCTTTCTAAGCCTCGACTCCTCCTCAGCTACGTTATTTATTTATTATATATTATTTATTCAGTGTACCACATGACTATTTATTGGCCAAGAGTGAATGAGAACGGTGACTGGTGAGCGTCTGCTTGGAAAAAGGTCTGTCTGTCCTCAGTATGTTTTTATTTTTATTTATTATTCAAAAGAGGGACTACATGGTCTAAGCAAAAGTCTATTCATGCCTATATAAGCCAAACAGATGCATTTAAAAGCATGACTGATTCAATTATTTAAGAAGAAAGATGGAAAAAATTAGGGAAGCCGGAGGATGGGAAGTTGTGTATGTGAGACAGGCCCGTTTTTACGATGTCAGGGGTAGATGTGGGGGGAAACGGACAAGGAAGAAAAGGAAGAAATTAAAGAAGTAAGGGAGAAAATAGAATGCTTACAGAAAGAGAAAATGCAAATCCTGTACGGAAAGGTATGAGAAAATAGACTGAGCTCCCAAGAGAACAATGGATGTAATGGAAGAGGATGAAGACGGCGATTGTGACGGAATGAAAAGAATTCCGTTAAGTGTGCCACAGAAATGAGTGGAGTTATTCTTAGCGCAAGTGTGAAAAAGGAAGTGGGGGAGGCTGGGGTTGAAGGAAAATGATTGCTGCCAAAAATAATAACGCAAGGAAGATTTTGTTTAATGTTTCCGGGGAGAATAAGATAATTTTTTATTCTCTATTCTTTATTTCTATTTATAGTATTTTTTACTGTATTTTACTTTCTGTATTATTCTGTATTATGGTTTTAATCGATTGCTGTAAACCGCCCAGAGGCCTCCTCCGACGGGAGGAGACGGGCGGGGATAAATTAGATAAATAAATTAAAGAAAGGAAGAAAGAAAGAAAGAAAGAAAGAAAGAAAGAAAGAAAGAAAGAAAGAAAGAATCACGAAGAACGCAGTCAAGAGTTGTTTGATCTATTCATGGGTAAATGTCAACAGAATCCTTGCGCTGACATTAGAGGTGTTTGGTTGGGGATGGGAATATACAGTCCTATGAAAAAGTAAAGTTTGTAAACCCATATAAAGTTTTTCTTTTTTAATACCTGTGGACATACCAGCATTTTATCTTCAAACAGTATATAAAGATAAACATGTAATTGAACAAAAAAACTATGAAAAATTGACTTGCGATAATTTATTCAATCATGATTGCGATTCAGGAGCTTGGCACCCGGTGTGCGTTTACAACGGTCAGCGTCTCACAGTCACGTGATCACCATTTGTGACCTTCACAGCCAGCTTCTAACAAGCAAAGTCAGTGGGGAAGCCGGCAGGAAGTTGCAAGTTGCAGTCACATGACATCATGCTTAGCGATCAACAGTGATTCACTTAATGACTGCAGCTGGAACTGATGTCGTAAGTCAGCATGGTCACATGACATTTCACTTTACAACTGTGTCGCTTAGTGATGGAGTTACCAGTCCTCGACCTACGCCCATTCAGTCAGCAACTGTTCCAAGTTATGATGGCGCTGAACGAATGGTGGTTATGACCGGTCCTTGGAGTTCTGGCCATCCCAGCACCCCTGCAGTCATGTGATTGCAATCTGGGCACTTGGCAACCGGTTTGCACGTAGGACTGGCCGCAGCGCCCCGCAATCATGATTGCCATTTGCAACCTCCCCTGCCAGCTTCCCCAGAAAGTCAATGGGAAACCAGCAGGAAAAGTGACAAGTCACTCGGGTAAGTCTCTCCAACCTGCACCCTGTCCCCAACCCCTCTGCGCTCACACCGGCTATTTGTGCATCCCCGCACCCCCTCCCCAACCCGCACATTCGCACCCCATTCCCAACCTGTGCTGCACCTCTCACACGCCCCCTCCCCAACCTGCATTGCACCCTCATGCACCATCCAACCATTGCCGCATCTTTCATGCACCCCCTCACCCCCTCCACGACCCTTGCTGCACTTCCCCTGCATCACCGCAACTGCCTGCGCTCCTTCCCCCCACCCTGGCCCAGGACTTGCAATTTACTGCTGGTTTTCCCACTGACTTTGGTGGTGGGAAGCCGGCAGGAAGTTGCTTCACCTACCGACCGTGGGATTTGGTTAACAATGGCAACCATGGCTGCAGGGATTGGCGTCACTAAGCTACGTGGTCACATTTTGCGACTGCATCGCTTAGGGACAGAAATTCCGGTCCCAATTGCCATCATAAATTGAGGACTACCTGTAGTAGGTTGTACTAGTCCAATTTGTGCTATGAGAAGTTAATGTCATCCTTTTGTTTGCCTATACTTGTAATATCCATGTAACATTTGTCTTTTATGAACAATTCATTGATACATATTATAAATATAATCAGAGTATTAGGCCTCCTATGAGATGGTGGTTACATGAGTCTTCTCCTTAGTTGAACTGCAGATAAACTTCCTATGAATACTAATTTTATTAAAATTTTCTGAACTACAGAACATAGGTAAGAAAAAAGTGTATTTTATTCCCTCCAAGTTTCAGGGGAAGAGAAAATCATCCCAGGCATTTCTTTGCATACTCCACAAGGTGGCTAAATTGAAATATTCTCTTCCCCACTCTTAGTCCTTCCCTCATAAGGTGGCCCCTCACCTGCCTCTCCCTGCTGCACGATGCCCCTCTGCCTGGTGACGGGTGCCCCGGTCTCTGCTGCAGCTGCAAGGGAAGCGGGTCCCCCTTCTTGAAAGAGACTCTGACTCTAAAACAGCAAGACAGGGGAAGAGGAGCCGCGTTAGAAAAGGAAGGAAGGAAGCCAAGGCTTGGCCTGGGGGTGCCAGCAACCTCCCTTGGCAGATTTCCAGGACTGTTAAGGAATGAGAAGGCTCTCCTTACATCTCGGTCTCTTCTGATCCAAGGGATGAGGGACCCTCACCTCCTCCTGCTCTTCTGCTTTCTTCTGTTCCAACCGACCCAGGAGGAAGCCTTCGGCCAGGGCCACCGCCTGGCAGCTGCTCTCCGCTCCGCACTCCCGCACCCAGCTGGACATCTCCACCGGCAGGACGGCCAGCAGCTGCTCCAGGATCACCAGGTCCAGCATCTGGCTCTTGGTGTGTCGCTCCGGCTGCAGCCACTGGCGGGAAAGATGGTGGAGGTGGCTGCAGAGCTCTCGGGGACCTTCTGCCTCCTGGTAGCGGAAGTCTCTGAAATGCTGGCGAGGGCCCTCTGAACTGACCAAGTCCTCTGGGATCTTCTGCCCTGCTCTTTCAGACATGTCCTCCTTGGTCTTAATCTTGATGATGTCTGCAGCTCTTTTTCCTTTAGGACCAGCTGTGCCTTGCATGTTCATTTTTGGTCTTCCCTCCAAAAGAAACATCAATGATGCTAACAAAATGCCTCCCTCTTCTGTCCAATTCCGCTTCAAGGCAACAGAGTACTATGGTAGTGCTACAAAAAGACTGCAATACAAAAAAACCACTTTCATTTAAAAATGATTATGCTATCAGAATAAGAAAGAGAAAGAACTATCCTTAGCAAGAAGAGCTTTTCCTGGAAATAAAAGCAAGTGGATTAGAAGGCTCAGGGAAATAAGAATCTTTCAAACAATTTGCACAGCCCGATTTGCT
The DNA here is from genome assembly GCF_035149785.1 of Candoia aspera. NCBI lineage: Eukaryota > Metazoa > Chordata > Lepidosauria > Squamata > Candoiidae > Candoia > Candoia aspera. The sequence continues at coordinate 9,630,104 of NC_086154.1, read as the reverse complement.
TATCTTCCACTCTTTGTGAAGTGTCTGGCCATAACCAACTCCCTTGCAGCCTTAACCAGATCAGAACAGTTACTTCCAAAAGTTAGACATTTATTTAACTAACCAAGCTGGATTACTCAACCAAATTCTTATAGGCATAACGTGTAAAACGCTGATGAACCCATAGCTATTTATTCATAATATCTGTATGCTGCTCATCCGCAAAGGTTTTGAGCAGCTCACAATCAGAAACGTCATAAAATAAAAGCCCTCAATAAAAATAAACCAACTGAAAAGCAGTAAAAATCTCAGCATCATATGGGATTAAAAAAGCAAAACAAAGTAATGTGTCTACCAATATATCCCAACATTCAAAGCATGCCTTCCACCCGGCCTAGACAGAAAAGCCAGGTCTTCACTGCCCTCCTGAAACCCAAGGAGGAGAAGGTAAAATTATACAATTTTTTAAACTACTTTATTTGTGAGGAAGATGGAAATGCCCTGTTCCACTGTATTCCAGAGTTACCTTACTGGGAAATATCAGCAAAAACAAGGAAGAGGAATTTCCAACAATTTGTTCAAATTTTCCAAATAATATAAATATAGCACCCAGACTAACCATATGGGAAGTGAAGATGACTTTAAAATTTCTTTTTTTTTTTCACTTAAACCAGTATTAAGTCTTACCACCACCAGAAAATAAAAGTTAGGGTTAGGATTAGGTTTCTTTGCTACTTATAACAGTGGAAGAAGGGAGGAAGCAATAGTTTATTACTGTTAATTGATATGTGTCAACAGTTTTAATACCAATTCTCTTCCAGAAATCAAAGGACCCTACTGATAGGAAGGGAGGAAGGGAAAAGGGAAAAAAGGAAGGAAAGGAGGTAGAGAAGAGGAGGAATGTTTCAATGTTATTTATACTAAATTGGATTACTCTATTGCAATGTATGCTGCTTTATGGCTGACTTGGAAGATATTTCTAAATTGCAGAAGCAGCAAGCAGGACAATATTTAAGCATTTCCACAAGGGCTCCATTAATTACCAAACTGCTTCTGTGCACAGTTCAAAAAGCTGGGGATGACCTTTACAGTCCTAACAAGCTGAGGTGCAGAAGACTTAAGGAAGGGCCTCCATCCATATCCATCCATCTGAACAGGATGAGGTTCTTCTCTGTGTCTGAGACCCACAGCTGGTGGGAACTAAAGATAGGAGCTCTCAGGAATGGCATTTAAACTCTGGCCACCCCTGTCCTGGCCAACCAAGACAGCACTCTATATGATGCCCCTTATTACTCATTTTATTGTTATTTGGTCAACAGCGTTGGAGAAAAATCTGTAAGAGGGAATTCCTGTTCCTTCCCATTTGCAACTTACAAGCTTTCTCTCCCTTCTCAATATGAGGTTCACTTTGCCTACTTAAGCAGGACACTTCAGTTTCCAAACACTTTATTATGGGTTTTGCAAAGCCAGGTCAAGCACATGTGGAGTTCAGCAATGTTTCATGGGCAAGACCACGATATGCAAGAATCAGGATGCATCTTACAGTCAGACAAGGAAATACAAGATTAGAAATGTGATTGGTCACACGTTAATTATAAAAAGGCACACTTTTAAAAGAGACTCAAGTTGCTATGCTCAGGGCCGCACCTGGGGGGGGGTCAAGCGGGGCATGTGCCCCGGGCGCCGCGCTGGGGGGGCACCAAAATGGGCATGGAATCCATGTTTGCCCCAGGTGACACAGACCCTAGTTGCGGCCCCAGCCCTGACATTTTTTTTTTCCTGCTGTGTCCCTGCACTGTAACAGTGCCTTCATCTCTGCCCAGCTTGTGACTGAGACAGACTGAACCATCCTTGGTGGTGGTATGTAGCTTTTTTCCCCCCAGCACATCCAAGGGCAGCCTCAAGATGGGTAAAATTTGTTAGGCTTTGCCACCCAGAGCCACAACTGGGGGGCGGGGGGCAAGCGGGGCATGTGCCCCAGGCGCTGCGCTGGGGAGGGGTGCCAAAATGAGCACGGGGGCATGCCAAAATGCGTGCAGAATCCACGTTTGCCCCGGGTGACACAGACCCTAGTTGCGGGCCAGGCTATGCTGTACCCACTAAATGCCCCTGCTAAATGTCAAGCCACAGCTTTGGTTTGCTCTAGCTGACCTGGCCTTCCTCTTGAAGCCTAGCCACAGATGCAACATAGAAACTATTCTTACGTACCTACTTGCTTCTACTGCTGCTAAATATTTGCGTAAAACGTTTATTATCATTCAAATGGCTTAAATTCTTCCCCAGCAAGCCCCCTACATCTCACCTAATGTGTGCGGTACACCGTGGACAATAACGATCTCCTTTTACACTAAATAAGCCTGTGGTTTTATCTTTGAAACAGGGAAACAGTTTCAGCCAATGTTAACCTCTGGAAAATGGATCTAAATGTTGATAGAAATAAAAGTGTTGCTGGGAGGAACCACGTAAACCATCTGTGCCTCCTCCTGGGGTAAAATGGGAAGGCTCCCTTTGACCGTCCCAGCCCCTCCGTCCCTGCCCTGCCTATTCCCTCCCTCCATCCCTGCGCCTTGATCGTGATTTGCCTCTCCCCTCCCCGCAGCCCCGGCCACCCGCCCCATGGTGCCGGGCTGTGGGGCTCACCGGTCCCTCCAAAGGGGTCAGCCATCCAAGGCTGGAGCGAGGAAGGAGAAACCCACTTTCCTGGACGAGGGAGAGGAAGGTCCGTGATGGGAAGCGCACATCCTGCGCAGGCTTTTCCCCTTCCTTCCCAACGCCATCTCCTCTAGGAATCGGCTTGGTGGTTTTAACCCTCAGGAAGCCAAGCCGGAGCCGAGAAAGCGGCGGCTGTTGCTCCGCGTCGCTCCGTCCTTGGTTGCTGGTCGGAGGAGGCCGCGGAATGCTTCCCTTCTTGCGGGAAAGCGCCGCGTGCTGGGGTTTTGCTGGAAAAGGGCGTTTCCGTGCACAGCGCGTGGTCGCCAGAAGTAAAACTCCCAGTTGGATAAAGCAGTGTTTCTCAAACCGGTCAACTTTAAGACATGTGAACTTCAACTCCCAGAATTCCCCAGCCAGCAATAGAGTTGAAGTCCACGTGTCTTAAAGTTGACCGGTTTGAGAAACACTAGGATATGAAGTGGAAGTTAGAAGTGAAGCAGGCAAGGGAATGGAGGAAGAAATTGGGAAAAGCTGGAGCAGAAAGCATGATGGAATAGCCCAGGATTCTTGTTGCCCCACAGAGGGGGATTAAACCTTCGCAAAAGGAGTGGTGCCATTATGGACAAGGGCAGCTCTCTCATCCTGATGAGTTGTGGGTTGATTTTTTTTCCTAAAGGTAAGAGGGTCTGTGTACACATGTTGGCTTATGGTTAACCAAACCCATGAATGACTAAATTAACCCAGTTCTGCACTCATGGAACATCGTAAACAACGATACAGTCAACCCTGGCTAGATTTGCATAAAGTGAAACCGTGACTGCGCGTATGATCTTACTTCGGCTTTCCTTTGCTTTACAGACCTGCAAAGGTTGTAAATGTGAGGATCGGTCAGTAAAGTTACTTGTATATCACCGTCGTAACTGCAAATGGTTGCTAAACAAGGCAGTTACTAACTAAGGACTATCTGTATAGCAATAAACAGCACTGTATATACTTGTTAACTGTGTGTGTGTGTCTGGCTTGGTTCTGATCCATTTCCACCCTCTGACATCCTGTCCTCAAAAATTAAGCCATGGCTCAACTGCTGATTACTGCAACATGCTCTACATGGGATTACATATGAATCTAAGCAGCGCCCTGCAGGATTGGACCCCTGGCCCATCTGGTCTGGCAGGCTGTTCTCCCAGTGGTCAGGCCTTCCTTCCTTCGCCCAAGGAAGCCCACCTGTCTCCCAGCAGATGGCCTTCAGAGACAGCCCCACTGCCACCAAGGCTAAGAGTCAGAGCTCCCCAAGATTTCATGAATCGGCCCAAGCTTCTTTTGAAGCCAGCCAAGCTGGTAGCTGGCACCACATCTTACGGTAGCAAATCCCAAAATGGAATTACATGTTGTGTAAAAGAAAAAAAAATCCTTTTGTTTGTCCTGATTCTTCCAAGGTGCTCTGGTTTTTTGTTTTTTTTGCATGATGCTATTGGGGTTTTGTTGGAAAAGGGCTCTTTTTTAACAGAGGCAGGTCCGCTCTGGAAAGTCAAATTTCAGGGGAATATTTATAGTGTGATACTATTTGTGTCTGCAGAAACACACCTTTGAATCAACCGTTCCTTTCCCAAGTTAGGTACTGTATATAGATTGCAAACCTTGTGTCTGGCTTGGGAGGAATGGTTAAAATAGGAGAAGCAAATCTGGCGAGGTTGCTGGGATATTGGGGATCCTCTCGGAGGATACACATCTAGCTCGCAACATCCCTTGCCTCCTTCACCCTGGACTATTAAACTGTATTTGACAGGTTGCTTGCAAAGATGATCTTTTAGCATCCATCTCTGGAGGAGGGACAGGCTGCAATGCACCAGGGCAGACTTCCAAACTGGCCTTCCCACAACATCTCAGCATTGCTCCAGGTGGACTTCTGGATCCTCTACTCCCTGCTACTTGCCTCCAATCAAATGACGAGGGAATGATGCCGAAGACTACTGTAGTTTCACCAGACCCAGAGTAAAAGTTACAGTCTGGCTTAGAAGACAACGGGCAAATCGTAATCCAAGGAAAACCAGATTCTTCACAACCAGTCTTTCCTACCCATCACTAGAAAGTTGGAACTAGTAAGTCTGCAAAGGTAATTTTGGTCAGGCCTGTCAGCATCTCCTCGAATCAAACGTGCCTCTTCCTGGAATGCAGATCTTTTAAGGTGGCACTCAGGTGCAACACGCGTGCCACTGCACATTCAGAATCACCTTTCCCCCTCTGCAGATCCTTGCTGAGCCTTGTAGGGATAGCTTATAAAATAGCTTTTGCCTGGGCCTGTACTTATTGAATTCCTCTCCAGCTGGGTTGAGCAACTTGGAACCTCCTGAGATTTGGCCTTCTCACAGGATTTTAGCAATTCTAAATCATTTAGTCCAGTTCTTTGATGTCTGGCTCTAGAAATCAAAAGAATAAATAAATGCACACATAAATAAATAACTGTGGGCAGCTTACAAAGACCATGCCATGAAGAAGACAGACTCCAAGATCTGCCCAACAGGGTGGGGCAGCCTGGATCTTTGGGGGGGGGGGTAGCTATTCCAAAGGGTCCCGTGAAGTATTTTAATAATGGGACCTGGAGCCTGCAACCATCAGATCTTGTAGAGCAGGCAGAGACAATCGGAAGAGACACTCCTGCAAATACTCTGGCCCCTTGTCATGAAACTGGGAGGGAGGCGGTGGCCGAAGCATCATGCAAAATTCCAGCACAGCATCCTGCATGTGAAAAGATCCTCAACTCATTCTAGAGAAATTATTAACCGCTGACTGCCTGCAAGCATTGGATCCTCACCATTCTCTCAATCAAGGAAGAGAAAAGAAAGCTATAATTTGCTTTTTGTTAAAGCTAATGGCTCAGGTCTGTTTTTTTCCATTCGTGCTCCTGAACTTCGAACAACAGAACGCACCAACTGTGGTGGGTTGGGCTACTTCCACAGCACAACCGCCAACTGCAAATGGGTTGGGTAGTTCATATTTACCATTTGCGAAGAGCAAAAGTACACAAGGAAGCAAGAGATGTCTGAAGAAAATGGAAGATGACGGAAGAAGCAAAATTGCAATTCAAACCCTCTCTCTGTTTTGTATTCCACCTACATCAGTATGTCCTACTGAAATATTTATCAATTCTGAACCAATTTACAAAAATAAATATGGATTGCACAGAATTAGAAGCACGTGTACCAGATGAAGTCTAGAAAAGGGCCAGTGTTCTGCTCCTGAAACCTTGAGAATGAAGAAGCCCAAAAGTCTGTATTATACAATAATAACAATTGAGGAAAATGAGTTGCTTTCAGTTAAAGGTTCCTCTTTACAAAGGCGTCCTTCCCTATCGGATGCCCCCAGCTGTATTGAGACTACATCTCCCAGAATTCCTAGTGGACTTTGATGAAGCTGGCTAGGAATTTGAGGAAACACAGCCCCAACACCTTTGGAACTAGCTGCAGAAAGCAGTCATAATTAAAGGGGGATTAAATTATGGTCAAAATGCTTTCCACACTTAAGCGATTTCTCCGTAACAGTTATCTGATGAGAAATTAGACTGATTTTGCCTGTTCCTGTCTGAGACCAAAGCAAATGAACCGTAAGAACAAAAGGGATGAGGATCACATGGCTGAGTTTCAGGAACCTTGTCCAGTGCAGGAAGAATCCAGCCACAAAACCTCAGGGTAAAAACGTTCTAAAAACAAAGCAAGGAGACTGCTTCTAAGTCTAACCCAAATCCAGAAGGCTTCCAGAGGAGCTAGAATCATTTCCCTTTGAGGAAAAGTTAGCGTTTGGAACTCTTTTTAGCTCAGGGGGAAAAAAAGACGCGTGATACGGATAAAGTAGAATGCTGTCAAATGCTGGAAAATTTGATAAGAAAAACGAAGCACTTCTTCACCCAGCACGTTCATCTATGAAGTTCACGACCAATATACAATGGTGGCCACCAAGCTGGACATGTTCAAAAGATAAAAAATAAGTCCGTGGAGCTTAAGACTATCATGGCCGTAATACATTATTATTTGCGAAAACACAGACATGGGAAGAACTTGGGAGATGCGCAAGGACGATTCTGCAGGAACCATTGCCTTGTATAACGACTAAAGACATGAGTTGGCCGCTCTGAGGTCACAATATAGCAACTAATTATTCTTTTTGTGCACTCATCTGGTTTCTCAGAAGGTGACAGTTCGGGAAGAATTTCTTCTTTTTCCAAAGCACGCTCCACATTTCTGATACTCCCAGACATACATGTTCTTTGGACATACCAGGAGGCTGTGCTGATTTTTGTCCACGTGCCATGCATTTCTAGAGTTTCCTCCCTGTGAATTGTTTGCAGATCTGTAAAACAAACAAACAAACGAATAAATAATCGGATCGAAAATTTTCCACACTCCAGATATTTACACAGCAGTCCCATTATGGTTTTTCCGATGTTGAGTGAGATTTGTTTTCTGAGTGAAGTCCTTCCCACATTCCAAACACTTGTATGGTTTCTCTCCTGTGTGAGTCCTTTCATGGGAATTGAGAGTTGATTTTTGACGGAAGTGCTTTCCACACTCGGTGCATTGATAGGGCTTCTCCCCTGTGTGGATTCTCTGGTGGGAAATGAGATGCATCTTTTGACTGAAGTTCTTTCCACATTCCAAGCATGTATACGGTTTCTCCCCTGTGTGAATTCTTTGATGTTGAGTGAAATGCATCTCATGACTGAAGCTTTTCCCACATTCTGAACATTTATATGGCTTATTCCCTGAGTGGACTATTCAGTGATATCCAAGGGCTGTACTCCGACTGAAGCTCTTCCCACACTCCAAGCATTTATAAGGTTTATCCCCTGTGTGGATTCTCTGATGGTACCTGAGAACTGTATTCCAGTTGAAACTTTTCCCACATTCCAAGCATTTATATGGTCTCTCCCCCGTGTGAATCCTTTGATGGGATTTGAGATTTCCTTTCTGGCTGAAGCTCTTCCCACATACCAAACATTTGTATGGTTTCTGCCCTGTGTGAATTCTCTGATGATTGGTGAGTTCTATTATTTGTTTGAAGCTCCTTTCACACTCCAGACACTGATATGGTTTCTCCCCTGTGTGAATTCTTTGATGAGAACTGAGAGCTGATTTCTGACGGAACATCTTCCCACAATCCAGGCATTTGTATGGTTTCTCTCCTGTGTGAATTCTCTGATGAGAAGTGAGGTGCATCCTCTGACTGAAGCTCCTTCCACACTCTGAACATTGATATGGTTTCTCCCCCGTGTGAATTCTTTGATGGCGAGTGAGATGTTTCTTCTGACTAAAGCTCCTTCCACATTCCAAGCAATTACATGTTTTCTCTCCCATGTGACCTCCTTGATGATAAGGTAGATGTTTCTTCTGAGGGAAAGCCTTTTCACCTTCCCTGCATTGATATTTCTCCCCTCCCTGGATAATGCAATGAGCTTTAAAGTTTGAGGTAGGATAGAAAAATGACGATGTTTCACAGTCATCATTTATGCTTCTTTTATGTGGTCTGTCCTGGTTTGGACTATAGAAGTTGCTGCCTTGAGGAACAGGGGACGCATGATACGCTTGATTGGTTTCATTTATCTGTCTCTGCAGTTCCGTTCTATTATAATTGTCTCCTTTCATTGAGCTTTTCTGTGATTCTCTCTTATTTTCTACTTTGCATCTGTTGTTTTCTGGAATTGACAAGAAATTAAGGTATGAATTATTAAAGTGGCCTGAAATTATTAATCAACCTCAGCAACCTCTTGGCTTATATGGGGAAGAAGCTGTGTTTCTTGCCTATGAACCACCGAATTAGACAGTTGCCACAGAAACAACCATGACAGCTGTTCGTTTCTATTCTTTCATTGTTATATTGTGCTTTCAACTTTTCCTGTACATTGTGTTGAGTTGTTTGATGATTAGATGGCCTTACAAATCAAAACTGAGAGCCAGTTTGGTGTAGTGGTTAAGGCATCAGGCTAGATTAAAATAATAATAATAATAAAAAATTCATATAAACCTCCTAAACATCTTTCTCCCTTCCAAAAGGTAACACATATTTAATTATTCCCTTCCTACCACTATTCTACACATTTCGGTCTACTAAAATAAGAATTAAATTAAAAAGCACATAGATTGTCTGCTGTTATACTTGATAATACAACAGTTTTAATAATCTTAATCTTAATAAACCCGAAAAACACTCAACACAGTAACCTTACACATAAGGGGGAGGAGTAACTGTACTAAGTGATTTTTATTATGTGCCAAAGTGGAACAATTTATAGAAATAATGTGGTTTGGGTTTAATATAGCGTTAAGAGATTGATTTTGGAAATTTTTGTATAGCCTTGCTGTTTAAAGTCGGAAGCCACATCTTTTTGTAAATTTGAAAAAAATTCTCTTGCATTTTCGCACCTTTTTAGTTTTTTCCTTCTTTGCAGTTTTTTTTGGGTAGTTTTTACTCTTCTCTTGAAACTTAAAAATTATTTTTTAAAAAAGGCATCAGGCTAGAAACTGGGAGACCGTGAGTTCTAGTCCCACCTTAAGCACGAAGCCAGCTGGGTGACCTTGGGCCAGCCACTCCCTCTCAGCCCTAGGAAGCAGGCAAGGGCAAACCACTTCTGAAAAACCTTGCCAAGGAAACCGCAGGGACTTGTCCAGGAAGTCTCCAAGAATCGGACACGATTGAACGAGTTAAAAAAAATTAATCATCACCACCTCTGAATACCTTGTAGAACAACTTCCCTGGGCATTAGCTAATGGCTTCATTGTAGGTCTTCCTCATTGTACCAGATTATCATTTGGTAGATACAGAGAAGCAAGTCATGCCCAGTGTTTGTGAGGCTTTCCTCTGTTCAGGAGAGGCCAACAACTGTGTCTTGTAGATGTCTCTTAAAAACTAATTTCCTCACTTTTATCTGAGTGTTTATTACGCATATGCTTGTTTTATTTTGGGAGAAGGGGGAATTAGTTAAGTGCTTAAATGTTTTATGTATTTACAGTGATTTATTTGATTTACACCCTACCTTTTATTCAAGAGTACATACAGGTAGTCCTCACTTAACAACCATTCCGTTAGTGACAGTTCAGACTTATGACGGTGGTGAAAAACCAACTTATAACCCGTCCTTACACTTACAACCGTCACAGGGTCCCCGCGGTCACATGATCACAATTTGGGCGCTTGGCAACCAGTTCACATTTATGACCGTTGTAGCATCCCGTGATCACCATTTTCAACCTTCCCAGCCGGCTTCTAGCAAGCAAAATCAATGGGGAACAACGTGATTCACCTAACGACCACGTGGTTCACTTAACGCTTGCAGTGATCCACTTAACGACCGCCACAAAAAAGATAATAAAATCAGGTCGGATTTGCCTAATGACCACTTCACTTAGCAACCGAAATTCTAGTCCCAGTTGTGGATGTTAAGCAAGAACTACCTGTACATACTGCCTTGTATCTTTCTCCAGAAGGAAAACAAAGACTTGGGCTGAGAGAGAGAAAGTGGCCCAAAGTCACAAAGGGAGTATTCTGTGATTGAGGAGAATCTTCAACCTAGATATCCCTGTTCCTAGACTGGTATATTCATCACTGCATGATACTGGCTCCTGGGATGAGATAAAGGGATTGGCCCCAAGTCTCCCAGGGAGCTTCCATGGCTGAGGAGGGATCAGAATGTGAGCCTCCCTGGGCCAAGGTTACTCAGTGAGTTTCTGGGGCTGAGGGGTGGGCTAGAACCTGGTCTCCCTGCTCCTAGTCCAGGAGCTTCATCACTACCTCACCCTTGCTCTTGGGCTGAGAGGAAAGTGTTGGTCCAGAGTACTCCAGGGAGTACTCCATGTTTCTCCACTCCTAGTCCAGCACTTTCACCATCACCACACCCTGGTTCTTATGGAATCCAGAGAAAAAGGAAGATGTGCTGGGTGAGGGATCAGAAACTAGGTCTCCTCATTCCTAGTCTGGCACCTTCACCACTAGACCACACTTGCTCTGGGGCTGAGGGGTGGGGGGCCTCATCCAAATTCTCCCTGGGATCTTCCATGGCTAAGCAAAGACTTGACTCTGGGTCTTTCTACTCCTAGTCCAGCACCTTCACCACTACCCCATCATGGCTCTTGGGCTAAGAGGGAAGGACTGGCCTAAAGTCCCCAGGGAGTTTCCATGGCTGAGGGGGGACAAGAACATGGACCTCCCTGCTCCTAGTCCAACACCTTATCCCAGTGTTTCTCAACCTTGGCAACTTTAAGGTGTGTGGACTTCAACTCTCAATAGAGATTGACTTTTCTCTGACCACAAGCATACATTGTTTGAAAGTCTTCCTATTTTACACCCTTCAGGGCTTTTTGTAGGGCATGTATCTCAAGAAGTACTTTGAATTATTGTATCTAGCACTCTTCTTAATTGCTATTAATAGCTCAATCTCCTGACCACCAAAGCTCCTCAGGATGTTCTCTCTATTATTGGTTCTTCAATTTCTTCTCCTTTGTTTGTATTTGTCCCTATCGATTTTCAGTCTTACCTATGTAACAGAAATGCATAAAAACCTGTATCAAAATGCTTTAAGGTATAAAGAGAGAGGGAGGCTTGTGATAGGCTACTCTTCTCCCAAATCCGGGGTTTCAAATTGCCTTTCGCTTGGCTGCTAATTTCCTTAACAAAGCCATACCTAAATAGGCCACAATTAGATAATTCTCCTCCATGGTTTCCCTGTGCAATATTGTCTGAGCAGGGTCCAGGAGTAGCCACTCCTCATTGGTGAAATACACGGCAATTTCTTCAAAGCTGGTTAGATTCTGGATGGAAAAGTAAAAAAGTCATTATTATTATTAGTATTAGTATTGCTATACAGTAAAAGTAAGCCACACATTGCAAGATCTATTTATTTAATTCAAGATCTTTTTATTTAATTCAATTTGTAAACCACCTGTAGCATGAACAAATTCACCAGAAAATACCGTTACACAAAAATCAGCTAATGATCCTGGTTGGGTCATGCTGGATTAAAAAGTTCACCTAAAAGTCAACTGAAATCCCATAACTGAGAGGGGGAAAATGGCTGATTCTAAAGCAGTGTTTCTCAACCTTGGCAACTTTCAGGGAGCTGAAGTCCACACACCTGAAAGTTGCCATGGTTGAGAAACACTTTTTGTGTGTGTGTGTCAGAAGCACCTACCAAGGCGCTTCTGAATTGAAAGGATTTGCCGGTGACGTCATCCTTGCCCCAGGGACGCCCGAGGGGGCTCCTTTCATGTCACTGTTATTTTCCCACCGAAGTGGTACCTATTTATCTACTTGCATTTGCATGCTTTCAAACTGCTAGGTTAGCAGGAGCTGGGACAAGTTGACGGGAGCTCACTCCGTCATGCAGCTCCAAGCTGCCGACCTTAATGGACCTTAATAAGCGTCTTAACCACTGAGCCACCGCAGCCCCTCTTTGAGAAACACTGTCCTAGAGTGATGAGAAGCCAACTATTTACCTATCCTGCGCAAACGATGCTTGGCCATCACAGAATCAGCTTGTGTGCATTATATAATGTGTCTTGTAAATAGTGATTGGAAGCAGTGGGGTCACATATACTTGTATGATTAACCGATAAAATCCTACCTAAAGGTATGGGACATTGGGACTCACCCAAGGGCTCCACGCCAGATGCACCTTCCCTGGAGGGACCCCCATTTCAAGGCAACGTCCTCCCTTCCCAATGGATGGGCAAGAGGACATCCAATAAAATTCCTTCTTTTCCTTTTGTTTAAGACATTGTAGATGTATGAATCTACTGTAGCCAAAAAGTCAGGACTCTGGTAGCACCTGTTCCGGCTAACGTTTATCGAAAGGCGTACGTTTTTGGGAGCAGCAGGTCACTTCATCAGAGACGTAGAGTGGCTAGAATGACCATATAATCTTGGAATCCCTTGAACTTGGGGACCGGAGGAATTTTTGTGGGCAGCACAAAGCAATTTAATCTCTCTTCTCTGTAAAGCAGGAGAAAGTGAGTGTCATGAGCACTGATGATGAGTAGGAGGGGGGCCCTGTCCAGGGGGGAAAACGCATGCGTAGTACTGCGGAGTTGAGCAGCCATTCAAAGAGACACAGATCAGACCCGCCTTGACTTTGGGGGTTTATCTGTCTGGTTTTCCCACGCTTCTTCAGTTTGTTAGGATTTTCTGTCTAATGTAGCAGTAATAAAACACTAGAGACCTATTCCTCGTCTCAGCGTGGTTCCTGGCTGTTAGGACAGTGAGAGAGCTATTCCAAGCGCATGCTATGTAATTTACACCTTTCCCTCAATGTGTCATGTTCATCGTTTCAATGTTCTGTATACATCGTAACGTTTCGCATGTCACTGTTCTAATCCGTGTTTGCGGGTTGGAAATTTCCAGCCGTGCCGGGCTGTAATCTCTTTACTGCAACTGTGGAATGTGTGTTTGGGTTAGTGACTCTGTTCAAGGTTGCTTTCTCAGGCCGAGGTGGGTAACGGTTGCTAACACCTGGGAGGGGGTGGTTGCTAGGAGGGAGGAGGGGCGGGGCTGGTTTTGAAGCGAGGGTTTTTAGTTTGTATTTGGCGCGCTTTTGCTCATTCTCAGCTTTCTTTGTATTTGCACACTATCCTTTCAATAAATCAGTTTTATTCACTAATTCCTGGTGAGGCTGACTTCGTTGGGATAAGGCAATCATTACACAATGAGTGTTACGTTTCCTTTCCTTGATATGAGACTGTGGTGGTAAAAGGCATCTCCCCATTCACATATAAGCTGCATTCACTACCAAGCCTATGAGCTGCCCTCCCCCACCCATACATAGGAACTGCTGAAAGTGCCCTTATAAGAAAATGCTCTCAGCAAACTGAGTTGACCCTGAGGGGCGACAGCGGGAAGACTCAGTCAGGAACCAGTAAGTGTTTATATTCATTGATTATATCTCAGAGGCAGTTTACTTGCCATGCTGACCTAGTTGGAAGGGATAAATAATAATAATGTCAGCCGGGTGGGTTTATCTAAACCATTCCAACGTCACGCGGTAATTTCCACGGTGTCTGGCTCTTGTCTTTACAACGTAGTGGGCCAAGGGAATACAGTATAAGCTCTGGTTCTGCTTTTTCTCAGGAGCCTAGTATATACTGTATGCATGTTAATCAAATTATGTTGTACAGGTAGTCCTTGGTTAACAACCATTCATTCAGCAACCGTTCAAAGTTATGACGGTGCTGAATGAGGAGACTTATGGCCATTCCTCAAAGTGAGGCCATCGCAGGGTCCTGCAGTCACATGATCGTGATTCAGGCGCTTGGCAAACAGTTTGCAATTATGACATTGGCAGTGTCCCGCCGTCACATGATCGCCATTTGCAACCTTCACTGCTGGCTTCTGACAAGCAAAGTCAATGGGGCAGCCGGCAGGAGGTTGCGAATGGCAATCAAGTGACATTGACGCAGGATTCACTTAACAGTGGCAACTGGAACTGACGCAACTGCCGTTGTAAGTCGGTGCGGTCACATGATGTTGCATTTTACAACCACGTTGCTTAGTGACAGAGCTCCAGTCCCAATTACTGTCACTAACCAAGGACTACCTGGATCTCCAAAGTGAGCCAGGTGAGCCAGGTTTTGGCCACAGCTAAACACTCAAGGCAACGTACAATAACTTAAAAACACGTTGTAAAAAACATCCAAACAGAAAGCCATCACATCAGGGAAATGCTGTTCCAGAAGGCACACCTCCAAGGTCCCATAAGGTGGCACTGTTTTTAGTACTTCTGCATACCAGCCAACGGACAAAACTTGAACCTCAGAAAATTAAATTTAAAAAAAAAAATCCAGGCAGAGAGTGGCAACCCCCTGCACCCCCCGCATACTTTAATTATTCCTTGCCAGCAAAAAAACAGGTAGCTGGCCAGCAATCGGTAACTGCTAGTAGAAAACAAGCCAGCTAGGCCAACTGGTCTGTTCTTTATCAGCAAGCAAGGAACCAGAAGTGCTTCTGAAGCATCTGAGCATGTGCCGTAACATCACAGTACAAGCCCCGCCCCCTAATGGAATTGTGACACAAGACATATAATGCAGGGGTTTACACAGTGATGTCACTGCGTTAATTTATCCTGCTTTGCTGCTGACACCCTTGACTGTTTTGTTGATGAGACCCAGCCAGATTTCAGAGGAGCCGATCCTGTAAATTTACCTTTCGCCAGCGGCATTTATGCTTTGGCTTGTGCCCCCAAAAGCAAGCAGAGACTAGCAATTGCTGTAGACAGAGGATGCTCCCAGGATCAGAGGCAAAATGCAAGGTAGGCCTGTAGGAGGGGCTTGCTGGGAGTGCCCATTCATTGACAGCTAAGACACAAGGGGGCCCGGAGGTGAACAGACACTGCAAGAAACCTCATCCTCACTCTGGGCATTTAGAAAGATGCTGAAATATTCAATGAGTATTTAAGTTCTGATGATGCACAGGTCTATGGACTACAAGGATTAAAGTACGATTGAAGCGTCAAGTTAGCATTGGCTAAACGTTATGGTCTGTGTGGTTATGGTTTGATGGGTATTAACGCACTGCTATGAGCCTCTTAAGGGTGATTGAAGTAGCAACTGTAATAAATGAAAAAAAGGGGATGGGGAAGGGAAGGGGGAAGAGAAGGTGAGAAGAGAAGTTGAGGGAGGATCCCTGAAGATAAGAGGCCTGGAGAGCAGAGCAGAGCAGGACAATACTAGGCTGCTGCACTCATTGAAGTTTTTTGGGCTTCCCCAGCGCCATTTTGTTGCTTCCTTTGAGAAGAAAGGTGCTGGACAAACGGATTGCCATATGAACCTCGAGACCATGTTCTCATGTCCTCAGCTTGGACAGAACTGAAGAGAAGACAGAGGTTTGTTCAGGGCCAGAGAGATGAACAGGGAACAGAGAGAGCGAGCCCAGCTTTTCTCTGCCTGTCTTCTCAATGACCCTCCCTCTTACCCAGTCAGGATCTGTCACTGTGCTCTCCTTCCCACTTTGAGGAAAAAGTGCTGTTGCTGGCATGTTTACGTCCCCTGGAAAAGACAAAGGAGGTTGTATCTCAGCTGTAACTGCGTCTTTGAACACAAGGGTTCTGGCTTCTGAGGAAAACACGGATAGGACTGCTGAACAGTTGAAGCCAGCTCTTGTACCTGAGAGCGCTGGAAGGTACTTTGTCCTTTATTTGAATTTTAGGTGAATTTTGACACCAGCATTAAAGACAAGGACACTTTCTGATCTATAGAAAATAGCCTGGAATTGGCCTTCCTTTCCTACCCTCCCAAAAAAGTTTAGGGAGAGTAAATTATCTCAGCTTTTTGTTCATCCTCCAGAGCAGTGTTTCTCAACCTTGGCCACTCTGAGATGTGTGGACTCCAACTCCCAGAATCCCCCAGCCAGTACACAACCTTGAAGACCATTCAAAAGCTGCAGCTGCCCCAAAATACACAGTTTTGGGTGCTGTGTGTGTGCTCTAAGATGTGTGGACTAAGATGTGTGGACAGTATGTTGGCTGGGGAATTCTGGGAGTTGGAGTCCACACATCTTAGAGTGGCCAAGGTTGAGAAACACTGCTCCAGAGAGTGGCTAAATTGAAATATTCTCTTCCCCACTCTTAGTCCTTCCCTCATAAGGTGGCCCCTCACCTGCCTCTCCCTGCTGCACGATGCCCCTCTGCCTGGTGACGGGTGCCCCGGTCTCTGCTGCAGCTGCAAGGGAAGCGGGTCCCCCTTCTTGAAAGAGACTCTGACTCTAAAACAGCAAGACAGGGGAAGAGGAGCCGCGTTAGAAAAGGAAGGAAGGAAGCCAAGGCTTGGCCTGGGGGTGCCAGCAACCTCCCTTGGCAGATTTCCAGGACTGTTAAGGAATGAGAAGGCTCTCCTTACATCTCGGTCTCTTCTGATCCAAGGGATGAGGGACCCTCACCTCCTCCTGCTCTTCTGCTTTCTTCTGTTCCAACCGACCCAGGAGGAAGCCTTCGGCCAGGGCCACCGCCTGGCAGCTGCTCTCCGCTCCGCACTCCCGCACCCAGCTGGACATCTCCACCGGCAGGACGGCCAGCAGCTGCTCCAGGATCACCAGGTCCAGCATCTGGCTCTTGGTGTGTCGCTCCGGCTGCAGCCACTGGCGGGAAAGATGGTGGAGGTGGCTGCAGAGCTCTCGGGGACCTTCTGCCTCCTGGTAGCGGAAATCTCTGAAATGCCGGCGATGTACCTCTGAACCGACCAGGTCCTCCTCCAGGATCTTCCGCTCTGCTCTTTCCCAGAATGCCCCTCTGCCCTCAGTGTTGATGGCATCAAGTCCTCTTTGTACTTCAAGGCCAGGTGAGTCTTCTACCTCCATCCTTCATCTGTGCTCCAAAGCAGCTTCCAGAATGCTTCAAAGAAGTCCTCTGTCCCTTTTCTGCCAATTTCTGCCAGCTATTTTGGGACCCAGCCAGAAAACTGCACAGATGTCTTTCCCCCTCTGCAGTAGCAAAAATACAACAGTAGTATTTTTAAGTTCAGGTAAATAGTACTGAATAACTTTAGTACCAATTCCTTGCTAGTTACCACAATAACCTGACAAATACATTACAAAATTTATTATATGTATATTTTCTTTATATAAGGGGTGGGGACCCCTTATATGCAGGAAGTGAACCAAGTGCCAGACCAAACAGCCTCCCAGGTCAAAACCCATCCTAGCCCAAGGCTCGGGTGAAGAGCCAGTTGTTCATAGCCTTCTGGAAGACTAAAAGGATGGGGGGCTGTCAAATCTCAGGGGGGAGGCTATTCCAAGGTCACATCAGATGACAGCATTTAAGGGAGGGGACCTGGACTGTGCCCACCCTATCTGACCTAGTGGGATGGGCAGATATTGTCAGGGAAAGGCAGTCCCACAAATAACCTGGCCCTGTGCCATTCAGGGCTGTAAAGAGATAACCAGCGCCTTGAATTGCACCCAGAAACCAATAGGAACCAGGGTAACTCACACAGCAGTGGTGTACTTTAGCTCGAATGAACCGCAGGGCACCCAAAACTGGGCATTCTGGGCCAGTTGCAGCTTTCGGATGGTCTTCAAGGGCCAGCCCCATGTACAGTGTGTTGCGGTAATCCAACCAGGAGGTGAGTAAGCCATGAGTGACTGTGAGAAAGGCCGACCGGTCCAGGAATGGCTGCAATTAGTGCTCAAGGTGAATTTGTGTCAAACTCCACCCCACCCCACCCCCGCCTTGGCTGTCACCCGCTATTCCCGCAGGAACCACAAATCCAAGAAGGCCCCCAAATTGTGCACCAGATCTGTCCAGGGGAGGGTTACCCCATCCAGATACAGTGATGCCAACCCTCATGACCTTGGGTGGGGGGGCAAAGACCCACAGCCCCCCATCTTGCTAGGGTTGAGACCCAGAACACATTTTAGTTCAGTGTGTTTGTGAACCCAGCCAGGGAAAAAAAAGGAAAGGTATGCATGTTGCGGAAATCCCAATTTCATCAATGCTGTTCTGGGGTGAAACATTAAACATCCAACCCACGTTCCTCCACTCCTTCCCCTGATTTCCCCACTCATGTTTTTCCTCCATTCATTTGGGCCATAACTCTGCTGCCATCTTCCTAAATTCCGGAATGCCTGAGTGGGCGTATTGAGAGAGGCTTACCGGTTCACTAGTTGGAATCCTCGGATGGAAGATTTAGGAAAGATGAAATCCACTATCCTTTGCAGGCAGGAGGGAACACCGAAAGGAACTTATATCACCTCCCTTCCTCCTGTTTCCTTCCTCTCTAGGATATTCCTTCAGTTTCTTTAACTCTTAGAAGGCCAAGCAGCAAAAAACAAAACAAAACAAATCTGGATCTCTGCGATTTAGCCAAGGAAATCAGTTGTTTCTGGATGTCAGCAGTGAACTATTTTGTTCTCTTTGAGCTTTGATGGAGGGGGGAGGAGTTTTCTGGATTTTGCTGTTTTTTTGCTATATATCAGAGGTTATTCTTGCCAATGCAAACTGGTCACCCAATAGAGCAATGTTTCTCAATCTTGGCAATGTGCCAATGTGTGGACTTCAACTCCCAGAATTCCCCAGCCAGTGGCTGGCTGGGGAATTCTGGGAGTTGAAGTCCACTCATTGGCACATTACCAAGATTGAGAAATACTGCAATAGAGTGATATTTTAGGGCAGTGTTTCTCAACCTCAGCCAACCTCAGATGCGTGGACTTCCAACTCCCATGCTGGCTGGGGAATTCTGGGAGTTGAAGTCCACACATCTTAAAGTGGCCGAGGTCAAGAAACACTGTTTTAGGGCTTAAGAACAATCCTGTGCAATCCTGCCTAAGTCAGTTTCAACTGGATGCCTGTCTGATCTTGTCTGGGCTTGGGAACTTAATAGTGTTGGACTTGACTAGTAACTGGAAGGGGGACCATGAGGAAATCTGCTGGATAGATTGGGAAGTGGGGGAAAAAAATCATCCCAGGAGCAGCAGGTGCAGCCCACTTCTCTGTGCCACCAAGAAAACAACACCTGCGTGTCCAGAAAGAATCAAGCTGGACTCAAAATAGTGTGCATCGGTGAAGCTGTCAGAGGACTCTGTGTGTGCAGAAATGCCCAAGGTTTAGAGTGATAACAGCCTAGATTCCAGAAACCAAAAAAGGATTGAACTGAAAAAAGCAAGATGTCTAAAATTCTTCCAGATTAGAGCCAAAACTGTCCTTTTCCCTAAATGTTGGCTTAAGCAGCAAAACAATTACGCTGGATAGTTGTTTTCCTAATGCAACTGTTCTTGTGCAAATGTAGCATGAAAAGTAAACAGACCATGATGATCCATACTCACAGGGTTTAAACTACGGTCTTACCCATGGTTAATTGAAACAAGAGTTGTGGAAATACCCTAACTGTTTGGGTTCACACAGCACAGCCCAAAGTACAGGTAGTCCTCGCTTAACGACCATAATTGGAACCAGAATTTCAGTTGCTGAGCAAAGCTGTTCTGAATTTGTAAGCAAATCTGATCCAATTTTACAACCTTTTTGTGGCAGTCATTAAGCGAATCACCCCAGGCATTAAGCAAACCACATGGTCGTTAAGTGAATCACATGGTCCCCCATTGATTTTGCTTGCCAGAAGCTGACCAGGAAGGTCAAAAATGGCAATCACATGATCATGGGACACTGAGACAGTCATAAATGCAAACCGGTTGCCAAGCACCCAAATTGTGATCATGTGACTGCGGGGACATTGCAGCAGTTTTAAGTGTGAGGACTGGTCGTAAGATTTTTTTTCAGCACCGTCATAAGTCCAAACCATCACTAAACAAATGGTTGTTAAGCGAGGATTACCTGTAACCACCTGGAGGGTGTTGCATGACATCCTTTGCTAAAATGTGGCTGATTGACTTATGGGCCAATGTGTCTTATGAGCCAGTGCCTGTGTATCTTTTAGAGCAGGGGACTGACAGATGATAAGGTGAAATATACCACTGGATTTCTGGGTGCTTTGTAAGAGACCATCAAGAGTTTCTGACCCCCAATTGGTTACCCTAGAGACAAAGAAGTAATTCCACTTTTATATGCACTTACGTGCCAAGTCAATAGTCATCTAATATGCTCTGAAACTGTCTTCACACAATAGGGTGGGTTTAAATGCCCCATTTTTTAACAAAAACTACATTTTTCTAAAAATATATTATACCTACACAATTAACAAGCAACCTTTAAACTTAAAAAAACAACTTTGGTTGAGATATCCCATTGTGCCTTCAGCTTATTAATTCCGAGGTCAAGAAAAAAAAAAAAATAATACAGCTTCATGCTAGGATTGCAAAATCTTAGATCACATGAATTCAACGAATTCCTAGGCTAGGTGATGAATGTTGATGACTTCACTAGCCCTGATTACAAGGATATAATGGAGAATCCTAATCTCATGCAGCTACTTTCCTCAACTGGGTGCCCTCCAGATGTGCAGATTGAAACTCTACATATATTTATTTGGAAAGCTCAAAAGTAGGGACAGAAGGGCAACGTCAGATGCTGCAAGCTTCCTTTAATCGTCTGACCATATTTAGTCTCTCTTTTGTCCATGTTTGTCCTCTTAAGAAGGATAACCCTTATGGCTTAGAAATTCAAGGCAGTTTTCCTAGTCACAGAAACTGACTAGCCAGCTTTTTTCCAGTTCTTCCAAGCGGTTAAACTCAGGTGATGTGCATTTTGTTATTCTGCCCCATTGGATCACTCACTGACTTGCCCCCTCACCCAGCTTCTGCACTGATTGCCATTTTCATTCTTCTTCTTCCTATCAACCTGCAGACAATTAATCCAAATCCACCGTGTCCCATTCTGAATTCATTAGTCATTTCCTGGGTCTAAGGCTATAATCCTCTATCTCAGCCCTCCCCAAGTAGGCCAGATTTGTTGAACTGGCCTATTTCCCATTTGCAAACCCCTATTGCCTTCTTTGAGGTATATAGAAAGACTTACATTGTTTGAGGGGAGGAGAATCCCAAAGAAAATAAAGCAGCAGGAAATTTCCCACCCCACATTATCTCAAGCGCTTCTAGATTTCCCTAGGAATGAGCTCAGCTCAATTTCTGAGTAGATACTGTATATACAGGACAGTACTGTAAACCAAAGTAAATTATGTCTTCTGATTCAAAGTAGATGAAAAATATAAGAGCCTACAGTAGATCAGACATGCAACTCACCTACTATGTTTCCCATCGTAACATGAATTTATTTATTTAATTAATTTTCTATCACACTTTTATTATTTTTACAAACAACTCAAGGCGGCGAACGTACCAAATACTTCTTCCTCCTCCTATTTTCCCCACAACAGCAACCCTGTGAGGTGGGTTGGGCTGAGAGAGCGTGACTAGCCCAAGGTCATTAAATCATGAAACATGATTATATATTATAATAATTATAATTCATTAAATTATCTCATAATAAAAACATTTCAGATAGACAGCTCAGGATTTCCATGCTGTAATAACAATAGGACAGGCACACCAGTAGGATTTCCAAAATTATCAGTTTGTTATGTCTGATCTGGAAACCAATCCTGAGGTATCAAGCAAAATATCAGATTCCTATAAAGTATAAAACAACACAATAAACAGAATCAGTAAGAGGATCATTCTAACCAAATTAACTAGTTGGGATTACTTTAACTTAAACTACAGATAGTCTGCTCCATCTTGCTTAATGCATTAAAACCATATTCTTAAGTCTCATAAATCAATGAATGAATGCTTTTGAATGAATGGTTTTATGTATACACTCAACCCCTTTATTCCTCTTTTAATGGAGCAAATAAACCAGGAAACCTTTAATGAGCCATTATTTTCCATTATTTCTAAATGATCAAGTGGTTTGAAGCTGGTTTGGTCTAAAATGGAGAACTATAGCTTCCAGGTTCAGATGGAGCATGTCATGAGTAAGGATGGCCAGCAGGGGGCTCCCACCCAGACTGTCAAGCGCATGCGTAGCACTGAGGAACTGTTCAGCCATTCAAAGAGACACAGATCGGGACCGCCTTAACCTTTGGGGTTTATATGGCTGGGTTTTTCCCACGCTTCCTCAGTTTGTTAGGATTCTTGTTAAGTACTACTAATAAATATTAGAGACCAAGTCATTGTCTCAGTGTGTTTCCTGGTAGTCAGGACATCAATCCTAACAAACTCCTACTCCCATCGAAAGAGGGAGGAACAAGCAATTAAGCAGATACGTTTAGAAATGTCTTCGGAAAACCAAGAAATGCGGCTCGCCATCCAGCAATTGGCAGCAGCCCTACAACAACACCAGCAACAAGTAGATCTCCAGATCAACACATTACAAGCCGCCATGCTACAGCAGTTGCAACAACCAGCTCCGATTAACCCACAACCGGCACCAGCAGCAGCAGCAGCAGCAGCCCCACCAGTAATGTTGAGATCCCAGGGCAGTCTACCAGAGAAATTTGGAGGAGAAGCAGGACAGCTGAGAATCTTTCTCACACAGTGTACTATGTTCTTCGACAGCAGACCCGCAGAGTTTCCCACAGACAGAACCAGAGTCACCTTCGTCCTAGGCCTGCTGAAGGGACCAGCTGCCAAATGGGCTATTCCCATGGTGGAGAACAACGATCCAATTCTCAACGACTACCAGAACTTTTTGGCAGGCTTCCGAGCACACTTTGACGACCCCATCAGAGAGGCCACGGCCAGCCGGGAGATTCGGAGGCTCAAGCAAGGTAACAAGAGGGTGGGACTCTACATTGCTGATTTCAAGTTGTTAGCAGGAGATCTGGACTGGAATGAGAGTGCATTAAAAGACCAATTCAAACAGGGGCTGGATGAGGAGATTAAGAATGAATTGGTGCGCCAGGGAACACCAGCCACGTTAGAAGCCCTATATCGGCTATCGGCTGGCTATATTTAAGCAGAGACTGGGCAGTTCTCTGTGGCAGATGCTTTAATTTGGATCCTTGGCCTGGGCAAGGGGTTGGATCCCAGGATCGCATGGCCCTCCTGCTAATTTTGTCATTCTGTAACATTCTGCAGTTTTTCTTCCTTACCTGAGCAGACTGCAGTTTGATGAACAAGCTTGCCATTCTGGGTGTATTCAATACAAGTCATTGACAGATGGTTGCTTTGATTAATCTGAAGAGTCTCTCTGCTCTCAAACTGCATGGAAATGTTTCCCTTTGCATTTCCAGCAAACATCACAAGTTCTGTCCAGGGCACACTTTCCTTCTCACGATTCTTCAATCTGGTCTCAGATCTTTCTCAATTGCTCCAGGGGAGATGGCATTGTTTGGGTCAAGCCCATAGACCCAAGGTGCCAGGTTCGGGACTTGGTGCGAGGCAATCAAAACACCAAGATGAAAATCAGACTTTTTATATCCACTTTATTTCAGAGCTCTGAGATACGTGGAGACCCTCCACTAAGGGGGAGAGCCCAGAGCAAGTTGCAGACACCTGCTTTAATACTATTTTGAGACAAAAGAAATACAATCAGCTCACAGCTGGTTTCTTACAATTTCAGCAATTTTGGGAACAGATCAAGAACAAACTTATCACAAACTTATCAATCTCATATGTCCTGTCAGCTGCCCAAGCCATGACCCACCTTATCATACTGGCCACAGCTGGCCTCTTTCATCCCTGCTCTAGGATCAAGCATATATAAGGAAATCACAAATCATAGTTATCTTCAAGGTTACGAAGCAATTAATCACAAAACACAGTTGTGTTCAGAGATTACAAAAGCAAGCAAGGAAATCATAAAGTATACAGCTGTTTTCAAAGATTACAAAAACATGTCATAAGTAAAAGTATATCACCTCTGACAAGGACATCGAATACAAGTTTCAGCACGAATGCACATATTCTCGTATGTAGGCTCATGACATCTTTTCCTATGCAGGGTTATTGTCAGATGCTGACCATGAATCAGTTCCCTCCATTTCAGATTCTACAGTTTCCGTTCTCATCAGAATGCAGGCAATGATCCTCTGTAGCATGAATGAGAAAAGCAAAGTAAGAGCTGGGCAGAGAACGGAGGCACAACCTTTGCACCCCCTTCCTTGCAAAGCTTTTCCTCTTTCCTGCTTGCGATTTGCAGTGCAAACTCCCCCCTCCCCCCACTCACGGGCTTTCCCAGGAAAAGGGGTGTGAAGAGCTCCCCCAGATCCCCTCCTCCTTCCGGGGGATCCTGGATTTGTTCCTGGGGGCAACGCGGCTGGTCTGGAGCTCCGCTTTCCCCCCTGCCTGTTACGTGCATGGAAAGGGGCGGCAGGGGACCATGGGATCCGGGCTCTCCCACTCCCAGGAGTCAGAAGATTGAACCCGGATGAGGACTTGGCAGTGTGAGTACCCTCTGCCTCACTTTGCACAGGAAGAGCCCCCCCCTACTCACCCAGGGCCACGTCTGGATCTCTTCCCTGCATGTCTTTCCTGCTGCCTTTTTACCTCCTTGGAAGCACAATGGGTTAAAGTGAGAGAGTGCAGCATCCTAGAGAGGCAAGACTTAGGGACATCACTCCTTTTCGACTTCCCTCTTGAAGCCACCTGTGGCATTTACCCTCCAGTGGCCCAAGGCCAAAGCGCATGGTGCTCCCTTCTGGTGGATTCTATTTTGCTAACACTTCAGAACATAGATCAAGATTCAGATGGATCTTGGCAGACTTGAGCATTGGGCCCTCTCTAACAAGATGAAGTTCAATGGCAAGAAATGGAAGGTCCTACACTTAGGCAGGAAAAACCAGGTGCACAAGTACAAGATAGGGAGTCCCTGGCTCAACTGTAGTGCCTATAAGAGGGATCTTGGTGTCCTGGTGGACCATTGCTTAAGCATGAGCCAGCAGTGTGCTGCAGCTGCCAAAACAATCCCCATTAGGAAACGCCAAAACAATCCCCATTTCCCATGGGAATGATTCTTCTAGTTAATTTGAAACTATAATTCCAAAACCATCTGGACCTTCAGTCCGTTGCTAACTTTCTAAAATCCATATTTTAAGCACTCTTTTGCTGTAACCCAGAAAATCATATACTGTCTTTCCAAAACTTTTAAAATCACATTTACACCATCTTTCTCCAAGGAGAAGGGAACTCACCCAATGAATACAGTGAAACCCTGCCAATCCAAAGGGTCTGAATCTTTCCAGTACAATAAAATACTACTACTACTACTACTACTACTACTAAAATAATAATAATCACAAAAGTGAATAAGAAATGAGGCTCAGTCGAGCTTTAGGTATTTAAAAGGCTGCATTACGAGTGTGAGCTTGATGGAATCCTGAGTCCCAGTCACTCAATTTATAAGCCAACTGGAAAAGAGCAATTCCTACAGCCTACTTACACGGGGGAGCCGTCCAGATTCATGTGGATTATCTCAATGATCTCTCCTTCCGCCAGGGAGATTTCGCTGGTCCAGGTCCAGCACCCAGCCGCAATTCTCCTTGTAAATGCAGTCCCACTGCCAGGAGGATGTCACCTCCCCATGGTGCTCACAGGAAGGCTCCCCGTTTCTTTCTTCTGCAGTTTGACCCAGAACCATCGATAAGCAGTTTTCGAATAAACAGCTTCACATCAGCAGCAGTCTGAAACCCCCAATTACACCCCCACCCAAATCCTTCCAGAAATTTTGTCACTAATTTTTAATGCAACTAAAGAGAATTTAATACACGCCTGGAAAATAACCACGCCATTGATTTTTAATTCATTTTATCG
This sequence comes from Candoia aspera, assembly GCF_035149785.1. Classification (NCBI taxonomy): domain Eukaryota; kingdom Metazoa; phylum Chordata; class Lepidosauria; order Squamata; family Candoiidae; genus Candoia; species Candoia aspera. Next base: position 9,604,304 of record NC_086154.1, on the reverse strand, counting down.
CAATCAAATTTAGACTTTTGCTTAGCCCTCATCACACCCCAGAAAGGCAAAAGATGGCCCTAATGCTGGACATGTTTTGCACATGCATTTTGGGGATGTCTTCATTCTGGCTCCTTTTGTGAGAGAGGAATTCTTCATCCTGAAGCTCTTTCCGCACACTAGACACTGATGTGTAGGTGACGATTCTCTCACATAAGGAGAGGCCTTTGACTGAAAAGGGTTCCATGCTTCTGCATTCAAGCTAGTTGACTCAGTTCTACAGCGCGGATGGGAGTGTATGTTTTGGTATTTTCACATACCAGAGACGGTTCCTATTCTCATTTCTGGGTGTTTGTTCAGGAAGAACTGAAGTAGTTTTCTGAAATAGCTTTTCTTAATGTCATATTTTATTTTGGCCCTCACTGATTTCCAAAGGTGTCCCTTCTTGCTTGATCGTTTGTAACATCAGCAGACCAGAGTCCCTTTCATTCTCATTCTCCTGAGTATCCCTAACTTGCGACAGACAGAAGACAAATAGTCACGAAAAATTCGAAGAACAAATCCTCTTAGTTGTCACTTTTACTTCAGTATCACGATTATTCAATGAAACAATTCAATGTCACATTCCATCTAAATCTGTATACTTTGATGGAACTTGAGTTCCCTTTGGATCGTAATATTACCTCAGGCTCAAGAATCTCTCTGGTGCACCCTTTCCAACTTTTTGCGAGGACAGGGAAGTGTAGGGCCCTCTGATAAACTGTGAGTGCATTAAGCAATGAGAAAGGGAGGGGGAAACAATTGTAAGAAGACTAGGCAAAAGAAGGATGTTTAAGTGCTGGGAAGTGACTGTGAATCAGTTGAATTTCTGTCTGCAGGTCTGCTACAGTGGAAGCAACACGAAAAAAACTTGGTCTTGAAGGGATGCATCAGAGAGATGCACTTCTTTCACCACCTGTTAAATGTCTGCCTGTCCACATCCCTCCCAGAACCATGATCAAGTGGGAAGAACAAACAACTGGGGAGCAGGAAGCTCACTTGTAAAAACACAATAAAGACAACAGCGTCATAAAATTGCACAGCCCAGAATTTAAGATGCCTAGAATGGCTGTTTTCTTGGATTTGACCCCCAAGTGGAAACTGGAATGAATAGAAACTTAAGAAAAAAAATATTTTTTTCTCTTATTGATGTGGAATAGCTTTGGCCACCTTCAAATGAAAGTACCTCCAAAAATCCACAATTCATGATTAAAACGAACCAAAGTTCCATTGTTTTTGTTTTCATTGGTCAATTCATCGCTCTGGGGCTTATGATTCTGAGGGTCAGACTCAAAAAACCTTCTTTTCCTAGTCAGTATACATAAATAGGGAATACGTAGATTTAACTAACTAAATCTAGAATTTATATGAATTCTCACCCAAATGGATCTGTGCATGAGATTTAGATTATTGCTCCTCCTGACAGCCTTTCCACACTCCATGCATTCATACGGCTTCTCCCCTATGTGGATCCTCTTATGGCGTGTAAGTTGACTGCTCTGAATAAAGGTCTTTCCGCACTCCATGCATTTATGTGGCTTCTCCTCTGTGTGGATCATTTTATGGCAAGTAAGTTGACTACTCCGAATAAAGGTCTTCCCACACTCCATGCATTTATGTCGCTTCTCACCTGTGTTGGACTCTTTTATGGCAAGTAAGTTGACTACTCCAAATAAAGGTCTTTCCACACTCCATGCATTTATGTGGCTTCTCACCTGTGTTGGACCCTTTTATGGCAAGTAAGTTGACTACTCCAAATAAAGGTCTTTCCACACTCCATGCATTTATGTGGCTTCTCACCTGTGTTGGACCCTTTTATGGCAAGTAAGTTGACTATTCCAAATAAAGGTCTTTCCACACTCCATGCATTTATGTGGCTTCTCTCCTGTGTGGATCCCTTTATGGCAACTAAGTTGACTACTCCAAATAAAGGTCTTTCCACACTCCATGCATTTATGTGGCTTCTCCCGTGTGGACCCTTTTATGGCAAGTAAGTTCACTGCTCTGAATAAAGGTCTTTCCACACTCAATGCATTTATGTGGCTTCTCACCTGTGTGGATCCTCTTATGTTCCTTAAGGGATGTATTGTCACGGAAGCCCTTTCCACACTCTGTGCATTTATGTCGCTTCTCCCCTGTGTGGATCCTTTTATGGTTAATAAGATGACCACTCTGAATAAAGGTCTTTCCACACTCCATGCATTTATATGGCTTCTCCCCTGTGTGTATCCTTTTATGGCAAGTAAGTTGACTATTCCAATTAAAGGTCTTTCCACACTCCACGCATTTATGTGGTTTCTCCCCTGCGTGGATCCTTTTATGTTCCTTAAGGGATGGATTGTCACGGAAGCCCTTTCCACACTCCATGCACTTATATGGCTTCTCCCCTGCGTGGATCCTTTTATGGCAAGTAAGTTGACTGCTCTGAATAACGGTCTTTCCACATTCCATGCATTTATATGGCTTTTCCCCTGTGTGGATTCTCTTATGCCCCTTAAGGGATGCATTGTCACGGAAGCTCTTTCCACACTCCATGCATTTATATGGCTTCTCCCCTGTGTGGATCCTTTTATGGCGGGTAAGCTGACTATTCTCAATAAAGGTCTTTCCACACTCCATGCATTTATGTGGCTTCTCCCCTGTGTGGGTCCTTTTATGGCGGGCAAGTTGACCATTCTGAATAAAGGTCTTTCCACACTCCATGCATTTATGTGGCTTCTCACCTGTGTGGATCCTTTTATGGTTAGTAAGTTGACAGCTCTGAATAAAGGTCTTTCCACACTCCATGCATTTATATGGCTTCTCCCCTGTGTGGATCCTTTTATGGCGAGTAAGTTCACTGCTCTGAATAAAGGTCTTTCCACACTCCATGCATTTATATGGCTTCTCCCCTGTGTGGATCCTTTTATGTCTCTTAAGGCATGCATTGTCACGGAACCCCTTTCCACACTCCATGCATTTATATGGCTTCTCCCCTGCGTGGATCCTTTTATGGCGAGTAAGTTCACTGCTCCGAATAAAGGTCTTTCCACACTCCATGCATTTATGTGGCTTCTCCCCTGTGTGGATCCTTTTATGTACAGTAAGTGACCCATTTTCAACAAAGCTCTTTCCACACTGCATGCATTTATATGGCTTCTCCCCTGTGTGGATCCTTTTATGGCGAGTAAGTTTACTACTCTGAATAAAGGTCTTTCCACACTCCATGCATTTATGTGGCTTCTCCCCTGCGTGGATCCTTTTATGAGATGTAAGGGAGCCATTTTCACAAGAAAGAGGGGAAGTCCTATTGTAATTTTTTCCATTGTCTTGACATATATAATCTTCTTGGGTTTGGGTTAGATAGTTTTCATTTATATCCAACTTGCCTTTGAATGGTCTTACACTTTTCCCAATACATTTTCTCTTCCTTTTTCCTTGTTGGGTAAGAAACACTTGCATCTGAGCATTGATGGTAGATGAGCTTTCCTTATTACAATTATTTGACTGGTTTCTCTCATGCCTTCCTACTTTCATTTGAACTGCAGGCTTCTCCAATCTGTCTCTATGCCTGATCATTTGGGATGGCTCACTGGAATTTTTATTCTCCTGCCCATTATTACCTTCAAAGGAAAAGAGAAATGAAAATAATAGCAAGGTGAGGGGAAAAGATCAAACTGTAGGCGGTCATTTCCTTCTGAAATTTTGCCAAACTCTACTATGGGGCAGTTTTGCATGCTCACAGTGGCATGGTATAGAAATGATAATTTCTGTATTTGTGAGCCATAAAAGCTTTGCAAACATCTAAAGCATCCTTTTTGTTTCTAATTATCCTTATCTATTCAAATCTCATCCAGAGTCAGCTCTGGGTTAAGGAAGAATCAGAGGAAACATCCAAGGAGGAATTAGGAGAAAACCTAACATTTATTGGAGGGCCGCCAATTACAACAGAGACCTGGGAGAGCTAAATCCATTTTGAAAATCGTCCTTTTCTTCCTACCCAAACCACCTGCATCAATGACAATCCTGCACAGGACTTACAGGGAAGCATCTGGGCCCAAAAACTGAAATCAGTGTGATGGAGTTTAACCTCTCCTCAAGCCAAGGAGTTAGCTTGTCACAGATATATTTAAACAGAAATGGAAAAAATCACCAGATGAGAAATGGCACAGGATGCATCTAAGCAGAGAGCCACTAACCTAGGATGCTACCTAGTTGGAGACAGATATTTTGAGTAAGAAATAGCTGAGGGCATCTAACTACCAAATGTCTTCCCAAACTCTCTGGTTGGAGAGTAGCAAACCCTTACCCAGAGAGGCCACGTTCCTACAATTTTCCAGTGTGACTTCCCAATGCAGCGCTTTTTGGTGAGGATCCAGCTGAGACCACTCCTCCTCGGAGAAACACACAGCCACCTCCTCGAAGGACACAAGACCCTCCTGAAGAAGGAAAAAGAGAACACAAGAGGGCCAGGAAGCTTTGCAAGATCTGTCCTGCTATTGTCCACAAACCCCCAAAGCAAAAATATGCACTACGTTAAATGGCTATGCTTAGTAGCGTTCCAAGGTTTAGGTGAGACAATGGAAGAGCCAAAAGCTTTGGACCAAAGAGGTATTTCAGGCAGGTTTCATCAACTTGATTGATTCTGCAGGACTTTCAGCGCCATTCAGGGAACGCAACTCCAGTTTCCTTCTGGATCGATCCATCAATCTATCCATTCATCCATCATCAAAAGAGTCCCAGCGTCTGGAGGGAATCAACTGGCAGGTGGGCCTTGGAAACCCCACCTGTCAGTGACTCCAATCCTTCCTGTGTTGGCATAAAGAAATTGGGGGGAGGATGACTCTTTTTAGCATTTCAGCAAATGTTCAGCCAGGGACTTTTCTGAGCTACCACCAATATAGAGAGAGACAGTTTCTGCTTCACCTCAGATTGCAAGGAAGCTTCTAGAAGTCTGAGCCATTGGCTGAACGGGAGATAAGAAGGTGGAGGAAATTTCCCGGGAAGGGCATTTCTCAGCCTTTGGCCTCCAAATCCAGGCACAAATCAGAGGATTAGAAACTACTTTGCAAGCCAAACGAGCCTCCATTCTGTGCTCTTTCAGAACAATTTTTACTTAGAGACTATTCTATCTGGCAACCTTCACTGGATTTTAGTACTGTGCCTTATCTTTTAATCCAATGAGCTTATTTCTCTTATCACTGGTTGTAAACAAGGCTTTTTAAAAATGTCCATGTGCCAGTGTGAGTCTTTAGTTATTTATGAGCAGCCTTGCACAATTCCAAGTCAAAGAATTACAAAAATAATGGGTCTCTAGAAGGATTTTGTAAAAACTCAGTGACTGAAAACAAGGGGGAGTAAACTAGCACAAGGAGAGTTAAGTACTGGTCTTTAAAAAGAGATTTCCTAATAAGAATCTCAATTGAACCTTCGGTGTTGCTAAGGAAAACGAAACAAACCCAGCCAAAACAAGAGGGAAAAATGGAAAGACAGGGTGCTACGTATACCAGCTTGACTTCCTGAAGGAAAGAGAGAATACAAATCTAATAAACAAATTTCTTGCTCTTACCTGAGTTGGAGGTTCAACCAGTGTTTTAGCTCCACCATAAGGAGGAGTGACCTTCATTCTGATTTTCTTCCCTGTGAGGGAGACAAAATTTTAAAATGCATAATTAACTAAATAAAAGGAAGTATTCTACAGAAGAGAATACGAAGAGAAGATGAGACAGCTGGGATCTCGCTGGGGAATGGGAGGACCTTCTATTACCTCCTGAGGTGTCCAGATTTGGATCTTCCTGAGAGAAACTCCTGGAAAACAGCTCCTGAGGTGGATTTGATGGATTCCTCCTTCCCTCACCATCTCTCATCTCTACAGCGAAGGACTTGAAATGATAGGCAGGAGAAAAGAAGAAGAATTAACGGACGTCACACAACATGAAGTGGAATCTTGCTCTCTGAAGACAACTTGGAAGCCCCAACGTCCATCGGTGAGGCTAGAAAGTAAGAAAGGAGCGGCTGTCCCAAATCTATCTTCTAGAACGGATAACGGAACAAGGTCCTATAAGAGTGAGTGAAACATCTCCACGTATTATGAATGCCAGAGAACTCTGCTAGGGAGGGGTTAGGAATTCAAACCCATCGTTTATTCCGTTCAAACCCTTCGGGGCTTCCAAGATGAAGGTCTCTCACCTGCAGCTCGACTTGCTCCTTCTGCTCCTCCACCTGGCTCAGGAGGAAGCCTTCCACCAGGGCCACCGCCTGGCAGCTGCTCTCTGCTCCACACTCCCGCACCCAGCTCTCCATCTGCAGGGGCAGCAGGGCCAGGAACTGCTCCAGAACAACCCGGTCCAGCATCTGCGCTTTGGTGTGCTTTTCTGGTCTCAACCATCGACTGCAAAAGGAGTGGAGTCGGCTGCAGAGTCCTCGGGGACCCTCAGCCTCCAGATATCGGAAGCTCCTGAAGTCCCAGGGCCAAACTTCTGAACGGATGGTTTCCTCCTCCAGGATCCCCTGACCGGTTCTGGCCCAGATCTCCCCACAGCTCCCAGGCCGAACAGCAGAAGGGCCTTTTCCACTTCCCTCACTTGCTAAGGCTTGTGTCTCCATTCTTCCTCTCTCCTGTAGCACAACTCCAGGTGGGTCCAAGGAATCCTCTGGATCTCCAAACGCCTCTTCATTCACATTCAGAGGACGGTTCCTGTGGCCGCAGGAATGGCCGCAGCAGGCCATTCAGCACTCTTTGCCCAAGAGATAATTTGGCCTGTAAGCAAGGATGTTCACTTTATCAGAAAGAGAAAAGAAAATAAATGCCAGGAATTAGGAAGTGGTAGATTTAACCACGGAACAGCACTCATCCCCAAGAAAGCAATTTTTCTCCTGAGCTGGTATAGGATCGCAGTGGCATGAGCAGAGAGTTCAGACCCCAAACAGGTTAACAAGCCACGAAAGCTCAGTGCACAGAAAATGAAATGCCAACCAAACGACCTGGCTTAGGATGTTCCAGTTCCCTTTCTCCAGGGCTAGCTTTTGAGGAGCCAAGGCACGCTACTACACCCAGGCAGGTTCACACAACATGCCCTGAGCCCAGACAGCTCCACCAGCCGCAGGGGCTGAGTTCACATAAGACACAGGGCTTGAAAGAAGGTAGCGCAGAACGCCGTCCTGGTCACTCACCCTCCTAAGACATGGTGAATGAACTGCGGAGGATCCCACCCTCTTTTACTCCCATCCACCACATGGTCAGAAGGGAGGCACAATCTTTTGCACCCCCTTCCTTGCAAAGCTTTTCCCCTTTCCTGCTTGCGATTTGCAGTGCAAACTCTCCCCCTCCCCCCACTCACGGGCTTTCCCAGGAAAAGGGGCGTGAAGAGCTCCCCCAGATCCCCTCCTCCTTCCGCGGGATCCTGGATTTGTTCCTGGGGGCAACGCGGCTGGTCTGGAGCTCCGCTTTCCCCCCCCTCCCGCCTGTTACGTGCACGGCAAGGGCGGCAGGGGACCATGGGATCCGGGCTCTCCCACTCCCAGGACTCAGATGATTGAACCCGGATGAGGACTCGGCACGTGTCCCTTCCTTCCCCAGCGCGGGAACCCTCCACCTCCCTTTGCACGGGAAGAGGCCCCCCACTCACCCAGGGCCACGGCCGAATCTCTTCCCTGCGAGCCCTTCCTGCAGCCCTTTTAACCTCCTGCGGACCTCGAAGGGTTAACGAGGGAGAGCGCAGCGTTCCTAGAGGGGCAAGACTTAGCGATGACACTCCCCTTCCGTCCTCCTCTGGAAAGCCCCCGGTGGCACTCGCCCCCCGGTGGCCCAATGCGGCAGCGCACGGTGCTCCCTTCTCTGTGCAGAGGGAGCCCCCTGGTGGCTGCTGCGTGCAAGGCAGGTGCTGATGCACAGAGGGGAGAAAGCGTGCATTTTCCAGGGCGGGGCCAGGAGGAAGGGGGCTGTCTGCCTGCCGCCCCCGCCGCCCCCAACGCCGAGCAGGAAGGCTGCTCAACCCAGTTCTTTCGTCTCCAGCGTTCCGTTTTTACGAAAGTGTCTGGAGACGGTCGCATCCCTGCACAGAGGGAGCAGAGGCAGTGAAGGCACAGACAGGAAATGGAATTTAGCATTTTTCTAAACCATCCTGTCTGGATTCTACGTCCCATCAAAGACGGGCTTTCCAGATTCTGGTATTATACCCCACAAGAATAGGGTAGCGCTCCAATGGGCTCTGCGGGATCCGATTCCTGAGCTGGCTTGCCTGAAAGGGCTGTTGCGCTGCAACTGCAGTTTATTTTTTTATTACTTTTTAATATATTATTTTTATAAATAACTCAAGGCGGGGAACATAGCTACTACTCCTTCCTCCTCCTATTTTCCCACAACAACAACCCTGTGAGTGGGTTGGGCTGAGAGGGAGTGGCTGGCCCAAGGTCACCCAGCCGGCTTTCGTGCCCAAGGCGGGACGGGAACTCACAGGCTCCTGGTTCCTAGCCCACTGCCTTAACCACTAGACCAAGTGGCTCTATGTTTGTTTTTATAATTTCGCTCCTTGGCAATCCATTCCCGGCCAGCCTGGATACAGTGTGCAAATTACATTGGTTGCGCTTATGGTGACTGATGGAGAGAGCAGGATTGGGGCAGTGCAACCCTCCTTGATCTCTCAGTGGCTCTCAGTCCCACTGACCGTGGCCGCCTTCTGCAACACCTCTGAGGGAATGCGCTGTATTGCAGTGGCTCTCCTCCTGCTTGAGGTAGTGATGGCGGAAGAGAGATTTGTCCAGAGACGTCTATTCTGTCTGTGCTGGAAGGATCTCCCCACTCACACCTCCTTTTTCAGATCTGTGTGGAGCTGCTGGGGGAGGACATCTGAGGGCCTAGAGTCTGGTATCCTCAATGTGCTGACGAGACCCAGTTATTTTTTCCCATCCCCAGGCCAAACAGGTGATGTGGTGCTGCTGGCCTCGAGGCTGTCAGAGTCTGGATGGGAAGGAACAGAGTGAATCTCTGCAAGATGGAGTTGTTTTGGGTTTGTATCCCTTGCGATTCCAGGGAACTTCCATCTTTGACTTTGAACAGAGATGTACCGATGAATGACCCACAATTCATTGGGTCATGGGAAAATAGGAAATAGTACATGGGAAAATAAAAAACAGGAGGGGGAAGGAGCATTCGGTATGTTCACTGCCTTGAGTTACTTATAAAAATAATATTATTTTAAAAAAGTTATTTATGAAAACAATAAGATGGGACATAAGGACAACAAAGGTCCGCATAGTTAAAGCAATGGTGTTCCCCGTAGTACGGCTGTGAGAGCTGGACCATAAGGAAGGCTGAGCGAAGGAAGATCGATGTTTTGGAACTGTGGTGTTGGAGGAAAATTCTGAGAGCGCCTTAGACTGCAAGAGGATCAAACCAGTCCATCCTCCAGGAAATAAAGCCAGACTGCTCCCTTGAGGGAACGATATTAAAGGCAAAACTGAAATACGTTGGCCACATAATGAGAAGACAGGACACCCTGGAGAAAATGCTGATGTTAGAGAGACTGGAGGGCAAAAGGAAGAGGGGCCGACCAAGGGCAAGGTGGATGGATGATATTCTAGAGGTGATGGACTCGACCTTGGCGGAGCTAAGGGTGGTGACAACTGACAGGAAGCTCTGGTGTGGGCTGATCCATGAAGTCACGAAGAGCCGACTAAACGAATAAACAACAATAAATAAGGCGGGATAGAAAATAAATAAATAAATAAATAAATAAATAGATTTGGGGTTTCTCCTAGTCTCGCTGGGAGGCCCTGCTTATGGTCACTCTTAACGTAATCACAACAATGCAGTTCTCAATATAAGACAGGTACCGGGAAAGAGGAGGAGGAAGTCCTTTAGAAGTGGCTCCTCTGCCTTTGGAGATGTAAGCTAAAGAAAACTGGGAGGAATATTAAAGGACACAGCAGGGCAAAGAACCATTTTGAAGGCAAGAAAAATGCCAAGCTGCAGAAAGCCTTTGTTCTTTTAAAACTTGGTTGGAGCTGGAGTGAGCTTCTCAACATAATTGCAACCTTCAGCCTCTTATATTTGTTTGGTTATTGTTTAAGGAAATTCTAGCTCCTCCAAGGACTATCGTGTAATCTCCTTGATCCTCTCCATCCACTTTCTCTCTTGCCTTCCCCTTTAGCTCCTTCCTTCATCCAGGCTGGACATTCTGGATGAAGGAAGACTAAAAAACAATCCTGTTTTTCTAGTTGATCAGTTATTCCCTTCACTTTCTGCAGACTGACCACTGCTTCGGAAGTGGAGACCCTTCTTGGGCATTCTAGGTTTAAGCCAATAACCAGCACGGGAGGCAACTGCGCCTGGGAGGAACTGAAGACTGTCCATGCCCCAGTGGGCTGTGCTTGTTGGGACTTGGGTGAAACAGTATGTGTTAACCTGGGATTCTTCCTTCTCCTCCTCCTCCTCCCCCCCCTTTTTATAGAATACACGAGGAAAACAATGGGTAAAGCATATTGCTGTTGAATTGAAGGAAACTAATGAATGTCACAGAAGACGTTTGTGCGGAGCTTAGGAAAGGACATTTGGGAAAATGTGTGAACTCATCTCTTGCAAGCTTAAAAGATATGGGAATTCCTGTGCTCTTTTAAGTTCGGTGGCTAGTGAGTAAGTGGCTAGGTGCCTGCGGTCTCTCAATCAATCAATCAATCTTTAGGTAAAGGTAAAGGTTTCCCTTGACGTAAAGTCCAGTCGAATCCGATTCTAGGGGGCGGTGCTCATCTCCGTTTCTAAGCCTTGGAGCCGGCGTTGTCATAGACACTTCCGGGTCATGTGGCCAGCATGACGACTCGGAACGCCGTTACCTTCCCGCCGAAGCGGTACCTATTGATCTACTCACATTTGCATGTTTTCGAACTGCTAGGTGAGCAGGAGCTGGGATTAACAACGGGAGCTCACCCCGCCGCGCGGTTTCGAACCGCCGACCTTCCGATCGACAGCTCAGCGGTTTAACCCGCAGCACCACCGCGTCCCTGTAAAATCAATCTTTATTTACAGCCAAAAGGCCCAAGTAGCAAGTCACAAATACAATCTAAAATTCGATATTAAGTATAACAATTTAACAAACAAAATATGTCATAAATAATATATAATTGTCAGGCTCAGCCCAAGAACAATGACGGGGCAGTCCATTCAAACGCCAGTGCTTTATTTGCTCACACCGTATAGACAGAATCTTGCCAGACTAGAGCTACTCTGCCTCACCTCAGGGGAAATAACCTGGGAGACTCTGGGGCGGGGCGATCCGGAACCTCTTCCTTTTCCCACCATTGCCTCCCGGAATGTGCTTCCGCTTATCTCCTCCACCTCTTTGGAATGTGCTCCCTCCCTCCTGAGAACCAGCGGCACTGCCAAAATCCACTACATCACACCCCCTTCAGAGACACATTCCATAACAATAATGTACCTAAAACCCCAACTCATTGATTTATTATTAAAAACTTTTTTTTATCGGGATAGTTAAAACTTTGGCTGTTACCTCTGTAAATTTGGGATTTTCCTCTGCAAGTAAATTTTTAACATACTCATAAGTATTTCTTTCTGGTTTTGATTTTAAAATAGGCCAGATAACTTCCTGTTGAAGAATCTTACAAAATTCACAGTACAATAAAATATGATCCACAATTTCAAGATCAATACCATTACAGTAGCAAAATCATTGAGAGACGGGGATATTTTTAAAAACTACCATAAAGCATATTTGATGGCAACACATTTAGTCTAGCTTTTGAAAAGTCTATTCCGTATTTACTTACACACACACACACAGACGCACGCACACACTTAATCTGTTCAATCGTGCCTTGACAAGTCCCTGCAGTTTTCTTGGCAAGGTTTTTCAGGCGTGGTTTGCCATTGCCTGCTTCCTAGGGCTGAGAGAAAGTGACTGGCCCAAAGTCACCCAGCCAGCTTTATGCCTAAGGTGGGACTAGAACTCACAATCTTCCAGTTTCTAGCCTGATGCCTTAACCACTAAATCAAACTGGCTCTCTATTTAATTTAATTTAATGTGTTTAATATTATTTATATATATATATATATATATATATATATATATATATATATATATATATTATAAATTTCATTTATGTATTAAATATTTTAGGTATTTAGATATAAACTATTCAGATATTTAGGGAGCTCAAGAGTATATCCGTAACTGACTCCAAAAGTTACAGATGAACGTGAAAGTTTGGCTTTAGCAGTCATGGGGGCTCAGGCTCGGAGTTACCTCAGAAGTTTACCTCAGAAGTTACCTCAGTAAAGTTTGCAACTGCCTCCCTGGTGTCCTGCATGTGGTTTGGGCTGAGACGGGACATTAGTGTCAGGACGGAGGCTGAGGCTGAGGAGGAGGCAGATCAGCCGATTGCCGAAAAAGCGAGAGAGAGCCTTGAGCAGCAAGATCCGGAGCCACCGATTGAAGACAGACAGGAGGCAGATTCACCGCCACCTATCGGTGTGCGAGAAAGGAGGCTGGAAAGGCGGGCTGAGCAGCGAGAGAGGCGATTGGCTCCTGTGTGAAAAAGGCGGGAAAGCCGGAGGTATAAAGAGCACCAGAAGCCAGAGCCTTCCGCTAGAGGGGATTGAGGCTCGGGGCCTTGCTGCCGCACCAAATCTTCCCTCAGAGCCTTGCTTGCCACCATGCGTTTGTGAGTTATGAACCACTTAATTTAATGTGTTTAATATTATTTATATATATCCCCCTTTCCGGGATCTCTTACTGTTAAATAAAGAACGTTACCATCGCTTCCTGTGTCAAGTCATAGTCAGAACAGGACAATGAGCCATTAATTCTGGTACTGGATTATCCCATAATCTCTGTTTAATACAATGAAATGCTGATGTCATACCTGTAGAAAAAAAAAATCAGTTTCAATACCAATCTGGCTAAGCTTTTGGGTTACCTGTTTAAACCACATATCTAAAAAAGGATTCCCTTGGGATTTCCTGAAGCAATCTTTCCTTGTTTTTAGAAATGTATATTTGCAACCAAAACTTAATGGTGCTTAAGCAAGCCATTGTTTTTAAAGGGCATTGCCCAGTTTCCAGGAGAACAACAGAATTTGGAACACGGCTTGGAACACTTAAGAGAGATCTTAAAAATTTCACCTGCAGTTGGCCTACTGACAAATGTCATCCAAATTGGAGCGCCATATAAAATCTGGGATGCAATTTTTGCATTGAAAATGTGTATTGCTGCAGGAACAAATCTCCCTTCTTTAGAATAAAAATATTGAAGCAAGGCCATCATAGTAGGTTTTGCTTTCAGAAGTATTGCCTTGCAATGACATTGCCAGGGCAGAGCACGGTTAAATAAAATGCCCAAATAACTGAAATTCTCTTGTTGTGTTATTATATGAATTTTCCTGATACATAGTTTTTAACTTTTTTTCCAAATACTACGATTTTGGTTTCATCAGAGTTGATTTGTAACGGATTTTCTTGGCAATACTTAACTAGTGCCTCAAGAAGATGTTTCAAACCCAATCTAGTACGTGAAAGAAGAACAGCGTCTTCAGCACATAACGAAGCAGAAATTTTCCTTTTGCCTAATGATGGGTAATGGCCATTGACGTGAAGTAACGTGGTCTCCAGATCATTGAGATAGATGTTAAATAACGTAGGGGCCAGAATACAACCTTATCGCTGCCTTATTCATTGTAACATCACCTGTAAGTAAACCTTCCCTGTTGCATCTAACTTGCATTATACAGTACCGTCATGATATAGAGCCTGCATTAAATAAGTGAGACATATGTCGGGGACCAGCTTCTCTAATTTAGCCCAAAGTTTGTTTCTATTAACAGAATCAAAAGCAACTTTGGACTTCCAGTGGAAACATGGCCAACTGAGCAGCTGTCTCTGCGGGCCTTGCAGGCAGAGCTGACAACATGCACTTTTTGGGGGGCTGGGCAGACTTTTTCCTGGAGCCCAGAGCTTTTTCATGAAGGAAGAAAAAACTTGGAATCATCCCATCTGCTCTCCTGAATGCCGTCTTGCAGCCAGAAAATCGCAGCATTTGCGAAATGCATTCTGCGGTTGACTCCTGTGGTGGTTGTGCCCACTGGGGACAAACTTTCATTCCTGGCTTGGAACAGATGTGGTAAGATTTCTTTCCAACACTAGAATGCCCAAGAAGGGTCTCCAGTTCCAAAGCGGTAGTCAATCTGCAGAAAGTGAGCGGAATAAACGATCAACTAGAAAAACAGGACTATGTCCAGCCTGGATGAAGGAAGGAGATGAAGGGGAAGGCAAGAGAGAAAGTGGACGGAGAGGATCAAGGAGATTACAGGGTAGTCCTTGGAGGAGCTAGAATGTAGTTAAAGAATAGCCAAATAAATGTAAGAGGTTGAAGGTTGCAATTACGTTGAGAAGCTCACTCCAGTTCCAACCACGTATTAAAAGAAGAACGGTTTCTCAGCTTGGAGTTTTTCTTGCCTTCAAAATGGGTCTTTGCCCTGCTGTGTCCTTTAATATCTCTCCCAGTTTTCTTTAGCGGCTTGGGGAACGTATGGGATGCATGGCTCAAAGAATGGTATGGGGAGGTGAAGGCCAGCAGTTTGGAGCTTGAGGTGACGTTTCTTGGTGACAGCAGTGGTGCTGGGGCCAAAGTAGAGGCCTGGGGGCAGTGGCAGCTGTGCAGGGTGACCAAAAGAGCAGAGGTGGCGGGGGGAGAGATAGGTGGTGGGGCAGTTGCAGGCCTGATGTGATGGAAGATTGGGGCTTGCAGGGACACAGGGAGGGAAGTGACTTGCTTCCAAGTCCAGCCTTGCTACCGAGCTCCAACTTGCCTCAGAGCCCTGACTTCCTACCTTGCCTTGCTGCCGTGCCCAGCCTTGCACCCAAGCCTCGCCTCCCTGCCTTGCTGGCCTCACGTGTGGAACCTGCCCAGTGACTGAATCACGTGTTACTGAGCATCTGCCTACTGTACTTTACTGTATATAGTTACTGTTTTTAATAAAAGTCATTAATTCACCGCTTCCTGTGTCGGGCCTTAGTCAGAACAGGACAACTCAACTCTTAACTAAAAGGACAAAATCCAAAAGTTTTGTCAATTCTTCCTTGTCAACAAAAGTCCAGTAAGGGAAACCAAATATAGATACTTTTCTCTTTTAGCCCTGATCGAATAAGCCAACCTTGCATTCCTTCCCTGAATTTTTAAGGGTCTAATTTTTTTAACCCCTTCAAAAAGGGGTTAAAGGGCTACTTTTTGTTTTTTATTTATTTATTTTCTATAGCCACCCATCTCAACAAGTGACTCTATAGCTTTCTACAGAACTGTGTTTTAAACCAAGAATCTTTCAGAACTTTAACAGGTTTCTTTTGTATAGCCAATAAGTAAAGCTTGTCCATGTGCTTGTCACTTCTTATAAAGTCCTTCAAGACCTGAACGGAGCTCTTTGGCATATCCAGTAAGGAGTAGTTCTCCAGATCAGTTTTCGGATTCAACATATGTACATCTCCTTTAGGGAATAAGTCATCCATCGGTTCCATTTGTGTGTCCAGCATATCCTTCGCCATGTCCTTGTCATTGCTTGTCACATTTAAATCCCCCTTCAAATTAATTTCAAAATTATCAGTTGATACTTGTTCTTCTCTTACTTCATTGTGACATGCTCTATCTTACCAGCAATTTTGCAGACCAGTGTTCAAAAACTTCTTCTAAGGATTTTTGCTCCATTCTTTTCTTTGTAAACCAAAGAAATTTATGATCCTCTACTTCCCTCTAGTCCAACCTTCAAGATCCCCTTATCATATGTCTTCTTAGGAAATGCCAAAACAATCCCCATTTCCCATGGGAATGATTCTTCTAGTTAATTTGAAACTATAATTCCAAAACCATCTGGACCTTCAGTCCGTTGCTAACTTTCTAAAATCCATATTTTAAGCACTCTTTTGCTGTAACCCAGAAAATCATATACTGTCTTTCGAAAACTTTTAAAATCACATTTACACCATCTTTCTCCAAGGAGAAGGGAACTCACCCAATGAATACAGTGAAACCTTGCCAATCCAAAGGGTCTGAATCTTTCCAGTACAGTAAAATAATAATAATAATAATAATAATGAAAAAAGTGATTTAAGAAATGATGCTCAGTCGAGCTTTAGGTATTTAAAAGGCTGCATTACGAGTGTGAGCTTGATGGAATCCTGAGTCCCAGTCACTCAATTTATAAGCCAATTGGAAAAGAGCAATTCCTACAGCCTACTTACACGGGGGAGCCGTCCAGATTCATGTGGATTATCTCAATGATCTCTCCTTCCTCCGGAGAGATTTCGCTGGTCCAGATCCAGCACCCAGCCACAATTCTCCTTGTAAATGCAGTCCCACTGCCAGGAGGATGTCACCTCCCCATGGTGCTCACAGGGAGGCTCCCCGTTTCTTTCTTCTGCAGTTTGACCCAGAACCATCGATAAGCAGTTTTCGAATAAACAGCTTCACATCAGCAGCAGTCTGAAACCCCCAATTACACCCCCACCCAAATCCTTCCAGAAATTTTGTCACTAATTTTTAATGCAACTAAAGAGAATTTAATACACGCCTGGAAAGTAACCACGCCATTGATTTTTAATTCATTTTATCGCAATCAAATTTAGACTTTTGCTTAGCCCTCATCATACCCCAGAAAGGCAAAAATGGCCCTCATGCTGGACATGTTTTGCACATGCATTTTGGGGCTTGTCTTCATTCTGGCTCCTTTTGTGAGAGAGGAATTCTTCATCCTGAAGCTCTTTCCACACACTAGACACTGATGTGTAGGTGACGATTCTCTCACATAACTGGAAACTGGAATGAATACAAACTTGAGAAAAAATTTTTTTTTCTCTTATTGATGTGCAATAGCTTTGGCCACCTTCAAATGAAAATCCCTCCAAAAATCCACGGTCATGATTAAAACAAACCATTGTTCCATTGTTTTTGTTTTCATTGGTAAATTCTTCTCTCTGGGGCTTATGATTCTGAGGGTCAGACTCAAAAAAACGCTTCCTTTCCTAGTCAGTATACATAAATAGGAAATGCATAGATTTAACTAACTAAATCTAGAATTTACATGAATTCTCACCCAAATGGATCTGTGCAGGGGAAATTAGGTTGTTTGTTTGTTTGTTTATCAGATTTGTCATTGCCCATCTCCTCCCACCAGAGGGACTCTGGGCAGTTTACAGGAGATAATCAATAAAACAATAAAATTACAATATAAAAAAAAATGCAGTATATAAAAACAATTACAAATAGCTAATTAATATAGATAAAAATAAAGTCCAGATGGCTTTCTACACAGTCCTTGTGTGGAAGGAGCCCTTTAGGGCACTAGCCAACCCCAAGCATGACTATTCTCCTCCCCCAAGCCAGGTGGCAGAGCCAAGTCTTCAAATTCCTCCAGAAGGCCAGGAGGGATGAGGCTAACCTCACCTCCAGGGGCAAGATGTTCCAGAGGGCAGGAGCTACTGCAGAGAAGGCCCGCCTCCTGGACCCCCACCAGACAGAATTCTCTTACCAACCAGCTCTGCAGCATGCCCTCCCTGCATGATCAGGTGGGACAGGTAGAGCACATTGCCACTGCTCTGACAAGAAAACCAAGTCCTGGGTGAGGCCACTGTCTTGAGTCAGGTCCCAAATAATCTGAGACAGGCCCATGGCTGCCATGGTAGCCATGAACTCCCAAGCCACCTCCGAGGCATGCCCCAGGGACGGCAGGTTGAAGTCCCCCAGAACCATAAGCCTGGGGAACTCCAACACCAACCCCGAGATGGCCTCCAGCAGCTCGGGCAGGGAGGTTGCTATGCAGCAGGGAGGCCGGTACAATAACAACACTCCCAACTGTTCTCGGGAACCCAACTTGAAGGACAGGGTCTCACAACTGGCCACTTGTGGAGCAGTGCTTCAGAAGGCCACTAGAGACTCCTGGATGACAACCCCCACCCCTCCTCCCCTGTGTCATGCTCCCAGATCAAACCTTCCCAGAACATCTGATCTGACTCGCATGCATGCATGAAGTCAACACGTGTTGAGACTTGCAAGTCAGTAGAAGTGGAAGGGGTACAAGCCAGGAGTGTGAAAGCATCTTGTTTGGACTATCTCTGGCATCCAAGGTCAACCAGCAGAGCTGTTGCTGACATCTGCACAGAGCTGAACAGACTGGCACGAAAAGGGGGGCTGCATACCGAAGAAGGGGGAGGGTGTTGAGTTCATTGGGTTGTTTAACTTGGAGAAAGCACAGGAACTTCTATTTGCAACTTTTTCACTGTATTGCACGCTACAATCCATTAAAGAGATTTCTACTTAACCACTTATGAATTGAATTTAACGGTAAGCTGAGTAGGCAGTCATCACATAAAGTTGGGAATCATCAATTGGACTCTACCTGGAGATGGACGTACCCAGAAGAGAGTTGAAATTATGTCAAAAATAACATCTGGAGATCCAACTGCACCGTTGGAGGAAGAAGAGACAATGATGCAACTGATAGAGCCAGAAGCGGTGGCTGGACCGATGGCTGGATCTGATGGAGATTTGGAAACAGAAGGCCCTGTGGTAATCTCTTTACCTCTGCAAAGCCGTACGGTGGAGCTAGACACGGAACTGATTACGCTGGACGTCACTCGAGGCTCCAAAGTGATAGCATCCTGGCTCCAGCCATCGGCTCACCCAGATCTCCAGGGAGTAGAATGGACACCACCCGGAGATCAACAACGTACCTGAACCTGGGAAGAAAGGTCGGAGGATGGAGTCTCCTTACCAGTCAACAGATGTGCGACCAAAGACCACTGACCGGACATGTAAGTCTTCCCCCTTCCAAGGGTGGGCACCGTGAGCTGCATGTGAAGTTTAATGGGCACCCTCAGCAGCTGTCTTTTTTCATGACTAATGGGGGAACATACATGGAAGAGTTTGGGGACACATTTCCCACGGAATATTCCAAGATGAATTTAGTAGGGGCCAGGCTGAAGGGGCCAGCAGCAGACTGGCTGGTGCAATTGCACGATGCAGTGGCCCCGGAACTCCACAGTTTAGATGACTTCATGAGAGCCTCGAGAGAACACTTTGAAGACCCACTGGCGAAGCTACAGGCCAAAACAGCTCTCCAGCAACTCAGACAAGGGTCCAAAGCTGTGTCTGAATACGCTATGGAATTTAAAGCTTTGGTGGGGAAAGTCACTGGTTGGTCAGAGTCTACCAAGGTGGATTACTTGAAAGGCGGGCTGCAACTAGAGCTACTACGCTGGGCATTGGGACGAGGAGACCCTGGCACGGTGAGAGGATGGATCTGCTTAGCAGGAGAGGTGGAGAACACTCAATTCCAAATCAGACGACAGGTACAAGCTCAAGTGATAGGGAAGAACACCGGAGCTCCAGCCAAGTTGCAGGCAGTGGCAAGAAAGCCAAGCCAACCATGGGAGGAGGAACGGGAGCGCTGAGTTACAAAGGGACTATGTTTTAAATGTGGGAAAGACAGACATCGAGCCTCAGAGTGCCCTCGGGTGGGACCGGCCACCACTGCAAAGCCCAGGACTAAGGCAGTGAGATCCCCACTCGACAAGCACAAGAGCAGTGCAGCTAGTGCCACTGCCCGCAAAGAGGAGTCCACCCTGTTTTGGGAGGATTCCGAGGGACTCTGAAGATGAAAAACCCCAGCTGGTGGGAGACGAGGCACGCCTGCTCTGAAACGCGCTGACAGGCAGGCGTTGGCTGGTGGGCGCGAGGACCCACTGGTAAGCGATGGTTGTCCAACGTTGTTGGTGGGAGCCCAATTAAGGATTTAAGAACCGCAAGGCTGACCTAATGGCCATGTTAGATTTGGGGAGCACAAGATGCTTACTTCACCCCGCTGTAGTAAAGGGACTAGACCTAAGTGTGAGGAAGCTAAAGCAACCCATTGTCTTCACACAATTGGATGGATCAGAAGCCCACGGGGGGCCAGTGGAATATTACACTGTGGATACACATGTGGATAGGCAGCCATACAGAGACTGCAATTTATTGTGGCACCTGTCACTAATTATGCCATGAGTTTAGGGTTGCCATGATTACGGAGCCAAAAACCCCATGTAGATTGGGAAGTGGGGACCTTGAAATTTGAAGGTGGATTTTATCTGGGTTTACCCTGAGACACTCTGGCTACAAAAAGCAAATCCGCAGGCATCATGGTCAACAAGAGAGCCTCTCCTCCCACCAACCCCAATCCATTAATTCCAAATCAATACAAAGAATTTGCAGATGTTTTTGATGAAAGGGAGTCAGACCAATTACCCCCCGCCAGAAAGACGGACTGTGCAATCGAAATTGATCCGAACGCCAAACTCCCAAAACCCAAAAGGTAAGCAATGACTGAAAAGGAAAAGGAATTCCTTAGAGAGTTCATT
This sequence comes from Candoia aspera, assembly GCF_035149785.1. Taxonomy (NCBI): domain Eukaryota; kingdom Metazoa; phylum Chordata; class Lepidosauria; order Squamata; family Candoiidae; genus Candoia; species Candoia aspera. The sequence continues at coordinate 9,583,915 of NC_086154.1, read as the reverse complement.
GATAAAAACCTAGCAAGGGGTTTCATTGAGCCTGCCAATTCGCCAATGGTGGCACCGGTCCTGTTTCGCGCCCAAAGGACGGCTCCTTAAGGTTATGTACAGATTACATAGGGTTAAATGCTATTTCCACTACAAACCAATACCCTCTCCCATTAATGAAGGACATGCTGGCGCACCTTTCTAAGGGAAGGATTTTTACCACCGCCAAACTGCTCCACCACGCCTCCAAGCCACCAGACCACTCAAGGCCCACCATCCAACGCCCCTGGGGGTTGCACTGCCAAGGCTCACCACGCCACTGAGATCCCTGAGTCTGCTGTGCCACTGCTGTGCCGACATGCAGCCAAACACTCGGGACTCACCACGCCACCGGAGTTCGCCCAGGCCCGCCACCCTCTGCTACTCTATCCAGGGGGCTCCATCCAGCACCGGCCCAAAAGGTAGAAGGGCTGGGGACCCCAAAAGTCTTCTTCCAGGGCCCTAGCTAGCAGTGAGACGAGGGAGAGGGTAAAAGAAAACCAGGAGTCTCCCCTTAGAGCAACAGCGGTGTCTGCTCTCGGTTGCCACCTTGGTCTTTTTCTCCTTATTGCTCCTCCTGAAGCCCTTTCCACATTCCATGAATTTATGTGGCTTCCCCCGTGTTGGATCTTTTTATGGCAAGTTGACTACTCTGAATAAAGATCTTTGTCCTGGCCAACTAGACTAGACACAGAAGAGGTGCAATACAGTTCTCTATTTACAGTTTGTTAAACACACTAACTCAAAGACAATAAGGAATAGGCTATTTCTCACGTCAGTAAGGTGGCAGGCAAGGCGAAGCAGGGCTGGACTGGGAAGCTGGAAATCGCACAGCAGCAGGACAAGACAACAAGGCTGAACTGGAAGGCTGGAATCAGAGAGCAGCAAGGCAAGGCGAAAACAGGTTGGATTGGAAGGCTAGAATCACCAAGCAGCAAGTCAAGACTTTGAGGCGAGGCTGAGCTCGAGAGCAAGGCTGGAACTGGTGGCAAGGCTGGACCCGGTGGCAAGGCAAGGCTCTAAGGCAAGGCTGAGCTCAGTAACAAGACAGGGCTCTGAAGAAAGACTGGACTCAGAAGCAAGGCAAGACTCTGAGGCAGGCTGGACCTCGGTACCAAGACAAGGCTCTGAGGCAAACAGCGGTGCGGCAGCAGGGCAGGCAGCAGAGGCAGGAGGCTCAGAGTCAGCAGACAAGGTAAGGAGGTTGGCTGAGGAGATGCATTCCGAGAACAAGGCAGGGAGAAGAGAAGGGTTGTCTCCCACAACTGGCTCTTGCTTCTGTTGCTCTTTATATCTCTGGCTTTCCCACCTTTTTCAGGCAGGAGTTAACCGCTTCTCTCGCTGCTCAGCCCGCTTCTCCAGCCTCCTTTGTCGCACACCGATAGGGGGTGGAGAATCTGCCTTCTGTCTGTCTTCAATCAGTGGCTCTGGATCTTGCTGCTCAAGGCTTTCCCTTGCTTTTTCTGCAATTAGTTGATCCTCCTCCTCCTCAGACTCAGCCTCCATCCTGACAGTCTTTCCACATTCCATGCATTTATATGGCTTCTCCCCTGTGTGGATCCTTTTATGGCAAGTAAGTTGACTGCTTTGAATAAAGGTCTTTCCACACTCCATGCACTTATATGGCTTCTCCCATGCATGGATCCTCTTATGTCCCTTAAGGGATGCATTGTCACAGAAGCCCTTTCCACACTCCATGCATTTATGTGGCTTCTCCCCTGTGTGGATCCTTTTATGGCAAGTAAGTTGACATCTCCGAATAAAGGTAATTTCGCATTCCATGCATTTATGTGGCTTCTCCCCTGTGTGGATCCTCTTATGGCCCTTAAGGGATGCATTGTCACGGAAGCTCTTTCCACACTCCATGCATATATGTGGCTTCTCCCCTCTGTAGATCCTTTTATGGCAAGTAAGTTGACTACTCCGAATAAAGGTCTTTCCACACTCAATGCATTTATATGGCTTCTCCTCTGTGTGCATCATTTTATGGCAAGTTGACTACTCCGAATAAAGGCCTTTCCACACTCCATGCATTTATATGGCTTCTCCCCTGTGTGGATTCTTTTATGCCCCTTAAGGGATGCATTGTCACAGAAGCCCTTTCCACACTCCATGCATTTATATGGCTTTTCCCCTGTGTGGATCCTCTTATGTCCCTTAAGGGACGCATTATCACGGAAGGCCTTTCCACACTCAGCGCATTTATATGGCTTCTCCCCTGTGTGGATCCTTTTATGGCAAGTAAGTTGACTGCTCCGAATAAAGGTCTTTCCACATTCAGTGCATTTATATGGCTTCTCCCCTGTGTGGATCCTTTTATGTCCCTTAAGGGATGCATTGTCACGGAAGCCCTTTCCACACTCCATGCACTTATATGGCTTCTCCCCTGTGTGAATCCTTTTATGGCAAGTAAGTTGACTGCTCTGAATAAAGGTCTTTCCACACTCCATGCATTTATATGGCTTCTCTCCTGTGTGGATCCTTTTATGGCAAGTAAGTTGACTGCTCCGAATAAAGGTCTTTCCACACTCCATGCATTTATATGGCTTCTCCCCTGTGTGGATCCTTTTATGTCCCTTAAGGGATGCATTGTCACGGAAGCCCTTTCCACACTCCATGCACTTATATGGCTTCTCCCCTGTGTGGATCCTTTTATGGCAAGTAAGTTGACTGCTCCGAATAAAGGTCTTTCCACACTCCACGCATTTATAGGGCTTCTCCCCTGTGTGGATTCTTTTATGGCAAGTAAGTTGACTGCTCCGAATAAAGGTCTTTCCACACTCCATGCATTTATATGGCTTCTCCCCTGTGTGGATCCTTTTATGTCCCTTAAGGGATGGATTGTCACGGAAGCCCTTTCCACACTCCATGCACTTATATGGCTTCTCCCCTGTGTGGATCCTTTTATGGCAAGTAAGTTGACTGCTCTGAATAAAGGTCTTTCCACACTCCATGCATTTATATGGCTTCTCTCCTGTGTGGATCCTTTTATGGCAAGTAAGTTGAGATCTCCGAATAAAGGTCTTTCCACACTCCATGCATTTACATGGCTTCTCCCCTGTATGGATCCTTTTATGGCAAGTAAGTTGACATCTCCGAATAAAGGTCTTTCCACATTCCATGCATTTATATGGCTTTTCCCCTGTGTGGATCCTCTTATGCCCCTTAAGGGATGCATTGTCACGGAAGCTCTTTCCACACTCCATGCATTTATATGGCTTCTCCCCTGTGTGGATCCTTTTATGGCAAGTAAGTTGACTACGCTGAATAAAGGTCTTTCCACACTCAATGCATTTATATGGCTTCTCCTCTGTGTGGATCATTTTATGGCAAGTAAGTTGACTACTCCGAATAAAGGTCTTTCCACACTCCATGCATTTATATGGCTTCTCCCCTGTGTGGATCCTTTTATGGACCAGAAGGGATGCATTGTCACAGAAGCCCTTTCCACACTCCATGCATTTATATGGCTTCTTCCCTGCGTGGATCCTTTTATGGCAAGTAAGTTGACTGCTCCGAATAAAGGTCTTTCCACACTCCATGCATTTATATGGCTTCTCCCCTGTGTGGATCCTCTTATGTCCCTTAAGGGACGCATTATCACGGAAGGCCTTTCCACAGTCCGCGCATTTATATGGCTTCTCCCCTGTGTGGATCCTTTTATGGCAAGTAAGTTGACTGCTCCGAATAAAGGTCTTTCCACACTCCATGCATTTATATGGCTTCTCCCCTGTGTGGATCCTTTTATGTCCCTTAAGGGATGCATTGTCACGGAAGCCCTTTCCACACTCCATGCACTTATACGGCTTCTCCCCTGTGTGGATCCTTTTATGGCAAGTAAGCTGACTGCTCTGAATAAAGGTCTTTCCACACTCCATGCATTTATATGGCTTCTCCCCTGTGTGGATCCTTTTATGGCAAGTAAGTTGACTGCTCTGAATAAAGGTCTTTCCACATTCAGTGCATTTATATGGCTTCTCCCCTGTGTGGATCCTTTTATGTCCCTTAAGGGATGCATTGTCACGGAAGCCCTTTCCACACTCCATGCATTTATATGGCTTCTCCCCTGTGTGGATCCTTTTATGGCGAGTAAGTTGACCACTCTCAATAAAGGTCTTCCCACAGTCCATGCATTTATAGGGCTTCTCCCCTGTGTGGATCCTTTTATGGCAGGTAAGTTGACCACTCCCATTAAAGGTCTTTCCACACTCCATGCATTTGTATGGTTTCTCCCCTGTGTGAATCCTTTTATGCCGAGTAAGTTGATTACTTCCAATAAAGGTCTTTCCACACTCCATGCATTTATATGGCTTCTCCCCTGCGTGGATCCTTTTATGAGCTGTAAGGGAGCCATTTTCACAAGAAAGAGGGAAAGTCCTATTGTAATTTTTTCCATTGTCTTGACATATATAATCTTCTCCTTGGGTTTGGGTTAGATAGTCTTCATTTACATCCAATTTGCCTTTGAATGGTCTTACACTTTTCCCAATACATTTTCTCTTTCCTTTTCCTTGTTGGGCAAGAAACACTTGCATCTGAGCATTGATGGTAGATGAGCTTTCCTTATTACAATTATTTGACTGGTTTCTCTCATGCCTTCCTACTTCCATTTGAACTGCAGGCTTCTCCAATCTGTCTCTATGCCTGATCATTTGGGATGGCTCACTGGAATTTTTATTCTCCTGCCCATTATTACCTTCAAAGGAAAAGAGAAATGAAAATAATAGCAAGGTGAGGGGAAAAGATCAAACTGTAGGCGGTCATTTCCTTCTGAAATTTTGCCAAACTCTACTATGGGGCAGTTTTGCATGCTCACAGTGGCATGGTATAGAAATGATAATTTCTGTATTTGTGAGCCATAAAAGCTTTGCAAACATCTAAAGCATCCTTTTTGTTTATAATTATCCTTATCTATTCAAATCTCATCCAGAGTCAGCTCTGGGTTAAGGAAGAATCAGAGGAAACATCCAAGGAGGAATTAGAGAAAACCTAACATTTATTGGAGGGCCGCCAATTACAACAGAGACCTGGGAGAGCTAAATCCATTTTGAAAATCGTCCTTTTCTTCCTACCCAAACCACCTGCATCAATGACAATCCTGCACAGGACTTACAGGGAAGCATCTGGGCCCAAAAACTGAAATCAGTGTGATGGAGTTTAACCTCTCCTCAAGCCAAGGAGTTAGCTTGTCACAGATATATTTAAACAGAAATGGAAAAAATCACCAGATGAGAAATGGCACAGGATGCATCTAAGCAGAGAGCCACTAACCTAGGATGCTACCTAGTTGGAGATAGATATTTTGAGTAAGAAATAGCTGAGGGCATCTAACTACCAAATGTCTTCCCAAACTCTCTGGTTGGAGAGTAGCAAACCCTTACCCAGAGAGGCCACGTTCCGACAATTTTCCAGTGTGACTTCCCAATGCAGCGCTTTTTGGTGAGGATCCAGCTGAGACCACTCCTCCTCGGAGAAACACACAGCCACCTCCTCGAAGGACACAAGACCCTCCTGAAGAAGGAAAAAGAGAACACAAGAGGGCCAGGAAGCTTTGCAAGATCTGTCCTGCTATTGTCCACAAACTCCCAAAGCAAAAATATGCACTACGTTAAATGGCTATGCTTAGTAGCGTTCCAAGGTTTAGGTGAGACAATGGAAGAGCCAAAAGCTTTGGACCAAAGAGGTATTTCAGGCAGGTTTCATCAACTTGATTGATTCTGCAGGACATTCAGCGCCATTCAGGGAACGCAACTCCAGTTTCCTTCTGGATCGATCCATCAATCGATCCATTCATCCATCATCAAAAGAGTCCCAGCGTCTGGAGAGAATCAACTGGCAGGTGGGCCTTGGAAACCCCACCTGTCAGTGACTCCAATCCTTCCTGTGTTGGCATAAAGAAATTGGGGGGAGGATGACTCTTTTTAGCATTTCAGCAAATGGCTTCCACCAAATCCAGAAAGCCATTTCAGCAAAAGGAGCAATCCTGTCCGTGCTCAACCCCTGCATGAAAGTGCTGGGAGTGTTCAGCCAGGGACTTTTCTGAGCTACCACCAATATAGAGAGAGACAGTTTCTGCTTCTCCTCAGATTGCAAGGAAGCTTCTAGAAGTCTGAGCCGTTGGCTGAACGGGACATAAGAAGGCGGAGGAAATTTCCCGGGAAGGGCATTTCTCAGCCTTTGGCCTCCAAATCCAGGCACAAATCAGAGGATTAGAAACTACTTTGCAAGCCAAACGAGCCACCATTCTGTGCTCTTTCAGAACAATTTTTACTTAGAGACTATTCTATCTGGCAACCTTCACTGGATTTTAGTACTGTGCCTTATCTTTTAATCCAATGAGCTTATTTCTCTTATCACTGGTTGTAAACAAGGCTTTTTAAAAATGTCCATGTGCCAGTGTGAGTCTTTAGTTATTTATGAGCAGCCTTGCACAATTCCAAGTCAAAGAATTACAAAAATAATGGGTCTCTAGAAGGATTTTGTAAAAACTCAGCGACTGAAAACAAGGGGGAGTAAACTAGCACAAGGAGAGTTAAGTACTGGTCTTTAAAAAGAGATTTCCTAATAAGAATCTCAATTGAATCTTCGGTGTTGCTAAGGAAAACGAAACAAACCCAGCCAAAACAAGAGGGAAAAATGGAAAGACAGGGTGCTACGTATACCAGCTTGACTTCCTGAAGGAAAGAGAGAATACAAATCTAATAAATAAATTTCTTGCTCTTACTTGAGTTGGAGGTTCAACCAGTGTTTTAGCTCCACCATAAGGAGGAGTGACCTTCATTCTGATTTTCTTCCCTGTGAGGGAGACAAAATTTTAAAATGCATAATTAACTAAATAAAAGGAAGTATTCTACAGAAGAGAATACGAAGAGAAGATGAGACAGCTGGGATCTCGCTGGGGAATGGGAGGACCTTCTATTACCTCCTGAGGTGTCCAGATTTGGATCTTCCTGAGAGAAACTCCTGGAAAACAGCTCCTGAGGTGGATTTGATGGATTCCTCCTTCCCTCACCATCTCTCATCTCCACAGCGAAGGACTTGAAATGATAGGCAGGAGAAAAGAAGAAGAATTAATGGACGTCACACAACATGAAGTGGAATCTTGCTCTCTGAAGACAACTTGGAAGCCCCAATGTCCATCGGTGAGGCTAGAAAGTAAGAAAGGAGCGGCTGTCCCAAATCTATCTTCTAGAACGGATAACGGAACAAGGTCCTATAAGAGTGAGTGAAACATCTCCACGTATTATGAATGCCAGAGAACTCTGCTAGGGAGGGGTTAGGAATTCAAACCCATCGTTTATTCCGTTCAAACCCTTCGGGGCTTCCAAGATGAAGGTCTCTCACCTGCAGCTCGACTTGCTCCTTCTGCTCCTCCACCTGGCTCAGGAGGAAGCCTTCCACCAGGGCCACCCCCTGGCAGCTGCTCTCTGCTCCACACTCCCGCACCCAGCTCTCCATCTGCAGGGGCAGCAGGGCCAGGAACTGCTCCAGAACAACCCGGTCCAGCATCTGCGCTTTGGTGTGCTTTTCCGGTCTCAACCATCGACTGCAAAAGGAGTGGAGTCGGCTGCAGAGTCCTCGGGGACCCTCAGCCTCCAGATATCGGAAGCTCCTGAAGTCCCAGGGCCAAACTTCTGAACGGATGGTTTCCTCCTCCAGGATCCCCTGACCGGTTCTGGCCCAGATCTCCCCACAGCTCCCAGGCCGAACAGCAGAAGGGCCTTTTCCACTTCCCTCACTTGCTAAGGCTTGTGTCTCCATTCTTCCTCTCTCCTGTAGCACAACTCCAGGTGGGTCCAAGGAATCCTCTGGATCTCCAAACGCCTCTTCATTCACATTCAGAGGACGGTTCCTGTGGCCGCAGGAATGGCCGCAGCAGGCCATTCAGCACTCTTTGCCCAAGAGATAATTTGGCCTGTAAGCAAGGATGTTCACTTTATCAGAAAGAGAAAAGAAAATAAATGCCAAGAATTAGGAAGTGGTAGATTTAACCACGGAACAGCACTCATCCCCAAGAAAGCAATTTTTCTCCTGAGCTGGTATAGGATCGCAGTGGCATGAGCAGAGAGTTCAGACCCCAAATAGGTTAACAAGCCACGAAAGCTCAGTGCACAGAAAATGGAATGCCAACCAAACGACCTGGCTTAGGATGTTCCAGTTCCCTTTCTCCAGGGCTTGCTTTTGAGGAGCCAAGGCACGCTACTACACCCAGGCAGGTTCACACAACATGCCCTGAGCCCAGACAGCTCCACCAGCCGCAGGGGCTGAGTTCACATAAGACACAGGGCTTGAAAGAAGGTAGCGCAGAACGCCGTCCTGGTCACTCACCCTCCTAAGACATGGTGAATGAACTGCGGAGGATCCCACCCTCTTTTACTCCCATCCACCACATGGTCAGAAGGGAGGCACAATCTTTTGCACCCCCTTCCTTGCAAAGCTTTTCCTCTTTCCTGCTTGCGATTTGCAGTGCAAACTCTCCCCCTCCCCCCACTCACGGGCTTTCCCAGAAAAAGGGGCGTGAAGAGCTCCCCCAGATCCCCTCCTCCTTCCGCGGGATCCTGGATTTGTTCCTGGGGGCAACGCGGCTGGTCTGGAGCTCCGCTTTCTCCCCCCTCCCGCCTGTTACGTGCACGGCAAGGGCGGCAGGGGACCATGGGATCCGGGCTCTTCCACTCCCAGGACTCAGATGATTGAACCCGGATGAGGACTCGGCACGTGTCCCTTCCTTCCCCAGCGCGGGAACCCTCCGCCTCCCTTTGCACAGGAAGAGGCCCCCGACTCACCCAGGGCCACGGCCGAATCTCTTCCCTGCGAGCCCTTCCTGCAGCCTTTTCAACCTCCTGCGGACCTCGAAGGGTTAACGAGGGAGAGCGCAGCGTTCCTAGAGGGGCAAGACTTAGCGATGACACTCCCCTTCCGTCCTCCTCTGGAAAGCCCCCGGTGGCACTCGCCCCCCGGTGGCCCAATGCGGCAGCGCACGGTGCTCCCTTCTCTGTGCAGAGGGAGCCCCCTGGTGGCTGCTGCGTGCAAGGCAGGTGCTGATGCACAGAGGGGAGAAAGCGTGCGTTTTCCAGGGCGGGGCCAGGAGGAAGGGGGCTGTCTGCCTGCCGCCCCCGCCGCCCCCAACGCCGAGCAGGAAGGCTGCTCAATCCAGTTGCTTTCGTCTCCAGCGTTCCGTTTTTACGAAAGTGTCTGTAGACGGCCGCATCCCTGCACAGAGGGAGCAGAGGCAGTGAAGGCACAGACAGGAAATGGAATTTAGCGTTCGTGACCTTGCTTGCCTGAAAGGGCTGTTGCCCTGCAACTGCAGAGAGCCTTAGAGGAAGCAGATTATTTTTTTATTACTTTTTAATATATTTTTTATTTATTTAAATTTTATCCCGCCTTTATTATTTTTATAAATAACTCAAGGCGGGGAACATAGCTACTACTCTTTCCTCCTCCTATTTTCCCACAACAACAACCCCGTGAGTGGGTTGGGCTGAGAGGGAGTGGCTGGCCCAAGGTCACCCAGCCGGCTTTCGTGCCCAAGGCGGGACCGGAACTCACAGGCTCCTGGTTCCTAGCCCACTGCCTTAACCACTAGACCAAAGTGGCTCTATGTTTGTTTTTATAATTTCGCTCCTTGGCAATCCATTCCCAGCCAGCCTGGATACAGTGTGCAAATTACATTGGTTGCGCTTTTGGTGACTGATGGAGAGAGCAGGATTGGGGCAGTGCAACCCTCCTTGATCTCTCAGTGGCTCTCAGTCCCACGGACCGTGGCCGCCTTCTGCAACACCTCTGAGGGAATGCACTGTATTGCAGTGGCTCTCCTCCTGCTTGAGGTAGTGATGGCGGAAGAGAGATTTGTCCAGAGACGTCTATTCTGTCTGTGCTGGAAGGATCTCCCCACTCACACCTCCTTTTTCAGATCTGTGTGGAGCTGCTGGGGGAGGACATCTGATGGCCTAGAATCTGGTATCCTCAATGTGCTGACGAGACCCAGTTATTTTTTCCCATCCCCAGGCCAAACAGGTGATGTGGTGCTGCTGGCCTCGAGGCTGTCAGAGTCTGGATGGGAAGGAACAGAGTGAATCTCTGCAAGATGGAGTTGTTTTGGGTTTGTATCCCTTGCGATTCCAGGGAACTTCCATCTTTGACTTTGAACAGAGATGTACCGATGAATGACCCACAATTCATTGGGTCATGGGAAAATAGGAAATAGTACATAGGAAAATAAAAAACAGGACGGGGAAGGAGCATTCGGTATGTTCACTGCCTTGAGTTATTTGTAAAATAATATTTTAAAAAAAGTTATTTATGAAAATAATAAGACGGGACATAAGGACAACAAAGGTCCGCATAGTTAAAGCAATGGTGTTCCCCGTAGTAACTTATGGCTGCGAGAGCTGGACCATAAGGAAGGCTGAGCGAAGGAAGATCGATGCTTTGGAACTGTGGTGCTGGAGGAAAACTCTGAGAGTGCCTTGGACTGCAAGAAGATCAAACCAGTCCATCCTCCAGGAAATCAAGCCAGACTGCTCACTTGAGGGAATGATACTAAAGGGAAAACTGAAATACTTTGGCCACATAATGAGAAGACAGGACACCCTGGAGAAGATGCTGATGCTAGGGGGAGTGGAAGGCAAAAGGAAGAGGGGCCGACCAAAGGCAAGGTGGATGGATGATATTCTAGAGGTGATGGACTCGACCTTGGCGGAGCTAAGGGTGGTGACAACTGACAGGAAGCTCTGGTGTGGGCTGATCCATGAAGTCACGAAGAGCCGACTAAACAAATAAACAACAATAAATAAGGCGGGATAGAAAATAAATAAATAAATAGATTTGGGGTTTCTCCTAGTCTCGCTGGGAGGCCCTGCTTATGGTCACTCTTAACGTAATCACAACAATGCAGTTCTCAATATAAGACAGGTACCGGGAAAGAGGAGGAGGAAGTCCTTCAGAAGTGGCTCCTCTGCCTTTGGAGATGTACGCTAAAGAAAACTGGGAGCAATATTAAAGGACACAGCAGGGCAAAGAACCATTTTGAAGGCAAGAAAAATGCCAAGCTGCAGAAAGCCTTTGTTCTTTTAAAACTTGGTTGGAGCTGGAGTGAGCTTCTCAACATAATTGCAACCTTCAGCCTCTTATATTTGTTTGGTTATTGTTTAAGGAAATTCTAGCTCCTCCAAGGACTATCGTGTAATCTCCTTGATCCTCTCCATCCACTTTCTCTCTTGCCTTCCCCTTTAGCTCCTTCCTTCATCCAGGCTGGACATAATCCTGTTTTTCTAGTTGATCAGTTATTCCCTTCACTTTCTGCAGACTGACCACTGCTTCGGAACTGGAGACCCTTCTTGGGCATTCTAGGTTTAAGCCAATAACCAGCACGGGAGGCAACTGCGCCTGGGAGGAACTGAAGACTGTCCATGCCCCAGTGGACTGTGCTTGTTGGGACTTGGGTGAAACAGTATGTGTTCTCCTTAACCTGGGTTTCTTCCTTCTCCTCCTCCTCCTCCCCCCCCCCCTTTTTATAGAATACATGAGGAAAACAATGGGTAAAGCATATTGCTGTTGAATTGAAGGAAACTAATGAATGTCACAGAAAACGTTTGTG